>NC_142064.1:83786666-84125833 GCF_059756535.1 Pantherophis guttatus | reverse complement strand
TGCTCCATAGTGAAATCATTAAGTCTGCTTATTCTGTTTCAAAGGAATTGGTGCATTTATTATTAAAAACTCTTACAAATAATAGCAAGAAGTAAATTTATTTCCCTGAGTATATTTAGAAAATGAATACTTATGAAGCTATCTAATCTTACTTGTTAAAAGAAATGTAAAATCTCATTTGAGGGAAGAAAGGGTCCTTGAAATGGTCTGAGAACCAGTAAGGAAGATTACATGAACTGATAACCCTTTAATGAAAATGGGAAAAGAGAAAAAGAAAGAGGGAATTTAGGCTTCAAAAATGTCTCTAAAAGAAATCTTTTTTTTTCTCTCTCTTTCTCTCCGTTCCCCTCCCTCCCTTCCTCCTTTTTCATTCTATGAAGCTGAGACCAGATCAGCGGTGGGTTTCAAATTTTTTTACTACTGGTTATGTGGGCGTGGCTTGGTGGGCGTGGCATGGCTTGGTGAGCGTGGCTTGGGCATGGCAAGGGAAGGATACTATACAATCTCCATTCCCACCCCACTCCAGGGAAAGGATACTGTAAAATCCCCATTTCCTCCCGATCAGCTGGGACTTGGGAGGCAGAGAATAGATGGGGGTGGGGCCAGTCAGAATTTTTACTACCGGTTCTCCGAACTATTCAAAATTCCCACTACCAGTTCTCCAGAACTGGTCAGAACCTGCTGAAACCCACCTCTGGACCAGATTATATATGATAGGCTACTGCAAGAAAACCAGGTAGAATCCAATTATCAGAAAACTAAAATCATGGCATTTGTCAAAAGGCCAAGTACTGCTCTTTGAGCATAGATGGTGACAAGATTAAGCAGATCTCCTGCTTCAGATACCTGGAGGTAGTCCTCCACTTGTCAGCAGTAGGAACATCCATGTGTTTCACCCATTGCTGAAAATGCACAGAGCAGTGGTAGAATTCAAGTTTTTTTACTACCAGTTCTGTGGGCGTGGCTTGGTGGGCGTGGCTTGGTGGGCGTGGCAGGAGAAGGATACTGCAAAATATCCATTCCCACCCCACTCTGGGGCAGGCCAGAGGTGGTATTTGCCGGGTCACTGAACTACTCAAAATTTCCACTACCGGTTCTCCAGAACCTGTCAGAACCTGCTGAATAGTACCCCTGGCACAGAGGTGTTCCTATCCATCCTTAAATTCCTAAAGACAAGAACTGGCCCCTATATATCCACTGCACTCAGATTATTTGAAGCCAAGCGAATAGTACTTTTGTATGGTGCCCAGCTGGGCTCCTTCTCCAATTTTGCACTATTGAAGCTTGTATGAACCACATTTCTGAGTTTCCAAATGTGTGTCCCCCTTCAAGTCCCATAATGTGTCTCTAATGCCATCCTGAGACTAGAGACAGGCCTTGTGAGACAGTCTAGGGTGTGGGTGACTACACTCAGCTATTGGCTTAGACTTCCTTTTTTCCCCTCTTGTATTTACCCATTAAGGATGAATGATGATTTTCAATGAATATGGAAACAAGTAGCGGTAACTGAAATCTCATCTTTGGGCTTCTCTCCAGGTCTTATACTCAACATGGGATATGATTAGGTCAAAGGACTATTAAACAGTATGTAGCAGATGTACAGATGCCAACTGGATCTAGCCAGGACCCCAACTTTTATGGCCAGTGAATCCAACAGGTACTCTGCTAATTAAATTAGAAGTACCTAAGCACTGGAGTGCTATTATTCTGACACAATGTTATGCCCTTCTCTCAGCTGGCCTTGAAGACCAAGAAGTTTCCTTAGCTGGAGAGACAATGCCCTGTGACCCTGGACACATACAGAACACAGATCATGTGTTTCTCCAGTGCTGTACTGTAAAAATATTTGTACCAGTCTCATCTCACCACTAGACTAGGCTAGGCTAGGCTAGGCTAGGCTAGGCTAGGCTAGGCTAGGCTAGGCTAGGCTAGGCTAGGCTAGGCTAGGCTAGAACAGAACAGAACAGAACAGAACAGAACAGAACAGAACAGAACAGAATTCTTTATTGGCCAAGTGTGATTGGACACACAAGGAATTTGTCTTTGGTGCATAAGCTCTCAGTGTACATAAAAAATACATTCATCATGAATCATAAGATACAACACTTAGTGATAGTCATAGGATACTAAATAAACAATCAAAATCATACTAGGAAGCTAAATAAAACAATATAAATCATAAAGATTACAAGCAGCAAGGTTATAGTCATAAGTAGAAGGAAATAGGTAATAGGAAGGATGAGAAGAATAATAGTAATACAGTTACCTCCTCTGTCTATACAGACACACTCAAGAGTTGCTCTCTTTAATGGCACCAGAGACTTTCTTTTCCTTTTATTACCCTTTCATTTTCACTCAATACCCGCTCGGCTTCCATTCCCTTTGAACACAATGTCCCACATTCGGCGACCCCCCCTTGCTTTCTCTATCCTACCGGTCATGGCTCGGTGGAGCTAGCGATAGGCAGAGGTGCAGCTAGAGGTCGCTCAAAGAGGTGAAATCAGACTGTTTTCCAGCTGGAATCTCACACACACACTTCCTCCTTCCCTAACAG
The DNA here is from genome assembly GCF_059756535.1 of Pantherophis guttatus. Classification (NCBI taxonomy): domain Eukaryota; kingdom Metazoa; phylum Chordata; class Lepidosauria; order Squamata; family Colubridae; genus Pantherophis; species Pantherophis guttatus. The sequence goes on along the minus strand of NC_142064.1, from coordinate 84,123,279 downwards.
AAGGTCCTGTGCTCTGGCAAAACCCCCATGCTCTCCAGACTGTTGGTCTTTCTGCGGTTAGGAAATGCACAGAGGAAGCAAGATCCAGCTGTGATTGGGAGAAGGGCCTTCATTCACACACAGGCATACACACATTTCCCATGCTTTTCCATGCTTCTAAAATTAAAATTTAGAGGTACTCACCTTCTTTCCAAGCAGCCTTTGAGCTCAACACTCAAAACCCCTTTAAAACCTAGTTCCAAATGGCCAAGGTCCAGAAAAACTTACCCACAGACTCAATGGGTCTGCTGCTAGCAAGGGAGGCTTACCTGGGCCAGGTCCATTGGTTAGGTTAGCTTGGAGTCCCATCTGTGGGGTGCCAAATTGTTGGAAGAAATATCCTTCTGGGTTCAGCTCCAAGTGGGGAAAAAGACACTGGAAACATGGAGACTGCTTGGAAAGATGGTTTAATGGTGGACAGGATCACATGGTTTGAGTTCCTGAACAGAAAAAGGGACGAGATACAGCGAGTCCCTGGGTTTTATGCTCTCTCTGGCTTTGAACTTCCTGGGGCCCCGAAAGAGTATCCTGATTGATTGTCAGACTCCCAAGGGGTGGGGGTCTTAGCTAGCCTTGCTGACTGATGTAATCTTCCCAAGTGCCATGTGGTGAGTTTCTGTTGCTATTGTGTTACAGATGGGTCCTAATGTCAAAGACTGAGTTTCTGCCTCTGGCCCATTAACAAAGGAGGGGGGAGGCAGGAAAGCGAGAGTTGCTTTGTCTTTAAAACATGTTTCTCCATTTCTCAACCAGGGAAACATAATATTCTGCCTTTTTAATATTTCCTAAAATATTTCATTCCTCTAGGAAAGGGGTGGGTGCTAACTTCCTACACAGTCTTAGTAAATAGTTTGACATTGTGGGAATTAGTTGTTTAGCAGAGTGATGGCATGCAGGGAAAAACTGTCCTTGTGTCTAGTTGTTCTGGTGTGCAGTGCTCTATAGCGTCGTTTTGAGGGTAGAAGTTGAAACAACTTATGTCCAGGATGTGAGCGATCTGTTGCTTTCAGATACCAAGCCTGCTATAACATCAAATGTTGCCAGGTTTTATGCAACAGCACTTAACATTCATCAGACGATGACCTGTGTCATAAACTAGAGTTAATAAGTAACTACTTTGCCATACTAGAGTGCTCTGTAATTTGGTAGATATAGGATAGTCGTCCACATGCTAACCTTTATGATCCCCTACACCCATTTAATGCTCCTACCCTCCCTTTAGGTTCTTTTAGACTCTCTATATTGACAGAAGAACTATTTGATTTTAGGGAAGATCTTTGATCTATTGACCAATATCTGCAACATCTTATCAAAAAATAGAAGTCCCAGAATCCTGCTTTATTTTAAACAGCCTTTGTTAACCTTAAACTATCATTTGACTATATAATATTTTGGACTAAACTATGAAACAAGTGTGTTTCATAGTTACCCATTAGTGACCCACTATGGGTCATTAATTATCGTTTTGTGTGTGTGTATGTGTGTGTGTGTGTGTGTGTACGTGTGCATCGAGAGATTTGTGCACGCAAATAAAGAATTGGACTTGATTGGATTGTTCTCCCACCCAAACCCACACACACTGTTTTATATCCTTTAACTTTTCATATTTTTAAACTCGTCTATGCTTTTTAGTTGACTGGACCCCACCCCCTGACTGTACTCCATCCTCCTGAAGCCTGACCTTAATAAAATTTTGATTTTATGATGAAGTATTAATTAAACTGCTTTCATTCATAAAGGATATTATCTGGCCCAAAGGTGAGATGATGAGATCCAATCAAGTCCAGGTCTTTTATATGCTTGCGCTTGCCATACTAAAGCTATAACTTTCTAAGCTACTATGGTAGGTACATCATGAGAGAATCTCAGGTGTGGCTCTCTGGTGGGTTGCTACTGGTTCGTCTCGGATCGGGCGAAGCGGTAGTGGCAGCCGGAGGCCCCACCCACCTATCCAGATGTCTCTGGGCATGCTCACGAGCGAATTGGTGGTGGCCAAAATTAAAACCCACTACTGGTGTGGCTACCCTGAATATCTTCCTCCTCTCCCGCGTCCACCTCAGGACTGCACAGTATCTTAATCTAGGTCTCTTCCTGGAAAAACTCTGGGTTGTCTAAATCCTTCCCCTTTGCTGCTGCTGCAGATGCACATTCCATCACAGATATAAAGCTATATGTACATATATTTATAATATGCTAATAATTAAGTTCATAATCTCATTTAGATGGGTATTCTTTCATTCAACAAACAAAAATTTGGGGTTGTAGGAAAAAGTCCATAGAACTACAATAACCCACTTTTTAAAAAAAAATATGATCATCACGGTAATTCCTCCTTTCAGATGATTCCTTCAATATAGAACATTGCACATAGCAATTTTATACAGGGTTAGGATTGTGCAAGGCATGAAAGAGTGCTTGTGTCAGATACCCCAATGAAGCAGATTTTCAAAGAGAGCCCTTCTTTGAAGTAGTGAATCAGATTGGGTGGCTTCCACGTACTTGCTCCCTTTCAAAACTGTTTATCGTTTTATTGAATTTCCACCTGCTTCTATGATGGTTTATTTGTTTATTTAGTGTATGGCATTTACAGAAGTTATGCGATCACCGATAGATAAATTTAGTTTAAATAAAGCATCAGTAAATAGAGATAGATGATATAGATAGATAGATAGATAGATAGATAGATAGATAGATAGATAGGTAGGTAGGTAGGTAGGTAGGTAGGTAGGTAGGTAGGTAGGCAGGCAGATGATGTAGATAGGTAAGTAGGTAGGTAGGTAGGTAGATGAGAGAGAGAGAGAGAGAGAGAGAGAGAGAGAGAGAGAGAGAGAGAGAGAGAGAGAGAGAATATATAGGAGACAATATACTATATTAAATTAAGATGAAAACCATAGTAAAATCACCATAATACGGAGCCATAGAATTGCAATGGGATTGATGTTATATTTCAATTTCTAAGAAAGCTACCCATCTAACTGCTCCTGGAGTGGCTGTGGTGAGATCATCCCCAGTGCCTTGAAATTTCCTGAGGAGACATTCTTGAATTATGTGTGTTATAGTTTGTTCCAGTGCACCACAGTCACATTGCGGGCTCTCAGCCATTCCCCACTTAAAAAGCTTTGCCTCAGTTAGGCTATGAAATATAGAGCATATGAAGTATAGACTCCTTCCCCAATGGTATACCCCGGGCAACATTCTGTCTTAACAAAGGAGCTAAAAATCCACACACATGGCGACCAAACTGGATATTGCATCCCTCATCGTCAAAAACTAGAGGCAGCAATTAGACCACAACAGTTCTTTTAAGAACTTACTGACAAAAAGATATTCTGGTATGGATAAAGACAATGCCTAGTATTGAAGCTTTGGTTCCTTTTTCAATATGAAGCAAATGTGTAGTAAGGTGATAGCCAGCCAATCAGTTTAGTATTTCATTTAACTGTCTGCTGTTATTGCTGTTTGGCATGGCATGGCTAACACCGTTTGCTTCCTCAGCTTTCTTGCTTCTTTAATGTAGGCAGACAAAGGTCTTGGCTTTGCTCTCTTTTCTGCTAATGGAAAATTACACTTCCGTGTGGGTCCTGCTGACACAGCTGGGAGTTCAAGTAAGCTCTGAGCACTCTGAATAGGAACTCAAGGCTGACCTACACCCTTGAGTCAAACCTGACTTTCAAAATCAGCACAATGCTTCAGCAAGTTAAAGTCTCTTGACAATGAATGAGTGGGTGCTTTGCTAACCTGCACAGGTACCGGCTCAAACTTTTGCACGTTTAAAAAATAAAGCTGAGGTGCCATTCTGTGCCAGCTTCTTTCTGTGGATTGCTTCTCTCTGGGGCTTTATATCTCAGTGCAAACTTTCTGCTGCTGCTGCTTTTATTGGAAAGAGAGAGGGAGGGAGGAACGGAGGGGGAGAGCGATAGAGAGAGAGATTATAATATATAAGAGCCTTGGTGGCGCAACAGACTAAAGTGCTGTTAAGTAACACCAGCTGCCTGCAATTACTGCAAGTTCAAATCTCACCAGGCTCAAGGTTGACTCAGCCTTCCATCCTTTCGAGGTAGGTAAAATGAGGACCCAGATTGTGGGGGCAATAAGCTGACTTTGAAAAATGTTAAAAATGCTACCGGTTTACTGAATCGATAGTAAAAAAATCTTTAAAAAGTTTTTAAAAAAAGTTCCGACGATCGCACATTGCTTAGCTGATCTTCAGAACTTTTTTTTTTCTTTTTAAGCATTTTTTTACTACCGGTTCTCTAGAACTGGTAGTTTAAAATGCTTTAAAAAGTTTTTAAAAAGCAGGAAATCCAAAAGCATGCATTTGGTGTGGATTACGCATGCGTGCACAGCGTGCATCTGGTGTGCACTGCACATGTGCATGTGCGCAGCGTGCATCCACCATGCACTGTGCATGTGTGCACACAGCACGCATCTGGCGCGCCCCGCGCATGCGCAGGCAGTGAACTGGTGACGACTGGCAGAGGATTTCACCACTGTGTATATGTATGTATGTATGTATGTATATAGAGAAGTGGCTGTCCAGTCTTTTCTTAAAACCTCCAGTGATGAAGCACCCACAACTTCTGAACGCAAGCTATTCTACTGGTTAATTGTTAATTGTTCTCACTGTTAGGGAGCTTCTCCTTAATGCCAGGTTGCTTCTCTCCTTAATTAGTTTCCAACCATTGGTTCTTGTCCTTCCCTCTGCTGCTTTGGAAAATACGTTGACCTCCCTCTTCTTTGTGGCAGCCTCTCAAGTCAAGACTGTGACTTCTGGTTCTACATTTTCTCCATTGTTTCTGCTTGTTGGAAGGCAGGTGTGAAGCATGGGAATGGCAAGACTGCAAGATGCTACAACAGATGTAAATGCCCATTGACTGTGAAACCCCTGAATTGCAATCATAATATGACCACAGGAATGTTGTGTCATTCATAAACCCAAGGACTGGTTGTGAAGTTACTTTTCAACGCTGTCATAACTTCAAACAGTCACAAAATAGGGTAATTGTTAAGTGAGGTGTATTTGCATTTTTTAAAAAAACAGTTTTTAAAAATCTGTAATAGTTTAGAGTATACATATTAATTGTTTATTGCCTCAGCCAATTTCTTTGTAATTCTTTCAAGACAATTTGGAAGTTGATTTCCCTCCTCCCTGTTTTCTCCATCCTAAAAGAAGACCAGAGAGATATTTTGAATATTAATTGTGGTAAACCCTTTGAAGACATGCAACTGAAATATGGCAAGGTTAAAGTATTCTAAATGGTCTACAGTCCCTGCTATTTTTATTCAATTCAGGGGGGAAAGTGGAATAGCTTTAGGCATTTTGAAATTTCCCTATATTGCCTAGGGACAAATATTTTTTGAACTGAATATTGAAGCAGTTAAAGTTGAATTATATGTTTCTTGAATTACAGACTCGCACTAAATCATTTCTGATTCATAACAAATCGGGGTTGAATTACACAGGCCTAATACGATGGAAATAATTATTGCTAATTTTTAAAAAGTCTATCTACTGCTTTAAAGCAGCTCTACATGAATTAAGTCCTATTTTTTCAGACGTGTTATATTGTTTTCTTTACCCACAATAGAGGATTGGATGGTGAAAATGATGGAATTTGCTGAGATGGTCAAATTGACATCTTTAATTAGAGACAAGACATTGTCTAAATTTAATGATGAGTGGAAACCCCTTATTGACTTTTTTTGTGTGAAACAGAAAAAGATGAAATGATGGTATATGTTTTTGATTATTAAAAAAAAGATTATAGAAAAAATGTAAATACTCTGTAAGCATAGAGTAAGAGGTTACTTTATATTTATAACTGCTATAAAAGAAAATTGGAAATCACTGCTTTATATTTTCTTTCTTTTTTTCCCCTTTCTTCCTTCTCTTTCTTCTGCATTTTTTTCTTTTCTTATTTACTTCTTTTTTCTCTCATATCTTCATTCTATATGTTAGTTCTCTTTATCTTTCTTCTTAAACTTTTAATAAACATGGACACTAACTCACAATCAATACAAGAGATACAAGTGATGCAAAGAGCCATGGAAAGATACATGCTCAGCATCACAAAACAAGATAGAAAGACCTGCACATGGATTAGAGAACAAATGAAAATATATGATGCCATCAAAAGAGTAAAAGAATTGAAATGGAAATAGGCTGGTCACATAGCAAGAAGAACTGACGGAAGGTGGACTAAGGCAGTAATAGAATGGATCCCAGTTGATAAAAAGTGTCCATAAAAGAGACCTAAAACTAGATGGAGTGACATCAGTAAGTATTGTGGGCCCAATGGGCAAAAGAAAGCTCAAGCTCATATTGGTTGGAAACAGGTGGAAGAGGACTTCATCCTGCAATGGATAGACAATGGATAGAATAATGAGGATGATATAATGAAAAGACATGCCATTTTGTTTTCAGAACTTATAATACTATGATGCGGAATTGGTTTATATTTATTTAATTTCCTAATGAAGATAAACTAGATATTAATCTATCTTTTTCCGTACCTCTGAGTGAGTCAGTCCAGACTCCCGGCAACTACCTGGATTAGTTCCTGTAGTTTTCTTGACAAGATTTCAAAAGTGGTTTACTATTGCTTTCTTCTTAGGGCTGGGAGAGAGTGACTGGCCCAATGTCACACAGCTTCATATCTAAGGCACCATTTTTAGATTGATGCCTTAAAAACAATACGTCAAAGTGGCTCATTTTACAATTGAGAAATTAATGTTAAGTAAGATCTTTGAAAACATATTGGAATATGCAGGGGTGGGTTCTACTTAACTTTACTACCGGTTCACAACGGGGCCACGCATGCGCTTGCTTCGCTCGCGCGTGCACTCTTCTGCACATGCGCAGAAGCTTCTGCGCATGTGCAGAAGCATTTTCATGACATCAGGGTCAGTGGGCGGAGCCTCCCGCCAGTTTTACTATCGGTTCTATAGAACTGGTGCGAACCGGGGGCAACCCACCACTGGGAATATGCCATTTGATATTTAATATTTCTGTTAAATATAAGCTGTAATGTAGATGAGATTATTTTTAAAACATACATGTTGGATGGGTTAATTTAACTAAACTGTGAATATTTTAAACTTAACAGCATGGGCTAAATTTGGGGAATGTAACAAGTTTAGGGCATGCAGCTCTCCTGCATTGCTGTTCCTTCTACAACTTGGTAAATGTCTTCAAATCTACTCCAGGAGACTGATATGGTGCAGGGGATTGCACATGGAGTAGGATTTGGCAGAAACTGTCCTCTTTAACAGAATAAAAGTAAAAGATGTGATTGCTACCTGTTTAATAGGTTAATTAATTTAATAGATTAATACATGTCCTTGGCTCTGCTGTTAAGGGATATATAGTTACACTTCTCACCAACATTTTTATATTTTAAATAATGTTTAAGATCCCCCTTTTAGTGAAATATGCATGGTTTTTTTGGGGGGGGGAGTAAACCTGCATAGCTTAAGCAACTATTACAAAACTTCTCTGAAATAAACAGGATTGAGAAGAGTTGTTCAATTCTCCTAGCAAATAATCCCTAGGCGGTCCTGTAAATCTGTATTCATATTCCACAATAACCTGTATCACTGGCAATTGTTGGAAGAAAAATCCAGTCCGGTTCCAATCCGGGAGTAAAAAAAAACACTGTAAATAAAATGGCGGCTGTCTGCAAGGAAAGAAGGTCTCTGCTTATTTGGTTTCCCAGAAATTTCAGTAACAGCAGCATGTTTCTGGGGTGGATGGCTGAGTGAGTAGATGGATGTCTGAGTGAGTAGATGGATTTTGATCAGATTCTGGGGTTTGGTGATTGAGACGCTCCAGAGGGTTGTGCAATGTAGTGAGCCTTGTGTCTTTTGCTATTCTAATGATGGTGGGTAAATCCTATTACGTCCTAAAGATCATGTCCTATCCTTAGAATTTGGGAGGGGGAATGTAAATTCTTAATCCCATCAGCTCCAGCCTTCTGTGGGAGCTGTGGCTGAATATATTTTGTTTAAGAATAGATTGGCTCAGTCTTTCTTAATAAGTACAAAATATCTGTCTCTCTAGACTTGAGGCTTCTGCTTTAGTCTATGACAGGAAGACTGGGGCTGTTTTCTGCCTTTGTTGAGATTTTTCTCCATTTCTCCTTTGGGAAAATATAATATTCTGCCTCTTTTAATATTCCCCAAAATATTTCATTCCCTAGGAGGGGGGCTTTCCACACAAAAATACATCTGGTTAATTTAAAACTTGTTTATTTGGCAAGACTTACTTTTATAAAAGGTAACTGTTTCCCTTGCACATATGTGCTAGTTGTTCCCGACTCTAGGGGACAGTGCTCATCTCTGTTTCAAAGCCAAAGAGCCAACGCTTTCTGAAGACGTCTCTGTGGTCATGTGGCCGGCATGACTAAATACCAAAGGTGCATGGAATACTGTTACCTTCCCATCAAAGGTGGTCCCTATTTTTCTACTTGCATTTTTATGTGCTTTCAAACTGCTAGGTTGGCAGAAGCTGGGACAAGTAACGGGAGCTCACCCCGTTACGCAGCACTAGGGATTTGAACCGCTGAACTGCCAACCTTTTGATCAACAAGCTCAGCATCTTAGCCACTGAGACACTGCATCCCTCTTTACTTTTATAGACACCAGTTAATGGTGACTCTACTTTCATATCTTTTCAAAGCAGCAGTCTGAATGGAATAAAGCCCAAATCAGATGAGAGATAAACCAGGAGAGAAAAGAATTGAGATAAGTACTATAAACTCTTTAGTTCTGGTTTGTGATAATCTCAGACATTTGACCAGAACATTACATTTTGACTAATTCCTGTTCTCCTCTTTCTTTGTCTTTGATACACTCTATAAAGTTTATGGTTGTCTTTCATTAAAAGAAGCTAAACTAACTTTGAAAGAAATGAACCTGCCTTTTATAAAATCTTGGTATGTTAAATGGAAACATACCAACAACAGCCTGAAAGGAGACAAAAAAAGCCCCACTATCAATCAATTTCACATTTCACATTTCACCCAAGAAATTAGAGATTGATTTGGCTGTTCTTCAAACCTTCAATGAATGTCTTTATTCAAAATTCTCCTAGCAAATAAACCCTGGCTAAACCTGTATATCTGTATTCATATTCCACAATAACCTGTATCACTGGCAACAATACACCTGGTTAAATTAAAACTTGTGCCAAATGAGTGAATTTGCAGAATAATTTGAATTAAAGCTTCTTCCTCCTCCTTCTCTTCTTCCTCTTCCTCCTCCCCCTCCTCCTCCTCATGATGTCATATAAATGCCCAACTATTTGACAAAAGCACTATAAGCATCTCTAAAGTACAATGTATTTAGTAGCATAACACAGTGACCTCCACAGCTGCAGTGCAACTTGCCCTGTAGTCTGAAAGAGATGTTGTATACTTCTTACATTCTTTATCAATCTGCTAATTGTGTTTGGTTTCAGAATTTAGGATGGAATTTCCATATACTTGCAGAACAGAGCAATTTCTCTGATGCACACAATTCATGCTGCTATCACCTGACCATGTTTCCCCACCCCCTTCAGCATCTGATATCCGAGCCAGCTCCACTTTGCTGAATAGTATATCTAATAGTATATCTTTCTATCAAGGGATGCCTTTCATTACAAACCAGTCCCAAACCATTAGACTTCCCTTTAAAAGATGTTAGCAAAGGTTCTATTGAGCAGGGGGAACCCTTTTTGTTCTTATTTAAGAAAAAGAATTATAAATCCCACATAAATCAACTCTGAGCATTGATTCCTTTTATCTTTTATTGTGTTGACCACTAGGGGCACACAGGATAGCAATAGAAAGTTGATTAAGTCTGCCTCCTACTGGAGAAGTACTTCCATTTATCCTTTATCCCCATGTCAAGCACCAAAACTCAGAGAGGTAGGCCTTCTGTCATATCAGGTAATTTTCTTTATACATTTTTTTAATCTTTTATGTTAAACATCTGTCTATTAATACCTTTATCTACTCTGTTCATACCCTTAATAGGTGTATCTTGCTGCAAGGCGACCATGGGCTGCTTACAACATCTAAATAAATAAATAAATAAATGCATACATACATACATACATAAATACATACATACATACATACATACATATGTGTGTGAGAGTGTGTGTGTGCATGTGTTTGTTTGTGTGTGTGTGTTTATCAATAAAATAATAAAACAGTAATAAGAAGAATTGTTTCTTCTGACACATGTATGCCGTACTAAATATTGTATTAAGGTTTATCTCATTTTTTTCCTTATGCTTGTTTGGTTGGCAGTTTCACCACTCAGCAGAATGCACAGCATCTTTTCCTGCAGCAAACTGGAACAATTTCTCTCAACAAAATCCAAGGCAAGAGACTGCCTAAATGCCTGAGATGCAATGAAATCACTTCCCTAGTAGGCTTTCCAGAGAAATGATACTCATGTGTATACAGTTCAGGATTAATATGCATTAGTCTACTAGCAAATTAATAGACATTCTTGGCAGTTCTGCGTGTGAAGGAAAAAAAAATCATTGCCAGATACCTTGCTACTCAGAGACTGCAGTTAATGAAGATATCGAAATGGTGGGTAGCTTCTGTTTTTTAGGATTAACCAGCAGCAATAAATGAACCAGCAGTTGAGAAATATGCTGCAAAGGGTCTAGGACAATTCGGTGCAGCCAACTCACTGTAGCCAATTTGCCATGGGACAACTCACCACAGGACAAGAATCACAGGACAAGTACTATCAAAGAAGTGGTGGAAAAGAATCATTAAAGAAAGGATACAAAAGGAGGGACAAAATGAAATGTAAATGTCATAAATGTCAACAATTAAAATATTGTTACAATTATTTTAAAAGGGACACGGTGGCTCAGTGGCTAAGATGTTGAGCTTGTCGATTGAAAGGTCGGCAGTTCAGCGGTTCAAATCCCTTTGAGTTGGCCATGGTGAATTGTCCTGTGGTGAGTTGGCTGAGGCGAGTTGGCCATGCCAAGTTGTCCCATTCCATGCTGGCAGACGTTCACTTGGTAGATTAGCAGTGAAAGCCTTGGTAAAGATACTCAGATGCCATGATGGGTCTAGATATACAAAGATCTGAATCATACAGGCGATATGACTCTCAATGGAAGCTCAGATTAGACTTTGAAGAGTCAGGCTAAAGAATATTGATGCTTTTGAACTTTGATGTTAGAGAAAACCCCTATGAATACCCAAGAAAGTAATCAAATAGAACAAGTCAATCCTGGGTTTTCGCATGACGCACAAACGACTAAACTCCACTCTGTTATGGACACATTACTAAAGATGTAATTTTCTTACAAAGTCTATAATGCTGAGAAATGTGGAAAGAGAGACAAACAACTAGCAGCAAGGCAGATGGACTCAATTATAAAAAAGATGGATGCAGTGTTGAAAAATCTAACCAGGTTGGGGATATGTCATCCTGAAGAAAATGTGATTCTGTGGTTGACACCATCTTTGATGGCACATTATCATCAGAGACCGTTGAGTCTGTATATGGATTCTCATTGTTATGTAAGCTACTTTAGGAATCATTAATTAAACTGAATAAGTAAATACATACCTTGATGTTGGCCAATAAATGTTAGGAATTTGGGGACCTCATTTTAAAAATATATTAAATTCCTATTTTCCCACCACAACAACCACCGTCTGTTTGGGGGAGCAGAAGATTGGTTCATCTCCACTAATTTGGGTGGGGATCAAAAAGTGAAGGTGGCATTGCCACCAAACAATCTGTCTATTAAATAATACTAATGAAACCCAGTATTGCCACCAAACTATCAAAAGTGTTGAGGAAAAACTCTTAACAGAGTCAGTCCCAAAGAGTCAGATACATTTTTTGATGGAAAATATTGCCTAAAATTGAAATCAATCGATCTGTCAATGAATCACATAACAAAAGACTATCATAGGCTATTGTATTGCTGTATGAAAAAGCCATAGGATCTAACTGACTTGAATCTGTCTATGAAGGAAGAGGAGGAGCTTGAGAAATGGATACAATATACTGTTTTCAACTGCAATTAGGATCTGCCTTAGCAAGGACCTGTTTACTTATTTATTTTCTTCTTTATAACAAAGGTGGGGAATGATGGCCCTTTTATGACTTGGGGACTTCAATTCCCAGAATTCCTGAGACAGACATGCTGGCTAAGGAATTCTAGGAGTTGAAGTCCCCAAGTCATAAAAGGGCCATCATTTCTCAGCCCTGCTTTATAACAACCTTATCCTTATTTTGAATCAGTAGTGGGTTTCACTTACCTTTGCTACCAGTTCGGAACTGTGAACACACATGTGTGCTCGCTTTGCTCGTGCGTTGTGCTTCTGCGCATGCACAGAACTTTCTGCACGTTGCGCAGATGTCCAGGCAGGTGGGTGGAGCCTCCCACTGCCGCTGCTACCGGTTCGCCCAAACTGGGGCGAACCAGTAGAAACCCACCACTGTTTTGAATCTGAAACAAGAACACATCCATGGCTTTGAAGCATAGAAGTAATATTTTTCCCTCAGCCCCTAACTACTTAATATGTATCAGTGGTGAAATTCAAATTATTTACTACTGGTTCTGTGGGCGTGGCTTGGTGGGCTTGGTGTGACTTGATGGACGTGGCTTGGTGGGCATGACAGGGGGAGGATACTGCAAAATCCCCATTCCCTCCCCATTCCTGGGGGAAGGATACTGCAAAATCCCCATTCCCTCCCCACTCCTGGGGAAAGGATATTGCAAAATTTCCATTCCCACCCAAGCCTGGGGCCAGCCAGAGGTCGCATTTGCCGGTTCTCCAAACTACTCAAAATTTCTCCTACTGGTTCTCCAGAACCTGTCAGAACCTGCTGGATTTCACCCCTGATATGTACTGTTGTTGATCCCAGCTAAATCTGTCTAGACTTGCAGCCATGCCAGTTTGTAACTTGTGTTTGGAACACGCTGTATTTTAAGACCATAATGTAAACATGTCCAAGTCACACACAAACATACAGTGTTCTTTCCTTTTTGGTTTTGTTTTAAAACTGAATTTATGGTATAGGTACAGATCTGAATTCTTCAGGTTCCCTTCTTGTAGATTTGTTCCTGAACATAAGCTGAAAGAACACTGAGCAATTAAGCAGCAGAGTGTCCCACTGAAAAAGTGGGATGCAGATGAAAATTAGTTTTTCTGGATGCTGAAGATGGATTTAACCCAGTATCAGTGAATGTTAATAGACATTCATTATACTGGAAGTCAAAGCTAGATTTTGAAAAGAAAATAGAAAAGCCCTCCCTTTTTTTTCCTAAACTATATCCTAGACATTTCCCCTAGTAATCAAAATAAGCACAAGGGTTAAGATCTGCGTGGAATAAAGAATCAGAGGTTCTTATAATGTCTCGACAGTGGTAGAGTCTCTACTATAGTGAGAGTGACAATGAACCTCAAACGATGACTTGTACAACAAAAAATAGTATTTAGAGTTCATTCGCTTCTATTATGTTTGTGTAGAAAAGAACTATAAAAGCTATATATTTTCTTGTAAATAAGGATAATGCTACTTTGAAACATATATGAAGGGTCCTTGGTGTTCTCTGAGCTTGGCTGTTTTCATTATTCAAATTCTGAAACATCTGCAAGAAAATAATCAAGGTCAGAAAGAACCAAAGGCCCCTCGTTTCAACACTGAGCTGCAAATATTTTCCTTTATTGATAAAACACATACAAACAGTCCTTGACTTACAACGGTTTGTTTAGTGACCGTTCAGTTACAACAGCACTGAAATTGTGACTTATGACATTTTTCACAATTATGATTGTTGCAGCATCCCCAAGATCACGTGATCAAAATTCAGATGCTTGGCAACTGACTCATATTTATGATAATTGCAGTGTCCCAGAGTCATATGATGCCTCTGACAAGCAAAGTCAATGGGGAAGCCAGATTCACTCAATAACCATGTTACTAACTTATCAACTGCAGTAATTCACTTAACAACTGTGGCAAGAAAGGTCATAGAATGTGGAAAAATTCACTTAACAAATGTCTCCCTTAACAACAAAAATTTTGGGCTCCGTTGTGGTTGCAAGTTGAGGACTACCTATATTTATATAAGGGGTGTCAAAGTCGATTTCATTGAGGGCCACATCAGGGCTGTGTTTGACCTTATGGGGGCAGGAGGCCATGGCCACCCTGGCCATGCCAGCTCAAGGTCACTCATGTTAGGGGCACCTGTGGGGGCACGTGTGGCCCTCCCAAGCTCCGTTTTTGCTGCCAGAGGGCTGCAGGAGGCCGTCACAGCCAAAAACAGAGTTTGGCCCTCCCAAGCTCCATTTTCACTGGCAGAGGCAGTGTGGGCCGGTCCTTCGTTGTTTTCAGGGTGGCCCCACGGGCCAGATCAAAGCACTCCTGTTCTATAATGTCCTATATTTATCATGTTTTAGGAGCAAGTAATGGATTATGTAAATATGATTGTGTGACAAAAGCTAAAATTTTCAGGGGCTAACATTCTTTTGAACTATAAACCTACATTCATGTATATACCTATACCTGAATTTGACAACCAGACAACATAAACAGATTCCCCGTTTTTTATGGCCAGAAGATTGATATTGCAGCACTGGAAAGATAAATGCATGGACCAAAGACCTGATTGTACTTGCCAATCATGAGCAGTTTTCCTATCGACATAGACTTTATATTGACAAGCATAATGAAATATTGAACCCATTTATGTATTAGAAAATATATATATATACATACTTGAATAATATTTGCATTAGATAAGTATAAGTATAGATAAGTATCTATAGACCTGTAACTGTTTACTGTTATGATGTTCGCCCATCATGTTTGAAGAGGACCTTGACATCTAAGGATGTCAAGAGTTGAGCATGGATTGAACTAAAGTGAGGGAGAGGTGCACATGGTCAGCCTCACTCTCTCTTCCCAGATTCCATCTTGCTCCAATAGCAGGACAATCGAGACAGTTGGAGATGGGCTGGGCACAGTGGTTGACCAGGGTGTCTTTTATGTCTCGCCGTGCTCTTAGCGTACCACATCACTTGCAGAGATCGTCTTCATGACCGTTGTCTTCACATGCTCAGGATAGACAAGTCTCTATCTCACCCAAGATCAATGACCCAACGGCTACTCTCAACCTGGTTTGGCTAGCCTGTCGAAGCTGTTGCCCGGGGTGTGGCATGTTACAGCTACTAGGAGCTACAAGTGAGGGCTGAGTGACAGGTGGGGACCAAAGGTGGACGAGCTGCCCTAAAAACTGTCCTAAAACGAGCTGCCCTAAAGAACACGATGTGCCCCTACACCAGAGGTGCTACCCCTCCCTGAACACCCCATATACCCCGATTACTGTTATAATGACATATCGTACTATGTTCTTTTTTTGTTGTATTTTTTCCCCATGTTTTTAAATAAAACAATTTTTATGTGTTATCTTCTCTTTGACAATGTATGTGTCTCCATCATTACTATTTCTGTATTTTGCTCTCTTTTTCTGTTATTAATTAAAAAGCAACAAAGAGATATCTTTTTTTAAAAAAAGAAGAAGAAGCATGAGGGTGCCAGCAGAGAATACCATCTCCAAAAAGGAATATTTCAAGAGCCTTTCTGTTAAATTACATAAATGCACTCTATAGTAATTTTCTTCTGTTAGAATGGGTTATCTTTCATCTCTGAGTGCGCATATATCTTTGCCCTTCTAATTATGGGAACGTTTTTCTGTTGCTTTTATTATTTTGTGCAACAGCTAGAGCTGACCCAGATATTAATTAAATCCTTGTTTCAGAAGAGATTTAGTATCTGGCTTGTTATCAAATGCAGCAAATCCCAATGCCTCCATCAAAGGCAACAGGAGGATCCCATGAAGGTGCTTATGCAAAAAGACCACATTTGTTTCTTCGTGCCATAAATTATTTTTCCTCTACTCTCCCCAGTCCCTGTTTCTTGGCCCATGGGCCTCAGTCAGAGCCAGCCATCACAGAAAAAAAACACGAACATAAGTTCTTCTTGTATGATAAGACCACCACGCTGTGTGAAAAGGGGCTTTCTCTGAATCTCTCATTTAATTGAACAGTTGCATTTCTAATGCATTTAATTCCTCTGCTGTCAACAGCCTTGGCATCTGGTTTGGGATGCATTCAGAATGCAATCTTGGATAATTCACAAATTATCCAAATAAAATTCCCAGTAAAAATGAGGATCTCTTGTTCAAAGGACACTTCTTTTCTCTACGTGGGGCGGGGTGGGGGTGGGATATCTACAGGTAGTCCTTGATTTATGACCACAATCAAGCCCAACATTTATGTTGTTAAGTGAGACATTAATTAAGTGAGTTTGGCCCCATTTTACGACTTTTCTTGTCACAGTTGTTAAGTGAATCACTGCAGTTGGTTATGTCAGTAACCTGGTTGTTAAGTGAATCTGGCTTCCCCATTGACTTTGTACGTCAGAAGGCCACAAAAGGAGATCACATGACCCTGGGACACAGCAAAAGTCATAAGTATGAACCAGTTGCCAAACATCTCAATTTTAACCACATGATCATGGGGATGCTGCAAAGGCCATAACTTTGAAAAACAGTCATAAGTCACCTTTTTCAGCGTTGTTGTCTTACAAACTGTTGTAAGATGAGGACTTATCATCTATTTGTCCTTTCATTGACTGAACCTGGTCATGTGTCAGGCAGAAAGACAGAGCTAGCTCGTGAGGTTCACATTATGTGCAGAAAAATATGGTGAGAACACAGAGTAAATAATTATCTGTGAGTTATTTGCTCACCTCTGCCCTTACCTCCTTCTGTTTATACTGATGAGCTCAGTGTTGTTGCGTCTGTTTAATCTAAAAGCACAGATATGACACATATGGCATCGATAGCACTTACTAGTGATAGATTAGAATTTTCTGTTTTGATCCTAAACGGTATATCAGTTTATCAAGGGGACAGAAAGCAGGAAGGAAATGACCTAAAATTCAGGGTTGCAAGTTGACTTTTCTCTCAGCCTCATGTTATTTCTGCAATAATTTGTAGAAACTATCGTTCCAGTATTAAACACATATCCTTAGGTGTAAACATAAATTGACAGATTTCAGATGAAAAATTCTTAAACTGTAGAAAGATCGCATTTGGAATTTGGGTTCCCAAGTTTCAGAGAAACAACATTTCCAGGAAATAAAAGATATCTTTCTAATTCCAATTTAAACAGAGCCATTGTTTTCCTATTTTTTTTGGTTTTACAAGAAGAGAAATATGCACAATGTGGATATGAATGTTTGTGCAGAAAAGCGACTTCATAAACAGATGAGGGAAATAGATGGAACAAGCTTAAGGTCTAAAAGCTGAGAAACGGAACAAACTCTATCTTGGCATGTTCTCCTGGAATAAAGTACATGCCACCGCATGCCACAATCATGATATACACTGCAGCGTCTTTCTGCACAGCAACATTGATGAAACGTTTCTTGGAAGTTTGCTTGGCAGCTGAGAAAGAAACCAATGTGAGCAGATGGAAGCATATCTGCGGGGTGTCCCTTAAATGGGCAGATGTTTCTGAAGTCTTCTACAGGCTTGTGAGAAACCATAATAGGAAAGTGGCATAATTATTTTATCACTTCAAACAAGTGTCTCCGATGATCTTTCCTCATTTGTTTATCCAAAAGCATGGCTTCTCTTCTCAAGAAGAAAGACAGCATCCAAATGCAGAATTCATGCCTGAAGAAATAAATAAATAAATCAAAATGTTCTACGTAACTAAAACAACTGTACCGGGATAAAATCTGAGTTGTGTGTATTTTTGATTTCCTCCACATCTAAACTCTACAAATCTTCCAGCTAAGGAAACCCAGAGGGGTATCATTCACAAATTATGCATGTCATACTTTCAGAAAATTGTGTGCCTTGAATAAAGTATCCTTATTAAACACATCGCTTCATATCAGTACATTTTCATGCATTCTTCACTGGTTTCATTGTATTGCACAGTGTATAGGAATTGCAGGGTTCCCCCCCCCCCCACCTTCCCTTCGAAATGTATCACTTTAAAATGTATGTCAGAAATTCAGTGATTATTTTATATTACCCGAAGGAATTTGTTCATTTATTGAGCTTATATACTCTTCCAATCATGTCAGCCCTGAGTGGCTTACCTACCCCATTCTGTAAACAAGGTTAAAAATATACATGCGACACACATTAAATTATATTTCCCTGCTGAGGAACAATTCAAGAACTCCATATAGATAAAAACCCAACTACAAGGAGTAAATCTGATGACTAGTTAATCCCCAAGGCCTGTTGGAAAACCGAATTTAATACCATTTCTAAAGCCAAGCAGTGTTTATGTATCTATAATATCTATCAACAAGCGCTATGAAACTTCCAATGTTCTTATTTTATTGATATCTCTTTTCTTTCTTTAATAATACATACTATTATAGTTAAAGATGAATTGCAAGTTGGGAAGCACAAAACAGTTGATCACAATGCAGTCAAGCAATGGTGAATAGCAACTATATTAAATAAATGATGAAAAGTCTTAATAAAACTGAATTCATCAGCCAGGATTATTGTAAATGGAATTAATTTTTTACCCATCGAGTTGTTTCATAGACTGTGTCAAATATAGTTATTACTTCCTCTTATATTTAATTTGATTTTGGAACCTTTGACTTATTTGATCTGATAATCAAAGTATATTTTATGTATTATAGTAACTGGTGTTGTACCCAACTTGTTATTATGTTGATACTGTTTTATGTTTTACTGATGATTATCGGTGTTCTCTACCAAATTAGGAAAGCTTTAGGGTTATTCAATTTATAGGAATAAGTCTAATTTATTTCTTATAGGATTTGTGTGTCAGTGGAAATCTATACATCTGGGTTCCAACATATTGTTTGAATTTGTTTAAATATCTTGCAATAATTATTCCCAGAAAGATCTCCATGTGTGTAGTGATAAACATTTTTAATAGTTTATCTCACTTAAATATTGATATTAAGAGATGTTTTCAAATGTTTTTGAGTCTTTGGGGAAGAATGTTAAAATAAATATCACTAAACGTTCGATATATATACGGTATGTTAAGAGTTTATTTTAAGATTGGTAATAGCTTTATGAAGAATTTTTCTTGGGTTTTAATCCTAGTTAGACAACCACAGGTAAAACTTTTTTTTGAAATGCATTGCATAAAAAAGCATTAATACAATAGATCTGCTTATTTTTTATTGGATTTTAAAAATATCTTCAGTGCCCTAATAGAAATTTCAACTATCTATAATTGCTGAACAGCAATGTGTACAATTATATAATTTGGACATGAAGTTTTTGTAGCATTCAAAATTTCTATGTTGTTGTTGAAAAAAGATTTGGAGAATTCTAAATCCAAGTTGTGATAGAATTAAAACTATTATGACAATGCATATTGGTACTCTGTAACAATAATAGCATGAGGAGTTGGAATAACCTCTGTTAACATAAATGGATTAGGATTTTTTTAAAAAAGAACAAAAACAAATGTAGGTCTTTTGATATTATGGTGCATTTAATTAAACAAAATAATGTTGTTGTGTTAATATATGTGTATTAGACATCCCAGAATATGTTTTATAAGATATGAATGTCAATTTCAGTATATTGGAATATAAAATAGTGGAAGGAATAGCAATATTTATTTTGGTACTTTGGGCCTGCTTTGTAGCTGCCCTGTTGTGGTTTAATAATAATGAGCAAGTTAATAAGTATTGGGACAAGAAATTAGGTTCTAATATATTAATGTAATGTTCAGCTATATAATGTAATGTTCAGCTAAAATTTGGAATGTAACTACATATGAAGAATTCCAGATTTATCATGAATGGACTGAAGCTAAAGAAGAAGTTCTACTTTGAAGTAGAGTCTTTATCACTAAATTTAATTTTTGGATTGATAAATTTTATTTACTTTCTATCTAAGAGTTTGCTTCATATCTAAGAAGAGGAAAGACTAGCCAGTACTTTTCTGTGTGGTCAAGCTTTAATTTCCTGCTTAAAAACTGAGTTAACTTATATACAATACATATCTTATTTTATGCTCTCTTCTTTTTCATATTTTCCTTATATTTGTTTCTATTATCTGTTTCTATTCTATTTTCCTGTATATTAAACTTTTTTTAAAAAAAAACTAGCAATAAATTACATTTATTGGGAGGGTATAGAATTTTCATTTTCATTTTTATTTTTTTTGGTAACAATCACGATTAGATAAAAGAAGATGCCAGAGGAGCATTTGATGAGAAACTGGACGTTTTGATTTTGTGATAATCTACGGCATGCCTGCCTCCGTGTGGTCTGATTTGTGCAACATACGAGGCTGGGTGAAAATGGTTATTTTCACATCAACTCATTGTGGGAATCCAGCTGTCATTGTATCTGGTGTGTGAATGGGGTTTTCACAGTAATCTTTCATATGTTTCAGCACAGCAGGTTATGCGAACACAGGAACTGCGCTATGCTAATCCAAAACTAAGGTTAACCTAGGCTGGGTGTACATATTGATGTTTTTTTTCATATTTTAGTTAACCCACAAATGAACTTTTTAAGAAATTAAATAAAATATTTAAAAATCTTTTGAATGAACCTGATGCAGAAAATTGGCCCATAGCTATAACATCAGGGGTTTTGTCCGCAGCGATTTTTCCAGTGATTTGATTTTTGTTCTTAAAACAGATGGTGCAATATGCCCTTAACTATTCTTCCCTTGCTTTTTAGTGTTTGTGTTTTGTAAATAACTGGCTAGGTAATTATACTGTTGTCACTTAGCAACCTCATCTGGGGATTTCTGAAAGAGATAGCTGGTTTTGGAAGGCAATGCGAAATGAAATTTCTTGTAATGTATTGTAGAAAGCTTTTTACTAGATAAAATAAATATATTGTGCCTGTTTTGAGAGGGTAATGCTTTTCACTCGTATGTATCTGCTGAAATGGGCTGAAAACTACTGATGATAGTCAAGACCTTTCATAGGTTGCAGCCTGTAAAACAAATTACTGTCAAAATTCACTATTGAGTTCAAGTGCGCTGATCTGGTAATCTGTGATCTAGTCACTGCATGCAACCTATTGACACTCAAAAGCCACTTCATGAAGGAACATCATTAGATGACTGTAGCATTTGATAATAATTGGCAGGCGTGAAGTAGTCATGATTGATAGGAAGCAATCTATAGAAATTTTCTAATATCTTAATATTGGGAATCTACAGCTTGAGGTACATGGGCTTCCTCAAACACTTTGTGTAAAATCTCTAGAATTATTCCAAAGCATAAAAATATTCCTGCATATTTTTTTAATCTTTTTATGAGAAATATAGCTCATTTCCCCTTAAAAAGTACACTTTTCCAATGTTAACGTCAGCCATATATTAATGATTGCAATATAGACTGAATCACAGGATCATAAAGCTGAAACATACCTTTACAGTTCATCTACTCCAACCCTCTCGCTCAGTATCAGAACTGCTAAAAGCATTTTGGGCAGTTTGTAGATATTGTTTTTCTCTACTTAAAGAAGTTAATTTAGACATCTCTGCAAGTTCCATCATCTTCACCAACCATTCCTCTGCTGTAGGTAATAGCCAACCTTTCCACTTTAGAACATGTTACAGTCTCACAGCAGTTGACATATAGAAAAACAAAGTTCCGTGACATTTTACTAGCTGCTTGTTCATTAGTCCCAAAGGAAAAGTTTGTGGTTTCAGTTGTACTTTAACCTTTAAAATCTTCTGAATTAATGCCTCTGTTTGTATCCAAAATGCTTTGGCTTTTTTGTGTGTCCACCAAGCATGATAAAATGTCCCTTCATGTTGCTCACATTTCCAGCAAAGATCCGAAGTACCGTTATACATTCTAAATTTCTCTGGTGAGAAATACCAATGATACATCATCTTGTAAAAATTCTATTTAAGGCTAGAACATAATTTAAATTTCAATCCCTTCAACCTCATATCTTCCCATTGGTCCATCTGTATATTACAGCCTACATCCATGATGGCAAAGCTATGGCATGCGTGCCACAAGTGGCACAGGGAGCCATCTCTGACCAATGCTCAGGTCAGCTCCACCGCGCATGCCCACGTGCCTCCTAACGGCCAGCTGATTTTTGGGTCTCTGCCAGGAGACATGTGCACATGAGAGTCATGCGCATGCGTGGGGATGGGTGGGTCGCACATACATGCGCAGGGGGTGGGAGGATGCAGTGCTCCCTCGCGGCCCATTTTTGGTCCCAGGAGACTTCAGGGAGGCCTGCTAGCACCAAAATGGGGCATGGGGGGGTGCAGCACACCCCCACACCCCTGTTTTGGTGCTGGCCGGCCTCCCTGAAACCTCCTGGGACCAAACATGGGGCATAGGGGGTGCAGCACATCCCCCGAAGCCCATTTTTGGTCCAAGGAGGCTCCAGGGAAGCCGGCTATCACCAAAACAGAGGTCACATGCGCATGTGTGGGGGTCGGGGGTCACACGGGGGTCACGCATGCATGCACAGGGGGTGGGGCCTGCAGGGGGCATTTCATTATGGGTGTCGGCATGCACACGTGCACATGCCCGCTTTCGGCACCCAAGGAAAAAAAGGTTCGCCATCACTGGCCTACGTCTTTAGCCCATTTTATCATACATTCTTTCACTAGTTCTTCTTCTGTCTCACATTTCAGCAAATGTTTGTATATTTTAGCAGTACATGCTTATAAAATTCTACACATAATTCTAATCAAATTCATTCTTACTTTTTTCAGAACCATACAATCTTTTATCTACTTTAAACCTTTCTACTTTTCATGTTATTTTTGACATACCCACAAAAGATTTGGTTATAGTTCCAATCACTTTTCCCAAGTCTCAACTTTTTCTGACTTTTATCTTATTCTGACTTTCTTCAGTTACCTTGTAACCTACTTTCCTAATATAATCCTTTGCACGTGAGTGACCTTAAAGCTGGTTGTCTCTAGTCCTGATCCAAGCCCTAACACCACTTATTTTTAATATAAAACAAAGAAAAACGATAAAACGTATGGAAGCTGGTATTATTAGAATCAGAATAGAATAGAGCTGGAAGGGACCTTGAAGGTCTTCTAGTCCAACTCCCTGCTCAAGCATTTCAGACAAGTGGCTGTCCAGTCTCTTCTTAGAAACCTACAGTGATGAAGCACCCACCACTTCTGAAGCCAAGTTGTTCCACTGATTAATTGTTCTAACTATCACGAAATTCCTCCTTAGTTCTAGGTTGCTTCTCTTCTTGATTAGTTTCCATCCATTGTTTCTTGTCTTATTTTCTGGGGCTTCGGAAAATAAGTTGACCCCCCTCTTCTTTGTCGCAGCCCCTCAAATACTGTAATACTGCTATCATGTTACCCCTAGTCATTTTTTCTCTAGACTAGCCATACCCAAATTCTGCAACAGTTCTTCATATGATTAAGGACCTTCATGGGCCCTTAATTATTTTATTTGCTCTTCTTTGCACTTTTTCCAAAGTCTCAACATCTGTTTGTAATGTGGTGACCAAAGCAGTATTCCAGGTGTGGTCTTAGTAAGGTTTTATAAAGTGGTATTAATACCTTGTGTGATTTTGATTCTATGCCTCTGTTTATGCAACCAAGGTTGCATAGCTTTTTTGACCACTGGTTTATATTTAAGTGATCATCCACTAAGACAGTGATGGCTAACCTTTTTGCTGTCACGTGCCAAAAGCAGGGGGAGCACAGGGGGGTCGTGCGTGTGCATGCCCACACCCATAATTCAATGCTCCCCTTGTGCCCCACCCACCCACCCCTGCGCGCATATGTGGGCACCCCCCCCTGCACTCTCCCTGCTTTTGGTACGTGATGGCAAAAAGGTTACTGGTGGGCTGGTTAGGCCCGTTTTTTGCCCTCCCCAGGCTCAAAAGGCTTTTCTGGAGCCTGGGGAGGGCGGAAACGGCATCCCCCACCTCCACCCCGGAGGCTGAAAACGGCCCGTTTCCCAACTTCCGGTGGGCCTGGAAGGCCTGAAAATCAGCTGGCCAGCACGCACATGCGTGCTGCAGCTGAGCTAGGGCAATGCTTGCATGCCCACAGATATGGCTCCACGTGCCACCTGTGGCACGCATGCCATAGGTTCGCCATCACGGCACTAAGACATGTTAAAGCAAATGCTTTTATATGGGTTCAGATCACTCCCCAGCTTTTTGGAGACCAGTTTCTGGTAAGATCAAAGATTCATCAGGCCTCAAACCAGTTGCACAGCCCTGCCTACCACACAGCTGAAAATGATAAGAATGGTTGCTTCTTTACCAAGTGATCCTTAGCCCATTTCTCACATGTGTGTGAGCAAGGGGAGGAATGAAGGAGCCATACTATGGCAGCTAATAGGATGCATTGAAATACATTTGCAAGGGGAGGGGAGGAAAAAGCTTTTAAAGAAATTCAAGAATGGATGGAGCCTCAATTTTCAACTCATTTTTTCATAATGAAAAGAGAAAGTATTTCAAGGCAGCAACTGCATAAGCAACTAAGTTTTGTTTACTGTCTCTGGGTCAGCATGCATAGCCACAAAATAACATCTTGGAGACCAGAATGTAAATATTCAAAATCCTGCATGAAAGGATAGATCCTCTCCATTTAAGCGAAACTGTGTGTTTTTTTAATGGAACACAGAGTAATTTTCCAGGGTAAAACAAAAGAAAACAAAACTAAGTAAAAAAAGAAGCTAACAAGCTCATACTGTGTTTAAGCAAAGCTTTTTTACCCGTGTCTCTTTCCATGTACACGTACACAAATTCTGTAATCTAAATGAGTTTTCTAAGAATCACCTTAGCAATGATACTCTGTAGATATGCTACACAGGTTCTAAAGTATTTTGAAACCATTTTTGAGGTGCATAGTTGTTTCTTCAATAGGAATTGTGTGTGTGTGTGTGTGTGTGTGTGTGTGTGTGTGTGTAGAAGAGGCATAGTAGAAAAGTCTTATTATTTATTACATAAATGCTCACATAACAACTAACAGCTAGGTATCCTTGAACAGTGGTGCTGAAAGGCCTTTTTTGCTATCCCAAAAATGGATAAGACAAATGGGGATATACTTACCTGGCATCCAAAACGGGCCGCGTGGAGACTCCTGGGAGCGGTGGGGTGGAATGGCCATGTGCGTGCGTCTCCTACATGCATGGCAGAGACCTGAAAATCAGCTGGCTGGCGGGAGGCGCACGCACATGCACGGTGGAGCTGACCTAGGGCGACAGCTCGCGTGCCTGCAGAAATGGCGCACCATAGGTTCGCCATCATGGTTCTAGAGACTTTAACTGAACTTTTCTAAAGAAGTGCAAAAGTCAGATTGTGGCGTAGTATAGATAGTCCACGACGTACAACAATTCATTTAGAGACTTTTCAAAGTTACAACAGAATGAAAAAAGTGACTTATGACCATTTTTCACATTTATGACTGTTACAGCACGGTCACCTGATTTACATTTGGATGCTTGACAACTGGTTCATATTTATGACAGTTGCAGTGTCCTGGGGTCATGTACTCACCTTTTGTGACCTTCTGACAAGCAAAGTCCATGGAGAAGCCAGATTCACTTAACAACCATGTTACTAATTTAACAATGGCAGTGATTCGCTTAACAAATGCGGCAATAAAAGTTGTAAAATGGGGCTAAACTCACTTAACAAATGTCTCACTCCAGCAACATAAATTCTGGGCTTAGTTGTGGTCGTAAGTAGAGGACTTCCTGTATTGATTGTTTTTTAAGAGCTAGTCAGAATCACCATTTCTAAACAAAGATGGTGAGATAATACGTTGATTGTCTCCCTGAGAGTCCTATTGACTAGATATGTGGCTGGTTTCTCTGCTGGGAGAAGAACAGATCATATTTGAAAGCTCTGTGATCCGGGTGGTGTGTATTATTTTAAAATGTCAAGTGCACCTGTGTGCATAGCTCTCTGTGTGAATGTGTGTGTATCTGTTTGCTGCCAGAAATGTAAATGATTCAGGTTAAATTTCTAGTCTGTTGGCAAATCATCTCACTAATGTCATTGAATTTTTGTATCCTTTCCCACTTGGCAAAGGAAAACTGAAAGCTAACACACATATGTCTGTGACCCAGGCTCATCACCTCTGTTTCCATTGCCCATGCAATCATATAATTGCATCTGCACTGATTAAATTAGGCTTAGCAGCCAGTGAAGCTGAAAAAGCTATAGCTGCATTTAATGACAAACACAGGTTGTGCACCTTCTGGGGCCTTCTGTGATTCTGCAGGGTTTTTTTTCCAAATCATATTTGGAGAATGACTCCATATCTTTTTTTTTTCTTTTTAACCCCAAGCCAAGGCTACACAAGATCTGAACGTGTCATAATTTTTTTTTTTAAAATTTGATTTATATGCCGCCCTTCTCCGGAGACTCAGGGCGGCTTACAGTGCTTTAAGCAATAGCCTTTATACTTTTGTATATTTTTATACAAAGTCAGCTTATTGCCCCCACAACTGGGTCCTCAATTTACCTACCTTAGAAAGGATGGAAGGCTGAGTCAACCTTGAGCCTGGCGAGATTTGATCTTACTTTAATTGCAGACAGCTGGTGTTAAATTACAGTGCTTAGTCTGTTGAGCTATCCAGGCTCCTAGTTTTTGCTAGCTGTGACTCATTCTTCAGGTGATTTGGATGCAACTATAAATAATAGCAATACTCTTTTAGAAATCATGGTCTATACTGACTGATTCACATGTTAATAGTTCTCCCTTTTCACTACTTCAGACCACATTCAACTTTTTTGTAGAGGTTTGGTTTTTTTTAAAATATACTATGGCATATTCCTCTTTGCACATCTTTATACTTTAGGATTTTTGAACACACATATCCACATTGTTTTGCAACTACTTATAGTTCTCTATTGCCAATCAAAATGTGATTAAATACAAATTGTGACACAAGAGTTTTAGTAGTGAAAAGATTTGAATGTGATTTGATGTATTTATCTCTATGGATTAGTGTTTAAAAAGAGAGAAAGAAAGATCTCCCAGGCTATATTTCCATTTAATCACAGCACAAAAACACCCTAACAATATCTTTACCTCCATGTATTTTGCTGTGCCCTCAAGACCCTGCTGTTCCGCCAGGCCGGGCTATCAATGTAATGATTTTAAATTGGGTGTTTTAAATTTTTGGGGTTTTAAATCTGAGCCGAAATTATTTAGTAATTTTAATTATTTTTAATTGATGTCTGTCTTTGCGCTTTTAATAGGCTGTACACCACCCTGAGTCCTTAGGGAGAAGAGCAGAATAGAAATAAAATTATTATTATTATTATTATTATTATTATTATTATTATTATTATTATTAATTATTATTATTATTCTCAGTGTTTTGCCCTGGTGTTGCAGTTGCCTTTCTCCACTTAAGCTGGCACTATCCAAGATCAATCTCAAAGGGGACAAAAACATTTGTCATCTTGGAGAGAAATCATGCCCAGCTGGCAGTGGCTGGGAATACTCTTCATTTCATTCATTCATTAATCAAATCTGTACCCCCTCCTCAATCACAGGATTCTCAAAAGCTCATATGATAGAAATATACAATAACAGCGTAAGAACTTAAGGCAATTAAAACTCAAACTCACCTGCACCACAGGTCATTGGTCTCAAAAGCCCTTCGGCAAAACTTCTGTCTTCATTCTTTTTTTAATCATAAGGCAGGCAATACAAGCAATGGAGGCAAAATAGGGATTGTCAATAGGGCATCAAATGTAATACCACGTATCATTTTTACTAAACCAAGAATGATTGGAAAGCCCTGTAAATTAGTAATTGGGAAAGGACCTCACATATCTTATAAAATATTAGCTTTGTTTGTTCGTTTGTTCATTATTTATAATTTATATTTCTTAACCACCCATCTTCCTGCTGAATCTGCTCAGTGTTCTCTTGGCAAACGATTCAGCCCATTGTTAGAATGTTCAGTCGACAAACCATCCATTTCTACAGCACTTTACCTCTTTGGATAGCAAACTATGTTCAGCAGAACTCACCCAGTGATGTATTTCCATTAGGGCAAAGCAATAATTTGGTCTTTATGTACTTGTAAAACCTATTGGATTCAAATGAGTCTGAGTGGTTTTTGTTGGGAATTCAGACCGGGGCACAGTATAGTGTTGAAAGGAGCTTTTCACATCACTGAGACCATCTGCCTATTCAGTGCTGGATTCCAAATGAAATATCCCCAGCCGTTGGGAGGTAGCTTCTGCTTGAACCCATTAGCAAAAAGAAACTCACCATCTCTCTCTCTACGAAATTAAGTATACTATCAAAGTGATCTTATCCTTAGAATGTTCCTTTTAACATTCATTGGGAAGCTTTCCTACTTGTAACTTGTCTTGGTGTCCAGCACTCTGGAACAAATTCTAGTGTCAGCTTTGGAAGCCATATTACGCCGGAAGCTTCCATGCTGCCACCTTCTCATGTGTGGGAAAGTAGGAGGGGGGATTTAGTAGAGGGGTTGTTTGTAGACATAATAGCATTCTTCCTGTCAATCAAGGTCAATCCGGCATCTGGAGAAGGAGTGGTTGGAGTGCTGAGTCAAGATGGGATGGATGTTGATTGGAGCATGTGATTGACTGTGGAGTGAGGGGATGGTTTGGGGGTTTTGATTTACTGAGGGAAAATCCGGACCTTTCAGATTCGGGTTTTCCCAGATATGCCAGTTTACCTATTCTAGTAAAGAGAACTTTGGAAAATGCTTGCTTCCACGTCTTTACTCGGAGTGGGGGTTTTGTGGAACACTGACACCTAGTTTTTTTCTGTATGCTATAAACTCTTAGAGTCTTCTGAAGACTACACCCACAAATTTCCCACAAAATTGAATGTTGAATTATCACCACTACACCTCTGTCTGTCTGTCTATCATCTATCTATCTATCTATCTATCTATCTATCTATCTATCTATCAATCAATCATCTATCTATCTATCTATCTATCTATCTATCTATCTATCCATCAGCTATCTAATCTATATATAGTGTATGTGTGTGCTACTTTGAAAGCTTCCTCATCTTTGGAATGTCCCTGTGCACCCACAGATGTGATTTTCTCTGGGGTTCTTGATAAAGTTATACTTCAATATTTCAAAAAACAGATAAAGAAGAGTCAGATTAAGATAACTTTAGCCAAGGAGGTCATATAAAGTAAGAGCAGAATCCGTACACATAGATCCAGATCTTACTTCTTATTATTTGTTATGATCAAAGTTCCAGCAGCCTATGATCACCCTTTTCTGGGCTCAAATATTAATCAGGATAAGATGTGGTTAGTATTTGGATGTAAAAGTACCAGGACTTCTCAGAGGTACAGGGTACACTGGAAAGTAAAAAAGAAAGAGAAAATCCAAGAAAACAATGTCAAACCATTTCAGTATTGCAAGAAAACTACACCATTTGTTGTCCTAATAATAATAATAATAATAATAATAATAATAATAATAATTTAATTAATAATAATAATAAAATAAAATCCAGGACCTCAGGAGAATCCAGGACCTCAGTGCCTTCCGTCGTGCCCTTAAAACCCATTTTTTCAAGCAAGCCGGGCTGGTTTAAGATGAAATTTTTAATTGTTTTTAAATGTTTTAAACGTTTTAATTGGTAATGAGTTTTAATTGGGCCAAATTTATATATCTTTTAATTGTTTTTTAATATTTGTCCTGCATGTTTTTTAATTTTGGCTGTACACCGTCCTGAGTCCTCAGGGAGAAGGGCGGTATAGAAATTCAATAATAAATAAATAAAATCACAAAGTACCGGGACTTGCGAATTGAAGTTGAGCGACTGTGGAAAAAGAAATCGTGTGTTGTCCCGATTGTAATTGGAGCCCTTGGAGCAATACCCAAAGGGCTACCCCACTATTTAGAAATTCTAAATTTGCCAGACTTGAACATTTTGACTCTACAAAAAACCACCTTACACAGAACAGCTTACATCCTCCAATGATACCTTAGCAGTTCCTAGGTCCTTGGTTAGGGCTCGAGCTGCTGAGCTATTAACCAGCCTCAAAGGTTGTGAATCTCACTAAAGATTAAATAATAATAATAATAATAATAATAATAATAATAATAATAATGTGCCGGGACTTGCAAATTGAAGTTGAGCGACTGTGGAAAAAGAAATCGTG
Source organism: Pantherophis guttatus (assembly GCF_059756535.1). Classification (NCBI taxonomy): domain Eukaryota; kingdom Metazoa; phylum Chordata; class Lepidosauria; order Squamata; family Colubridae; genus Pantherophis; species Pantherophis guttatus. The sequence goes on along the minus strand of NC_142064.1, from coordinate 84,093,064 downwards.
TGTTGTCCCGATTGTAATTGGAGCCTTTAGAGCAATACCCAAAGGGCTACCCCGCTATTTAGAAATTCTAAATTTGCCAGACTTGAACATTTTGACTCTACAAAAAACCACCTTACTCGGAACAGCTGACATCCTCCAACGATACCTTAACAGTTCCTAGGTCCTTGGTTAGGACTCGAGCTGCTGAGCTATTAACCAGCCTCAAAGGCTGTGAATCTCACTAAAGATTAACTAATAATAATAATAATAATAATAATAATAATAATAATAACAACAACAACAACAACAACAATAACAACAACAACAACAACAACAACAACAACAACAACAACTTTATTGTAATTGTACGTGTATACACAGCATACCTATACAACGAAATTCACTTAACACCCAAAGACCAGGTCCAACACACATAACAAACCCCAAACACCCACCTACCCACCACAAATTCCCCACCCCTAAACCACCCAAACATCCACACAACAGACCAAGTAATGCTGTCCAACAGCTCACTGATGGTGGCCCTGTAGTTCATTGTTGAGTGCAATTATAACTCTGGACAGTGGTGGGATTCAGCCAGTTCGCACCACTTCGTGAGAACCGGTTGTTAACTTTCTGAGCAGTTTGGAAAACTGGTTGTTGGAAGAAATCATTAGGGCAGAGAACCGGTTGTTAAATTACTTGAATCCCACCACTGGCTCTGGGATAAAAGCTATTCAGAAAACATCAACACAAATTAAGCTCAACTTGAAGGAGGCTTGTTTTAAAACAAACATAAAATAGAATGAGATCAGTTTTGGGATACTCAAATTTGTGCAGAGTGTGTCTCCAAAACATGCATTCATTCCTGCTGCTCTAAAATGCTCAGAATACTTTAAATAGCATCAACTGAAAAATCAAAAGGAGGGGGATTGCAAATTTGTTGATGATGCAATAATTTCTTCTTTCTCTAATTTGATTCATAAATTCATTCCCCTGCTTTAAAAGTCATGTCTATAGAGCTCATTTGTGCCTTTGTTCTGACCTTCAATCAGATGGGCCAATTATTTTGGATGGATCCATACAAACAATGCAGTATTATATGCGTCTGTTGATAGGTTGCATACTGTTCGAAAGCTTGTACATACTCATTATCATATTCAAACAGCAGTTATTTGTCCTGCATTGTGCTGTATAACTGATCACCAAAAAGCGCTTTCAGACATGAGAGCACAAAAGGGATTCTTGCCTGCTACCTCTGGAAGCAGCTGTGTGTTTTCCCAGGATCATAGCTAAGAGATGCTGCTTCATTCAAACTCCTGGACTCCCCTGGATTACAACCAGGGTGTTTTTATTTCTTTGTTACAGGTCATTGTTTTGGATTACTGGTTTGCTCAAAACAAGCCTAAATACGGAAACATTTTGGCAATATTACATTTGAATGTTTTCCCCTCCGCCCTGATATTTACCATACTTTTACATCATTTTGATCTTTTGAACATTTTTGGAAAAGCAATATTACAGAAGCAGGGGTAAAGAGAATAAAGAGAACAGATTACATGAAAACAAAATCTCTACAAAATCAGATCCTTGTTTCCTTTTGGTGCCTTTTGCCTTCACCTGACTGGAGTGCACTGTTCTTCAATCAAACTGTTTCAGCAGAGTAAAAATCTGTTTTAACCAAAGTAGGAGAAGCTTGAATGAAACATAATGATTTAGATTAAGCTAAGAGTTGTATGAAAGCTACAGCAGTGCCAAGCTCCAAATAGCCTGGGAATGAATAATTTAACCTTCCCATGATGTATCAAAGTATAGTTTTCATATGAATTATCTGTGTCTGGTAAGCGTTTGTTGTCATGAACATTTGAATTGTATTTCATTTTTTTTCCCATGGATTAGGCAGAAAAGGAGTGGTAATTGGCAATCATGCTCATCTGTTCACGGATTCATTTCATTATACTCGGAGAAGCACAAGCTAGCATTTAGACGAAAATAATGAGAACATGCTCTCAGGAGAAATTTGCTGAATTTAACAGGACAACATTTGAGAAGTTGTAGATGATTCCCTGAAACCTATGTGCTATTTTTCTTTTTAAATTAATAGTTAGCAAATTCAGCCCTTGCAGAAATGTATTCTTAATTTGTTTTGAATATTTCAACCAAGGTAATTTAACTTTTTCTTTCTTTCTTTCTTTCTTTTTTTTTTTTGATGTGCCAAAGTGTAGAAATAAAATAAGCAACCTGTAGCCTCAAGTTTGTTACGATATTGAATTTAGTAGTTGGAACAGTAAAGTGTACAATAGGCCAGAACACACAGTTGTAATTGATTAGTGCTGACTCATGCATGAGGCAATTTATGCTATGATTGGTTGATGTAAGTATCAACCGCCTTTTTCTTCTGTGTGTTCTGTATACATTTACCTCATGATGTTCCTGTGTTCCTGAATATCTTGTGTTTTTTCTTTCTTTCTGGATGATGTTGAATGTTAAATACACACACACACACACACACACACACACACTTGTGTTAGTGTCTCTGACTTTATCTAGACAGCTGCTGCACAATTCCTCGACAAACTTTGTCAACATTATAGGCTTTTTGAAGTTTTGAGGCAACAACTCCCCAGAATTTTTGGCCAGAGTGTTTAACTGAACCTTAAAGCCTCCGGGGTGCAGTGGCTGTGGAAGGTTCTTGCAGATTGTCAATGGATTTGAATAATGTTATGGTTTGATGCAGTGGTGGAATTCAAATTTTTTTACTACCAGTTCTGTGGGCATGGCTTGGTGGGCATGGTGTGGCTTGGTGGCACGGCAGGGGAAGGATACTGCAAAATCCCCATTCCCTCCCCACTCCAAGGGAAGGATACTGCAAAATCCCCATTCCCTCCCCACTCCAGGGGAAAGTTACTGCAAAATCCCCATTCCTTTCCCACTCCTGGGGGAAGGATATTGCAAAATCTCCATTCCCACCCCACTCTGGGACCAGCCAGAGGTGATATTTGCCGGTTCTCCAAACTACTCAAAATTTCCGCTATCAGTTCTCCAGAACCTGTCAGAACCTGGTGGATTTCAGAATCTAGTTTAATGTATCTTTGACCCTGAAAAGTAAATATATTTCAGTGACATCAACTCTGCAGGCCTTCTAGAAAGCCTTGAAGAGCTACAGGTTTTCCACCCAGTTACATTGGTCATAATGGGTGGCCATTTAAATGTGTTTAATATATATTGAAATAAACTACTCTTGCCATTGAAGAATGCCTCTTACAATGAAAGAAAGAAAGAAAGAAAGAAAGAAAGAAAGAAAGAAAGAAAGAAAGAAAGAAAGAAACAAAAAACAAAACATGTGTCAGTAGTATGAAACATAACACAGGCTATCATCTGCCTTCCATCCAGGTGATGAAAAGCAAAGTGAAGGAAGGGCCAAAAATACCAAGAACAGGGTAATGCATACTACTGAGGCATATAGGAGCAGGCTATCTAGGATCACAGCAACTGTTTTGCAGCTTTTTAAAATCATCTTTACAGAACAGTTGTACACTGATGCCACAATGAATTACATGTTTAGTTATGGATATTTTATTAGCTAAAGCAAGACTACCCTATTTTCCCCAAAATAGGACATCCCCTGGGTGCTTGAGCGCATGGCAATAAGGCCAAGTGCTTATTTCAGGGTTCAAAAAAATATAAGACAGGGTCTTATTTTCGGGAAACAGGTATATGGTAAGTTTTGCCTCATGGAAACAATAATTTCCTGCCAAAGAATTTTTTTTCTCCACCTACTTTTACAAGGCTTAAATAATTTCAGGTTTTGCACTTAATTAAAGCAGGAATGAATCATAACACCTTCTATTTTTTTTTAAAAAAATGCAACCACCATATACAGGTAGTCCTCGATTTACAACCACAATTGAGTCCAAAATTTCTATTGCTAAGCAACGCAGTTAAGTGAGTTTTGTCCCATTTTGACCTTTTTTGATGCAGTCGTTAAGTGAATCACTGCAGTTGTTAAATGAATCATGCAGTCATTAAGCAAATCTGGCTTCCTTCATTGCCTTTGCTTGTCGGAAGCCAGCTGGGAAGGTCACAAAATGTGATCACATGACTCCAGGACAATGCAACTGTCATAAATACATGCTAGTTGTCAAATGACTAAATTTTGATCATGTGACCATGGGGATGCTGCAATGGTCGTAAGTGTGAAAGCTCGTGCTTATAACTTCAAACAATCATTAAACAAATGGCTGTAAGTCAAGGACTACCTGTATAGTTTTCTAAACAATTGAAAATATACACTTTTCTTTATTTGTATAATTTGCAATTAATGTGTTTCAGCAGGAATTTGGGCTGCAAATATGCTCACTGCCACAGTATTACTATTATTTATTTTGGTGGTTCAGCCAAATTTGCATCCATAGGAATCTTGGACAAACTTTTTTTTGAGCTACTGATACACAAGGAAAACACTCCCACTAAAGGAATTTCAAAGCTTTCTTAACTTTCACTGAAATTATTTTCATATTTTATCTAATGGGAAACATTGAGATTCATCTTGAGCTTTGCTTGATGATGTTTGCTCCTTTTTATGCCTAGAGTTACTGAGGTATACAACCCCATGATGAAATGTTATTTGCAAAATTGTGTTAAAATACAGTCCTAATATGATGGGTGGTTTTAGAAGATTTCGGGAGACATGGTTAAAATTCACACTAAGTACTATACATTTTCTTTTATTTCCCCTGATGTGCACCATAGCACAGAGGTATCACACAATGCTTCATAAGCCAAAATACATTCAGAAATGTAAGAGCAAAATACACTGCTTCCTAGAAGGTTTTGTGAGAATGAAGCAATTGATGAGAACGTTACCAATTGGGAAGGATGATCTGGGTTCAGTTACGCTCATTACTCAAGGTGTATATCACAAAGTGATTTCTTGCAACACAGAACTATCAAATAATGAAAAAAAGCAAATGTGATTCTAGAGTGAGAAATGCTTAATCATGCTGCAGAGGAATTTTGTGAGTCTTAGAATCTAGACATTTCTGGGCAAACTCACTGTAATATTCACTACTGATTCATATTTGATTTACTATGCCTTTTTAAAATATAAGTATAATCAGCTCCTTTTTAAAGGAAGATAAGCATTTTTTTTTTACATCACTGCTGTCTCAAAGTAGGGACAGTATTAGAGAAAGGTAACCTATAGTACATCAGATGTTGTTGAATTGCAACTGCTAATACTCTTCGTTGTCATGCTGGTTAGGATGTAGTTTATACAGAGGTATAAGCCACCTGTCTATCTTAAAGGATTAGGATGCAGGCATTCTACATGTAGGCTTCTCACTTATTCCCAGGTAATAAATAGTTATGAAAAAGGAGAAAAAGTGAGAAAAGAAGAGAGACGCTTTCAATTATGCATTTGGAGATGTATAGAGTACCATGGATTTTAAGAAGCCCCAGTCAATCCATCCTTGACAAACAGAGGTTGACTATTCCATTGAGGGAATACTCTGCAAGTAGAATTTCACATATTTGTACATATGCAAGACAAGGATGGACCATGAAAAAAAGGCTTGGCAAGATTGACCAAAGGAAAAAAAAAAGAAACTTGTATATGTTATTATTGCTAGTTATAATGTCTGTGGCAATCACATCACACTCATGTCGAAGCAATAAGGCACTTCTGAGTTGAAAGGATTAGCTGGTGACTTCACTATTGCCCGGGGAATGCTCAGTAGGGGGTCCCTTTCATGTCCCCACTCCAGCTGCAGGAGCTGGAGCAAAGGACGGGAGCTCACCCTGCCCCACTGCAGCACTCAGGTCTCGAACGCAGGCTTGCTAATCTCCAATCCAGCATTCTAATAATGTTCTTTCTATAGCAATATATTATCCATTGATAGCTTGCTGGGTTTGTTGCAACTTCACCAGAGCCCCTTCAGCCAGGCCATTTCAGGATGACCCAGGATGGCCTTCATTGGCTACCGTAACAATCCTGTGGCACATAGCCACACCATACTTCACCCATTCCTAGCAATCCCTTGATGGTCTTGTTACCAACCTCTCACAATGTGGATGCAGGATTGGGCTCTGAGAGACAAGTACAGCTAAAGAACTGCAACAACATCTTATGGGCATGAAACAAGAAGGCAAGAAAAATAATATGAGAATCAGCAAATAGAAAATAGAAGTAAAGGCAATCAGAGAAAAAAGCATATCCTAAACATAGTAATGGAAGGAACAAGCATAAAACAAGTATCCAAGTTCAAGTATATAGGAACAACATTCATTGAAGATGGTTAAATGGACAAGGGAGATTAAATTTACAATGCAGGAAGTATTGGGACACCTAGCTCCATTCCTAAAACTTACGGCAGTGGCGATGAGCACAAAGAAGCATCTCAAACCCCCTATGTTACCAGTGCTGTGAAAGTTAATCCCTGTGGAACTGAGATGCTTGAGGAAAACTGCTGGAGTGACCTGAAGAGGTAAAATCAGAAATGAGAGAGAAAGAATTGGCATAGACTCAATATTAAACTATTTACAAAAGCAGCAAATAAAGTTATTTGCTCACCTGGAGAGGATGTCTTGAGATTCCATACTGCGCAAGGTATACGTCAAAGAACATGAGGTCAACGGTCAAAGAACACGAGGCAGACCCAGAAGAAGATGGAGAGACATCATTCAAATTCCACATCAAACACACCACAACAGCATCAATTAACAATGGTTGAGGGTCACCAGAAGAGCAAGAACTAGAATTTTGTATCTCCCTCGACATCTGAAGCAGTAAAAGAGGAAGTAAAGAAGAAGAAGAAAAGTGTGTCTTTATTTAAATTGCATTTTTAGTACGTTTTATTGTAAACCACCCAGAGAGATCTGCCTATTGGGCAGTTTACATTTATAAATTAATATTAGTTAATAATAGTAACATTTCAGCTGCAACAGTTGGAGGGAATATGCCTATGGACTCTTTTTTAGTGTCGAAATAGAAACACACACTAATTTATTTTACATTTCACAGAGCTTGAGTAGGCTGTGAGATTCCTTAATCTCACTGCATATGGGGATATTTGGTGGAGAAAAATGGAGAAAAGATCACTATATTCAGAGGTTTGTACCGAAGAAGTCATGGCAGCATCTACTGAAAAAAGAGAGCCACGATATTTTTATAATTTCAGTTTATACTTATCTTTCCAATCCAGTACACAGAAATAGGAGCTGACTTTGACAAAATCTGGATCACGAACTTCTGCTCTGAATGGAAAGTTGAGAGTCCAATATATTTTGAATTAGTGCTGTTGATGATCATAGAGATCTTGCTAGGCAAATTACATAGCACAATCAATTTTATTTTTAGGCTCTAGATTGAGGGGGTGAGGCCATCATCAGAGGAGAAAGAGGCCACAATAGTTAGTGGATGCTGCAGTTCATCCTCTATTTGTAGCTTCTAGTCTAAAAATCTCTCTTTGCAGAGGCATAGATTCTGGCAGTTTGAGCAAGACTTTATAACACATATTTTCACACTGTAAAATGTTTTGATCTGGTGCCCAGAAGACCCAATGATTATATACTCCAGTTCCAAAATCCCAATGTTTTCACCATTTTTGGATTTACAAGCAGCTAATGAGATCTGGCTCTCAATGTAGCCAGAATGCAAATACCCCCATCAGATAACCTCCAGAAAGGCAACTACACAGATCAATAACATGGACATCTGGCCAAAAAAAGGAGGGGGGAGGAAAAAGGTGCTTATATATTCTTAATATCCTTCAAAGTTGAATAGTGGAATGAATAGTGGAATAGCTTGATACATTTGCTGCTTGGGTCAAATGGAAAAATAGCAAATTATCCAATCAAAATCATTCCACATTCAGAAATCATCCATAGCAGTAACTGAATCTTCAATTCTGGCAGTAGATTGGGACAACATTTTCTGATCTATCCAAAGACAACACAATAAATTTGGGGAATGTAAAGCAGACTGTGTAGCATCTACTGCTTAGACCTCCAACACTCATTGCTGGTTCCCTGACATCTGCTGCACAAAGTGTTTTCTCCATGTTGTGTAGATAAGTTAAATCACCAGAATCATTTACATTAGTACTGCCTTGATATTTCCCAGAATAGCATTTCTGCCACAGTTGTAGACTTTTTATTCTGCTGCTGCTAGGACTGTGTGGTGGCTATTTATGTTTGTTACTTTGGGATTGTTGGTAAAGAGTAGTATAAAAAACTTTTAATAAGTAAGTAAATAAATAGTTGATTTTAAGAATAAATAAACATGATCAATACCAAGAAACATGATAAGGCTTGCAAAGCAGGCAGAAGTCTAATTGATTTCAGTGGGATTTCCAAGTATGACTGCTATGGATAGGAGACTCATACATTTAGTCCCTGATCCAACATAACATGTAGGTGATCCAAACCATTTCTAATGGATGAAATATTTACTGGTCAATTCTTGTGATGGAGAGGAAGTGTTCTGTCCCCTCCCACGAGTGGCCTTGCAGAGGCTCAAATAGCCCGGCAGTAACAAACGCAGGGCTAGAGAGACTGAAGCTGGCCCTTTAATAAATAGTTCTCTTCCAAAGCGTATATCAGTCCAATAGTTACCGGGCAATGTTCCAAAGGTCTTGGCAGACGGCCAGCAGGCTAATGCAGGAATGCAGACTTTTGTCAAAAACTCCAAACTAACAGTTGTAACTCCACTGCATCCAAAACGCCAACAAATTGTTCACCACGCCTTTCCAGCCCAGTCACACACCTTTTATACTTTGTAGGGTGTGGCCTACGTCTCCTGACCACACCTCTTAGGACGTGGCAATAGCTGTTCTCTACGACATCTCCTACGTCTCTCTCTTGCATCCAATAGGGGCTCCACCTTGTTGTTACTGGCCTCTGTTTCCTCCTCAATTTGGCTGGGGTCCATAGGCACATCAGCAACTGTCAGTTCTTGCTGACTCACCAGTGAAGATGGCCCCTCCAGCACATAGCTCGTGACAGCTTCCTCCTCCTCCATATCATCCTCCGAATCAGCATGCGAAGATAAATCAGCCTCCCGGGCCAGAGTCACAACAGGAAGCATATATTCAGTCACCTGTTCCCTGGAGTACTTTCCCCCAAGGAGAAAAGTTTCATGTAGCTTTCATTGATTATTGGACTCATTGGAAAAAGTGGTACTAAAACCAAATTTAAGGAAGACCAAACTGATGACCAAGAGCCGCAGTGGTGCAATGGTTAGAGTACAGTACTGCAGGCTACTTCTACTGATCAACGACTGCCAGCAGTTTGGCAGTTCAGGTCTCACCAGGCTCAAGGTTGACTCAGCCTTCCATCCTTCCAAGAAGTGGTGGGTTGCTACCGGTTCGTCCCGGTTCAGATGAACCGGTAGCAGCGGTGGCAGGAAGCTCCACCCACCTGCCCGGATGTCATCAAATACACTCTGCCCATGCGAACCGGTAGCAAAGGTAAATGAAACCCACCACTGCTTCCAAGATGGGTAAAATGAGGACCCAGATTGCTGGGGGCAATATGCTGACTCTGTAAACAGATTAGAGGGGACTGGAAAGCACTGTGAAGCGGTGTCAGTGGTGGGTTTCAAAAAATTTTATGACCGGTTCTGTAGGCATGGCTTGATTGGCGTGGCTTGGTCGGCGTGGCAGGGGAAAGATACTTTAAAATCTCCATTCCCTTCCCAATCCAGGGGAAGGTTACTGCAAAATCCCATTCCCTCCCGATCAGCTGGGATTTAGGAGGCAGAGAATAGATGAGGGTGGGGCCAGTCAGAATTTTTACTACTGGTTCTCTGAACTACTCAAAATTTCTGTTACCGGTTCTCCAGAACTGGTCAGAACCTGCTGAAACCCACCTCTGAGCGGTATATAAGTCTAAGTGCTATTGCTATGACAACAGGTGAAACATCTAGTCTTAAAATTCACAATGAAGATATGAAAGTAGTGGTTACCTTCTGCCTTTTAGGATCAACCTCCAACAGAAAAGGAACATGCAGTCAATGAGCACTTGATACAGCAGTCATGAAAACCTTGAAAAAAATATTCAGATGCTATGATCTGTCTACGCTTATACATTTCAAACTAATGCAAGCCACAGTGCTCCCTGTGACACTTTATGGATGTGAAAGCTGGGCTTTAAAGAAGCAGGGCTGAAAAAGTATGGATGCGTTTGAACTTTTATGTTGGAGAAGACTCCTGAGAATACTGTGGACAACCAAGAAAACAAACAAAAGTTTCATCAAACAAATCAACCCAGCATTCTTAGTCAAGGCACAAATGACCATATTCAATTTATCCTACTTCAGACACATTACATGAAGTCCTTTCTCTCTTGAAAAGGTTCTAATGCTGAGGAAGAGGGAACGAAAGAAAAGACGATCACCAGCAGCAAGGTGGATGGACTAGATCAGCGGTCCCCAACCTTTCCAGCTAGGCGGACGGGTGGGGAAGAGAGGGGAGGCTCCATTTATGTGACCGACGGGCACACACACTTCTCATACAACTGTAGCTGTGCGCATGCAACCGCATGTGCTCATACGCCGCTTGCACAAGTGGAGCTTTGTGAGCTCTCCCCCGCCACTCGCACAGGGGGAGGGATGGGGATCCACCACTCGCACATTGGGGGTGATGGGGACCTATGGACTAGATTACTGTGGTGCTGAGTACTTCATTGGAAGTCTTGAAAGAACAGGTTCGGATCGATCATCATGGGGTAAATCTATCTATGCAATTGCTAGCAGTAAAAAAACTGTCTGATGGCACATAAACAGTCAAACAACGAATCAATTGTTCATAGTTATTAGACTGTACCCAAGAACAGCCCATTTCAAACTGCCCCCCCATATGAGCACATTGTTTCGCTGTTTAGGCCAAGAGCAAACATTTGGCCCTCAAACTAATTTTATCTGGTCCTCCTGCTAACCTTCAAAGCCATAGCCAAGGGATCAGTTATCCACATTACATCCTGCCAGGAGAAATTTCCTGACAGTTAGAACAACTGATCAGTGGAATGACTTGCCTCAAGAAGTTGTAGATGCTCCAACACTGGAGGTTTTTAAGAAGAGATTGGCCAACCATTTGTCTGAAATGGTATAGGGTTTCCTGCTTGAGAGGGGGTTGGACTAGAAGACCTCCAAGGTCCCTTCCAACTCTGTTATTCTGTTCTTCATCCCTGTCCAGACCACAATGTTGAACTTGTAAACTTTCCCTTATATTTTATATTCTGTTGGGAATATATTCTCTTAGTTATTCAAGAGACTGAATTATTCTTCAGGCCAACCAACTTTTAGAAATACAGATGATGCAGATGATGCAAACAGTAATGTTTTTTGACACATAGTCTGCCATTTCTCTCACACTACCGGTATATTAAGAATGAAGCATAGGCACATAGTAACTAATCAATCGTGCTTTGGGATCATACAAGGATCACTGAGAATAAAGCATTCGTATCACATGCAGCTAAAACATATTTGACTTCTCTTCATGCCAATGAAAAGATGGAAGAGACTATTTATCTCAGGGTCTGGAAACAATAATCTCTATTAGCCAGAAAAGCACTATTAGTTCCTGATGTGCTATGAGGTAAGAGATCGGGAAAATATCTCTGTATCTGTGCAAATAGCAATGTGATCTAACATTTAATCAAAGTTTCTGCATGGTTTACTCTCTGTAGTAATAGCCTAGGTATCTTCAAGTAGCAGGTTTCCACAAATCTTATTTTCCTGAACAAACACTCTTCATACTATACATAAATGTCCTTTGTGATCATATTATAAGTAACTGCATTCTCTTTGCCGATGATGTTAAACTATTTAACACTACCAATAATGCTGCTACCCTTCAAAAAGACCTTGACTTTGTGTCGGAATGGTTAAAAAATTGGCAACTCCAAATCTCAACCAACAAATGCTCTGTCTTACACATTGGCAAAAAGAATCAGAACACTAAATACAAGCTGAATAGACAAACCTTGTAGATGACCCTCACTCTATCAAGGACCTTGGAGTAGTCATATCAAATGATCTAAGTGCCAAAGCCCACTGTAACAACATCACCAAAAAGGCATTAAGGGTTGTAAATCTAATCTTGCATAGCTTCTTCTCCGGTAATATTACACTACTAACCAGAACATACAAAACATTTGCTAGACCAATTCTCGAATACAGCTCATCTGTCTGGAACCCGCACTGCATATCGGACATTAATACAATTGAGCGTGTCCAGAAATATTTCACAAGAAGAGTCCTCCACTTCTCTGCTCGTATGCCACCAGAGTTGCCACCAGAGTTGAAATTCTGGGTTTAGAAAATTTAGAACTACGCCGCCTTCGGTATGACCTAAGCATAGCTCATAAAATCATCCGCTACAATATCCTACCTGTCAATGACTACTTCAGCTTCAACCACAACAATACCCAAGCACACAATAGATACAAACTTAAAGTGAACCGCTCCAGACTCGATTGCAGAAAATATGACTTCAGTAACAGAGTTGTTAATGCCTGGAAGGCACTACCAGACTCTGTGGTCTCATCCCAAAACCCCCAAAACTTTAACCTGTCTACTGTTGACCTCATCCCATTCCTAAGAGGTCTGTAAGGGGCGTGCATAAGAGCACCAGTGTGCCTACCGTCTCTGTCCTAATGTTCCCTTTAATTGTACTCATTTTATGTATTCAATTCATGCTTATACTTATATATATTATTTAATATGTCGACAAAATAAATAAAATAAATAAATAAAACTGAATGAAAAAAATGGGTGGGTTCCATGTTGCCTATTGGAGAACTTCCAGAATGTTATCCATTTTTGTCAGGAGAAAAATGATGTTTCAGAGCAAAGGATGGTAATAACATCATCCCTCAAAGCCAAACTAATTGCAGTAACCAGTTTTATTGGAGAGTTTTTATCCAGAAAATAAGCAGATGTTGGCTATAACTCAAAGAGTCAACTCAAGTTTGCAAGTTTGAAAACTTCAAATTCACATCACCAGTAAAAAGATGGTTTCTGCTATTTTGCCAAAGAGATTTTTTTTTTGTAAATAAGCATAAATTTGTTATAATTAAAATAAATGTGTATGAGTATTTATTCATGTAATCCAACATATGTAGATATAACAATATCTGCAGCAATATTATGATTCCTATCTTCTAATTTGGTGCAGTGATTAAGGCATAGGGCCAGAAATAGGGAGACTGGGAGTTCTAGTCCTCCTTAGGCACAAAGCCAGCTGGGTGACCTTGGGCGAGTCCCTCTCTCTCAGCCCTAGGAAGGCCTGGTGTAATCAAGAAGTTCCATAAATTGTGCATCAGCAACATTTATGTGACCCTCTGTTTAGTGCTGCAGAAAAGTCAAATCAAGGAAAGCCTCCATCAGTAAAAAATTGAAAGTAATCTCACATTACATGCTCCAAGACATGTCAGGAATCGGGATGCTAATAATTGAACAGAAGTTCTTGATCACATCAGATATATCTTCGGTCCAGAGGAGATGAAGCAGCTGTAGAATTAGGGCCTAAACATACTAGCAGGCTCACTGCTAGTGAAGAGGCATGAGGCTGGACCAAAGAACCAATGAATAATAAATTATCATCTAATTCAGCAAAAGGGAAGCAAGTTGTACTCTAGCTAAATCTGTATTTCCCCTTTGAGGTCTGTTGCAGGACTTCTTTCTGGAAGGTTTGTAAACTGCCCAGAATGTCCAACTGAGACATTTCCTTCAAACTAGGATATATGGTAAGCCTCCCGATGCTGGCTGGGGAATTCTGGGAGTTGAAGTCTCCACATCTTAACATTTCTGAAGTTGGGAAACACTGGTCTAGTGCAAGGAGCTATTTTAAAGCTGAGTGTGAACCAGATTTTAAGCTTGAATGTCTGGTTTTTGATACAGCAATTGCGGATTGAAGGTTCAGTTGCAAAGAGCATGTACTTGAAGAGTAACTGTCTTTGTACAGTATTTTTATACTTCTTAATATTGATGTCTTTGACAGAAATAGCTAGAGAATAGGAACATATAATTGTAAAAATGAAGTGTTGTCCAGAGATTTAAGTACTGTACATCCAAGAAGTAATTATGAATCATCAGACAGAAGGTTGGATGCCCTTTATTATTTGCAGTGACAGCACAGGTGCTACCGGTATAATGCTGAAAGAGCCAAACAAAATACTTTAGCTCAGTCAGTGGTTAAAATGAGTACTTAGAATGTTTGCCTAATTAAAGCATAGACATAGGCTTTACTGAATATATGCTTGAGAAGCATGATCTTGGGGAATTACTGCTATAACAGAACACCAATAAAGTCTTGTATATAATTGTACAGGTATGCTAAGTCTTCTCCCCTTTCTTCTCATCCCGTTCTCTGTGGTTTTGTTTCACTCTTTTGGGGCTGAGGCATTTGTTGTTCTTAGCAAGAGAGATGGTTTTACAATAGAGCAACCAACTAAAATTATTTCCGTTGATGAACAGATGCTCCATTCCGTGGAGTAACGGATTCACCGTTTCAAAAAATAGAAAAGATTTAAATACAGTTGGATGTATTTGTTTTCCTTTCCTTCCTTTCAGGGAAACCACTTTAGAAATAAAACTCCACTCGGGTTAAGTGTATTCCATAGATACAGGAGGTACTATAGAAGAACTTCCAGCTTCCCAACAGTTTAGCTAAGAATAGTGTTTCCCAGATTTGGCATCTTTAAAATACTGTATATGGACTTCAAATCCCAGAATTCCCCAGGCAGCAGGGGAATTCAAGTCCCCATCTCTTAAAGTTGCCAAGTTTAAAAAACAGAGCTAGGACTATCCCAAAAATAGTCTAGACACAATAGATGATAAACAGATGATTGATAGATGGCGGACAGACAGACAAGCATGAGCATTCTGAGGCCAGCTGTCATTTTATACCCACTGTATAAGGTATCTGGGCCCTGTAATATTGTTTGAGGAAAATCAGTTTAAATGAAGCTTCGCCAATAAGACAGTGGTGGGTTTCAAATTTTTTTACTACCGGTTCTGTGGGTGTGGCTTGGTGGGCGTTGTGTAGCTTGGTGGGTGTGGCTTGGTAGGCGTAGCAGGGGAAGGATACTGTAAAATCTCCATTCCCTCCCCAATCCAGGGGAAGGTTACTGCAAAATCCCCATTTCCTCCCGATCAGCTGGGACTTGGGAGGCAGAGAATAGATGGGGGCGGGGCCAGTCAGAATTTTTACTACCAGTTCTCTGAACTACTCAAAATTTCCACTACCGGTTCTCCAGAACTGGTCAGAACCTGCTGAAACCTACCTATGCAATAAGAGAACCTGTGGAGGTTTAGATGAAGCCCCAGGAAAGATAGAATCCCATTTCCAAGTCATTTCTTGTTTCCTACTTTCAATAAGGAATATTGATTTATAGCCTGATAAGAGATATGCAATGCTAAGGTAGTCCTTCAGGTCTTCCAAAGGTGCCCCCATTGTCACTATAGCAAGAACAAAGAATTGTACATTTTTTTCTAAATAAAAAGAAGTTGACAGATAAAGCAATAACATTTGGAGGGGGAAATGATAGTGTTAACCCTGACAGTTATCCAGTCAGGCCAAAGGCTTTGAACGTTGCATTTTTTAAAATCTGAACTAAAGCCTTAGCTATTCAGCCATCTTTGTGGTAGTAAACTAGGGTCACCGTCCATTTTTCCCCTTAAAATCTTTTTTAAGGTAGGAAAAGACAGCTCTTTCTGTGCTGAGATTTCACTGTGACTCTGGCTTGTGAGATGGATTTTTGTTTAGTTGGGGTATTGTTATTTTTCAAGAATGTCATCCTGCTCACAACACAAGACGATACAGTATTGAGATTGTTAAAAATAATCAGAGATGAGGCGGGGGAAGCAGAACTCTAATAATGCATATGCATAGAAAGCCTGTTGGCTGAGTCTAATGAGCCCTTTTCTTCATAGGTAGCTGTTCCTTCTTGTGGGAATATCTTCAAACATGGCCCCCATCACCTCCTTCTCAAATGCAAGGAGGCCTTCCCAGCAGCATTTTCTGATGCACTCTTGATGTACAAATTAGGTGCACAAAAATGGCTTAATCCTGTGAGAATATTCCCAGTTGACCTCTGAGGATCAGGTGAGATGTAAGATTATTGAGGCCTCCCTGCATCCTTTGAAGCAATTAGAGCCTACAATAGGCTTATTGTAGCCTGTGTAGGAAGTGATTTGCTCTTATTGAAAGCTTGCCAATCCGGTATCTCTCAGAGGAAAACTAATAGTAGGAAACCATCTGAATTGGTTCCCCATATTGTCATTGCTGTAGCGCAGAATGCTTTAAAAAAGCAACAAAACAAAAAGCAGTATGAAGATTTAGCTCACCCAGGTAGTAGCAATAGCAAACACTGCCTCTCCTAATGCATATTATATCACTGCATAATTTATTGGCTAAGCTTGTACGGAGAGCTATTTCTGACTCTGCTTGGAGTCTGTCTGTTGAGGTGGGGTGAGCGGAATAAACCCTGCACTTAGTGGACTAGCTCAGTTGAAACCAAAGGAATAAATGTTTGGTTATGGGAACTGGTTAAAGAATATTTTGTGCCCTGTCTGTCAGGCACAAAAATAGAGAAAATTACCGTTTGTGCCTTATTAGAGCCATTCGAACTTTAAGCTCACACTTCTGGGATTCCTTAGTACAATATCTGGTATGCAGAAGGAGTCAACAGGGGCTAGAATGGAGATCTGAAAAGTAAGGCAGAATTGAGAAATACAGTTAGCTTTCTGTTCAATTAATTTTGTTCTCTCCCCCATCCCCACCCCTATTTTTTTTTTTAATAAGAGAAGCTGCTGTAAGCTGGCTTCTTTCATTTTTTCTTATTTTGATCACTTATTTGTAAGTTCATGAAGATTTAATATTAAAATAAAAAATATTAAAATTACCTAAGGTAGGTAAATTGAGGACCCAGTTGTGGGGGCAATAAGCTGACTTTGTATAAATATACAAAAGGATGAAGGCTATTGCTTAGCGCATTGTAAGCTGCCCTGAGTCTCCGGAGAAGGGCGGCATATAAATCAAATTAAAAAAAAAAGGAAGAGAAGGAAGAGGGGGAAGATAAGGAGGAAGAGGAAGAAGAATTTTATTTTTTTAATCTGTCAATTGGACATCTGCCCAACATTTCTTGATAAAAAAATATGGTAATCACAATTATTTTTAATGTTCAAAAAGCCTGCGCATCTTACAATTCGTACCTAATTTCAAAACAAAACAGAGCATTGCCAGATGTTTTGCTGCTAGAAGCTCAAATCCAAAATTAAATTACTGTATGAATGAATTACAGTACGAAGATGATCAGAATCGGTGGCTTGTATAGATGATGTCCAATCGATGTTTTATTGAAAAGAGGATTTCTCTTTTATTTAAATTGCCCATGGGAAAAATGAAGGGTATCAGATAGAAAGGTAAGAGATTAGAATACTGTACTGAAAAAAAATAATTCATTGATCTTGGAATGAACAAAGTAAACTAAGCACTCAGTACAATGAATGTAATCTTTATATAAAGGTAAAGGTTCCCCTTGCACATATGTGCTAGTCGTTCCCGACTCTAGGGGGCAGAGCTTATCTCTGTTTCAAAGCTGAAGAGCCAGCGCTGTCTGAAGACGTCTCTGTGGTCATGTGGCCGGCATGACTAAATGCGAAAGGCGCACAGAACGCTGTTACCTTCCTACCAAAGGTGGTCCCTATTTTTCTACTTGCATTTTATACATGCTTTCGAACTGCTAGGTTGGCAGAAGCTGGGACAAGTAACGGGAGCTCAGCCCTCTACGCGGCACTAGAGATTCAAACCGCTGAACTGCTGACGTTTCGATCGACAAGCTCAGTGTCTTAGCCACTGATCTTTATATCTTTATATACATATATACTTTATATTTATTATGGTATATAATCTTCATGTACCACGGTTCTATAATTAACATATCCCAATGACTTAAGACAGTGTTTCCCAAACTTGACCCTTTGAAGATATATGGACTTCAACTCCCAGAATTCCTCAACCAGGCATACTGGTTGGGGAATTCTGGGAATTGAAGTCCATGCATCTTAAAATAGCCAAGTTTGGGAAACACTGACTTAAGATATTAAAGTCAACTATAACCAATCCAATAATTGTTTATTTATTTTATTTTTTATTTATTTTATTTTGTCAAGCATGTATTTTATGACAGATACAAGTCTTAGTCCCATTGTGTGGGATGAGTTTGAGCCTGTGACTCCTGAGGAAGTGGACAAGACTGTAGAAGCGATGAGTTCCTCCACTTGTTTGTTGGACCCGTGCCCCTCCTGGCTGGTTTTGGCCAGCAGGGAGGTGACACGAGGCTGGCTCCAGGCTTTAGTTAACGCGTCCTTGAGGGAAGGGGCCTTCCCGCAACCATTAAAGGAAGCGGTTGTAAGGCCCCTCCTCAAGAAGCCTTCCCTGGATCCAGCAGAATTAAAGAACTTTCGTCCAGTCTCCAACTTACCCTTTGTGGGAAAGGTTGTATAGAAAGTGATGGCACTTCAGCTCCTGCAGTCATTGGAGGAAACGGATTGTCTAGATCCTTTTCAGTCTGGCTTCAAGCCTGGCTACCGCATGGAAACTGCTTTGGTCACGCTGATGGATGATCTCTGGCGAGCCTGAGATAGGGGTCATTCCTCCATCTTGTAGCTACTTGACCTCTTAGCAGCTTTTGATACCATTGACCATGGTATCCTTCTAGGACGACGAAGGGAGCTGGGAGTGGGAGGCACCATGTTACAGTGGTTCTCCTCCTATCTCTCTGGTCGGTCACAGTCGGTGTTGGTAGGAGGACAGAGGTCCTCCTAGGCCCCTCGTTTGTGGGGTGCCTCAGGGCTCGGTCCTCTCTCCCCTCCTATTTAACATTTACATGAAGCCACTGGGTGAGATCATCCGATGATATGGGGTGAGGTATCAGCAATACGCGGATGATACCCAGCTGTATATCTCTACCCCACGTCAATTCAGTGATGCGGTAGATGTGATGTGCCGGTGCCTGGAGGCTGTGAGGGTCTGGATGGGAGTCAAGAGACTTAACCCAGACAAGACCGAGTGGCTGTGGGTATTGCCTCCTAAAGACTATGTTGATTGTCCATCCTTGGTTCTGGGGGGGGAGAAATTGCCCCCCTCAGAACGGGCTCGCAATTTGGGTGTCCTCCTAGACTCACAGCTAAGATTAGAGCAACATCTGACAGCTGTGGCTAGGGGGACTTTGCACAGGTTCGCCTGGTGCACCAATTGCGACCCTACTTGAATCAGGAGGCTCTCCTCACAGTCACTCATGCCCTTGTCACCTCACAGTTAGATTATTGCAACACGCTCTACTTGGGGCTACCCTTGAAAAGTGTTTGGAGACTACAGTTGGTCCAGAATGCAGCCGCACGAGCTGTCACCTAGATACACCCACATTACACCAATTCTCCACCAGCTGCACTGGCTCCCTATTGGTCTCCAGTCACAATTCAAGGTGTTGGTTATTACCTTTAAAGCCCTACATGGCTCAGGGCCAGGTTATCTTCGAGACCACCTTCTGCCGCATAGCTCCCAGCAACAGGTAAGATCCCACAGAGTTGGTCTCCTCCGGGTCCCGTCAGCTAAACAATGCCGGCTGGTGGGCCCGCAGGGGAGGGCCTTCTCTGTGGCTGCCCCAGCTCTCTGGAACCAGTTATCTCCTGAGGTCCGGACCATCCCCACCCTATTGGCCTTCTGAAAAGTGGTGAAGACCTGGCTTTTCCGGCATGCCTGGGGCCGTTGATCTCACTCTTGTGATCTGGCGAGATCCGGCCATGAACGGCGTGAATTAGTTTTTAATGTTTTTAATGTTTTTAATTTTTAAATGTTTTTTTATAATGATTTTTTAAAATGTAGTGTGAGCCGCCCTGAGTCTTCGGAGAGGGGCGGCATATAAATTGAATAAATTAAATATAATATAATATAATATAATATAATATAATATAATATAATATAATATAATATAATATAATATAATATAATATAATATAATTATAAATACATGAAAAGGATACGAATGAAAGAAAACATTAGGACAGGGATGGTAGGCATGCTGGTGCACTTATGCACGCCCAGTGGTGGGATTCTGCCGGTTTTAGGGGGTTCAGCCGAACCCTTTTTTAAATTGCTGGCTCACCCTACCCCTTGCCCTGCCCCTCCGCACTACTATTTATTGCCAATAAATAGTGGTGGGCAAGGGGCGGGCGAGCCAGCAATTTAACAAACGGTTCGGTGGTTTTTTGTAATTTTATTGGCCCGCGGAGCTTCAGCATAGGCTAACTAGCCCTTGATTAGATGGCTCCCGACTCTCAGCTGATTTGCTCTCAGCTGTTTTGCTCAGGGCTCTGCTGCTTGCTTGCAAAGAGTGCAGATTTTTTTCCCCCATCTATGCTGAAAAATGAAACTGAAAGTAAAAGCCTGCTTTACTGTTGCTGCAACGTTGGAAAATTAGGCAGGCAGAATTCTTTTCTTTTTCCTCACCAAAAAAGGTAGGTGCAAACTACCTTTAGTGGAAAGGTAGTTTTCCCTAAAGAGGTAGTTCCTCTTTAGGGAAAAAGAGGAGAGTTCAAGATTTTAAAACACAAAAGAAAAAAAGCTCTATTTAAATAGGGAATTGTAATAATTGAGATACTATTAATTGTATATTGTGTTGAAAGCAGAAATGGTTAAATTGTGGTTTGGAGGAATATATGGGGGAAATTATTTGGTTTATTATTATTGGTAAATATAATTAATTGATCTGTAAGAAATTGGATTGCATGGAAATAATTGGAATGTTCATGTTCATATTGATTAATATACAAAAAAGATAGTTATATAATTAATTGATTTATATTAAAATGTTGAATTTATATTAAACAACTGTAATATTACATAATTAACCAATGTGAGGATGGATATAAAAATAGATGACAATGAGAAGGGGTATAATATAGAATAGAAGGGAAAAATTGAATTTGATTAAGATTAGAGATGAGGATGAAGGGTAATATTGTTTTTTTTTTAAAAAATAGATAAGGAATAAATATGGCAAAAAGGAAATATAGAAATTGTAAATTTAATTGAAATGACTAAACATTGTTTAAATTTGTGAACTGGCCAAATACTCTGTTCAAAGAAAATACATTGTATGTTTGTATGTGTGTTTCTAATTATTGCTATTTATTCATATTTATTCTCTTTTATTCTTTAAAGTTTAACAATTCATTCTTTATCTTAATATCTTTATATTTGTTTGGGGTTGCCTTTCTTCCATTTCATCTTTTTTACTGTACAGCAATCTTTCTCCTCAAACCTACCACCTCTCTCTTTTCTTTCCTTCTTACTTTCTCTTCCCCCCTCTTCTTCTCCTCCTCTCTTCCTCCCTCTCTTACCCTCCCTCTTACTCTAATTTCCCTTCCCTTCCGCCCTTCTTTTCCTTCCCTGTCTCTCCTTCTTTCTTCCATCTCTCTTCTCCTTCCTTCATCCCTCTCTATTGCTGTATCCTTTTGTGCATATGGATTACTCAGAGGGCTGAAAAAGTTATTTTTGACCGGTCCTCGCACTTTTGACCAGTCCTCACACTTACGACTGTACTCACATTTTATGTTTTGCGCCCTATCTTGTCACTGTGGTGAAGACAAGTAGTGGTGAAATGACTGACACAGTTGTTAAGAATGCCGCAACGGGCATAAATGTGAGGAAGGTCATAAGTGCGAGGACCAGTCAGAAATGACTTTTTTCAGCCCTCTGAATAGTCCCTATGTGCATATGGACTAGTCAGAAGGCTGAAAAAGTTATTTTTGACTGGTCCTCGCACTTTTGACCAGTCTTTGAACTTACGACTGTCCTCACATTTTACGTTTTACGCCCTATCTTGTCACCATGGTGAAAAGAAGTAGTGGTGAAATGACTGACATGGTTGTTAAGAATGCCGCAATGGGCATAAATGTGAGGATGGTCATAAGTGCGAGGACCAGTCAGAAATGACTTTTTTCAGCCCTCTGAGTAGTCCCTATGCACATAGCCATGCCCACCCGGTCACATGACCAGCTAGCCATGCCCACCCGGTCACATGACCACCAAGCCACACACACCCCAACTAAGCCACGCCCACAAAACCAGTTGTTAAAAATATTGAATCCCACCACTGTGCACGCCCCTTATTGTGTCGATGGATGGATAAGAACTGAACTGTCCCATGGAAAAAATAGCATCTAATAGATTTTTTAAAAAGATTTTAGAAAAGAAAAGCCAGAAGATATATCTTTTTAGCCATAGGTACACTTGTGTTGGGCTTTAAAAGTTGTCTTTGTTCCTTTATGCAATCCCACTAGTTTTTTTTTGTTTTTTTTTTCTTTTTTCGTGTGCGTTTGTTTTAATTCTCTCCCAGATGGTTTTTTTTTCCCCTGGCACCTTTTTTGTGCTCTGTCTGCCTTCTGTTTCCCTCTTGCTATGCTAAGTGGTCTCTTTGCTGGTCTCCCCACTGCTTTCAGCTTTTACTTTCCTACCTTCAAAGGATCTGCTGGAGGAGTAACAGTTCATTCTTGATGTTATTTTTCTTTGAAGTGCCATTTGCTGGCGTGCTTAGTTGTGCTCAGATGGCAGGTTGCTACCTTCATGATTAAATGCTGTTTTAATAAAGGAAAACTTCAGCTTTTTTTTTTTTTAAAGCCCAGTCCATTCCTTTTCAAACTACGCTGAAGAACACGCAAGAAAGAAGACTTTGAGGATTAGATGGTATATCACAGGAAGAGAAAAGGGGCAGGTATAGAATTTAAGCAAAATGCTATATAATAAAAGAGATCTTGCTGTAACTCAGGGTGTTAATTCTGAGCCAGGGCACCTCCAATTGGGAACTTGGTCAAACAGCTGGGTAAGTCTTAGGTAACTCCTCATTTGATTTGTTCCTTTAACCTGCACATCTGGTTCTGTGTTGCAAAGCTTTGTGCCACAACACTGTACCACAGATACTAAGGCTAAAGTAACCATTATCTTAAAGCCTAATTCTTATAAAAGGATTATCCATAGATTGAACTTCAAAGATTAAATAGTATCCCCAGACATTTCAGTGAAGCTTTGACTAAAAACTTATTTGCATTAACTCTAGGCTTACTTTCTGTTATATTAAACTAATGGGCTCATCCCCTCCTCCACCTTTATTTCAGCTATTGTTCCCATGAAAAGAAACAGATTTCAAATATAGCTGATGGGTAACTATTCAGAAAAGAAACTTCTTGCTACAAAGCCTGTAATACAATGGACTAAAGCACTGTTATTAACATATGCTGCTTGCAATTACTGCAAGTTCAAATCTCACCAGGCTCAAGGTTGACTCAGCCTTCCATCCTTTCAAAGGTAGGTAAAATGAGGACCCAGATTATGGGGGCAATAAGCTGACTTTGTATAAATATATAAAAGTATGAAGGCTATTGCTTAACACATTGTAAGCCGCCCTGAGTCTCCGGAGAAGGGCGGCATATAAATTAAAGCAAAAAAAAATAATACTTACATTTCAATAATTAATTAAAAGTCCATTCATAACAGTGGTGAGATTCAAATTTTTTTACTACCGGTTCTGTGGGTGTGGCTTGGTGGGCGTGGCATAGCTTGATGGGCATGGCTTGGTGGGCATGGCAGTGGAAGGATACTGTAAAATTTCCATTCCCTCCCCACTCCAGGGGAAGGTTACTGCAAAATCCCCATTTCCCATCAGCTGAGACTTGGGAGGCAAAGAATAGATGGGGATGGGGCCAGTCAGAGGTGGTATTTACCGGTTCTCGGAACTACTCAAAATTTCCGCTACTGGTTCACCAGAACTGGTCAGAACCTGCTGAATACCATCTCTGATTCATAAGATCAACCATCTCTAGCAACAATATCTGCTGTGAAAGTTGCCTGTAATACAAAATGTGCTATCTTAACTTTTGTAAAAAAAAAAAAAAAAAAAAAGGTGTGTCTTTTAAAATACATACTTTTCATAAAATTGCATGCAAGCCCATCCACGGATAAGTTCCTCCTTGAATTTTTTTACAAAAAATCCCATGAAAATTGTGAGGCCTCTTATCTGTGGATGGTGCATTTTTCATTTTATTTTGGTAAAAAAAAAAAAACCATTAAGGGTTGATTTATCCACAGATGAGCTTATAAACAAGTATATATGGTGTATGTGAATATGAGGGGGGGAGTATATTATTTTTCCACAACAACCTTGTGAGGCAGGTTGGGCTGAGAGGGACTAACTAGCCCAAAGTCACCCAGCCAGCTTTCATGCTTAAGGCGGAACTAAAACTCACAGTCTCCCGGTTTCTAGGCCAGCATTTTAACAACTACACTAAGCTGACTCTCATTTATGATAGCGTATGAGCAATAAATTCAAATAAATGTGGCATGGATTGAGAATTTATTTTCTTGACTGCAGTCCTACTAATTGTTTCCTTGAGTTTCTCTGTGTTCTTAAAAGAAAGGTTTCACTCCTCAGTTCTGAACTGAAGAAGCTTCTTGGATGAGAAGAGAAACATCTTCAAGGAAAAACAAATCCAGTTGCCTTTTGAAAAAGCACCTTTGGAAAAAGAAATTTTTATCAACCTGTGACTCAGTGCCAATCCCACTTGATGAGATCCAGTAAGGGGAATCTCCCTAAGTAATTTATTATACGATCAAATTGTTAGCCCTTCAAAGCAGGCCATATTGGGTGTAGAATTTAATTGACATGGGCTATCATAACAGCATCTTCAGTGCCTGACAATGTTTCCTTTCCCCCCCATCCCTGCTCTTACCAAAGAGAATCAAGGTGAGGCAACCTTGAGTTTCTTTTTCATGCTTTCCTGTTTCCCAGACTAAGATCATGTTTTACTTTTGTCATTTCATATTGTCTCCAAGGTCATCACTGTACTCCTCTAAACAAACCACTGTTACTGTTAGGCATAAGCTAACAGTAAATCAGATTCTGCCTTCCTGTCCTTTAGATTCATAATTCAGTATCTTACAATCTGGAGCCACAGTGTGTAATGACTCAGCCTTCTGCGTGATGCTTGGGTTTCTGTATCCTCCTGCATTTTTTCCTCAAGACTAAAGTGCCCAGTTCCCTTAATCTACCCTTGTGTGACTTAATTTCCTGAAACTATATCATATGTCTTTCCATTCTTTGTACCTATTATCATTTAAGTATTTCTAACCAAAAGAAAATTCATTTCAAACCGCATAATGTCCTTTACATTTCTCCCTTTGGCAGGAAAACTAATAAAATACTTGGTGATATTTTACTCATCAGTGATGATGAGAAAAATCATTTATTTGGCAACTGCTTGGAATACATATTTTGAAACACAAAACTTTGGGGAAAGTGAGGCTAATAAATATTGGAAAATATTGATCTCCCAAACAATGGAAGCAGAGGACTTGAGACATTAAAACCTTCCAAGTTCAATATTCTTCCATTTTCCAGGGCCTCTTCTGTGGGTTTTACTTTTTTTTTCTCCTTAACCAGTAAGGAGAATCAACTTTGATTCTCATAGGAGAGATAGCATAGAGAGTAGTGGTGGGATTCAAAATTTTTTACTACCGGTTCTGTGTTTTTGGCTTGGTGGGCATGGCCAGAGGGTGTGCAGCACTCGACCTCCTGCACCCCCCTGGGAGCAAAAATGGTCCATGGGGGGAGGGGCCCCATTTTGGGTCTAATAGGCCTCCCTGAAGCCTCCTGGGAGCGAAAATGGGACACGTGGGGATTCCTGGAAGGGGCGGGGTGGGAAGGGGTGGGGCCAGACAGCAATTTAACTACTGGTTTACCCAAACTGACCCGAACCAGCTGAATCCCACCACTGATAGAGAGATAGCATAGATAACATTCATTAAACATGTTAATATTGTTGCTTGGAAGAAACAGAAGTTAAGAAAGACTAACCATCTCCAGTTTGGCTCAGAATTCTCCCCTTGCATAGCATTAGCATTAGAATTTCTGAGGGTATAGAATATTTGTCCTATGTTGAGGTTCAACCTTTGCAGTAACATGATGTTTTGGGGTTTAGTTTAGCCCTGTGTTTCTTAAACTGTGGCCCAAGACCTTTGAGGTTGCCCCAAGACCATGTCAAGGGTTCTCTGAATCAAAATTATTTGCTGGCCTACGTTGAACATAATACAACATTAAAATCCCTTCAAACAAACATGAGAAGAAGTAGTGGAAATGGATGCACCTGTTTTAATTTTAATAAAATAAATATTGATAAATATAACCCATACAAACTAAACCTCCTTTGAGGTTCTCCACAATTTTTAAAAGTGGGAGCGAGTCTTATAGAGGGAAAAATGGTTAAGAAACATTGGCTAAGCATATGGTCCAATTTCTGTGACCGTGTTTACTCAGTAAGCACATCATAGCTTAATGCAATGGGCAATAACTAATTTCATCTTTATCCAAGACTTTACTATATAATATTACATGACTATACCCATGAAGTCACCAACTCAGGTTAGAATTTGAAGGAAATTATTTCTTATTTCATTATTTTTTTTCTTTGTCCTTACACTGGCCACCCATTTTGACTTTTGTCAAAGCATATATAAGATAATAGATATAAACATGATTATGAACACAGGAAATGAATACAAATAAATGGGGACAGTAGGACAGGGACAGTAGGTACGTTGGTGTGCTTATGCACGCCCCTTACAGACCTCTTAGGAATGGAGTGAGGTGAACAGTAGACAGTCTAAGGTTAAAGTTTTGGGGGTTTGGGGAAGAAACCACAGAGTCAGGTAGTGTATTCCAGGCATTGACCACTCTGTGGATGAAGTCATATTTTCCGCAATCGAGTTTGGAGCGGTTTATCTTAAGTTTGTATCTATTGTGTGCTTGTGTATTGTTGTATGGTTGAAGCTGAAGTAGTCATTGACAGGTAGGACGTTATAGCAGATAATTTTGTGTACTATTGTGCTTAGGCCAGACTGAAGGCAACATAGTTCTAAGTTGTTTAAGCCGAAAATTTCAAATCTGGTGGCATAAGGTATTCTGTTGTGAACAGAGGAGTGGAGAACTCTTCTCGTGAAGTACCATATTTTTCAGAGTATAAGACGCACCTTCCCCCCCACCCCAAAGAGGCTGAAAATTTGGGTGTGTCTTATGCTCTGAATGTAGCTTTTTTGAAGCTTTTTTCAGCCCTAACGAGATGCTAACGAGGCACTAGTGAGCAATCTTCCCAGCTTTGCCTGTTCCGACTCTCCGCTGTGCTTTAACATGGAGCTAGCAAGTGAAGCAATCTCCATGCTTTGCTCCGACTCTCAGCTGTTCTTTAGCTCAGAGTTTTTATCCCCAAGTAGGGGATAAAAAAACTAATGTGTGGAAGCTGACCAGACTAAGGATGCTAGCCAGATGAATACCTGGTAGGCAGATTTTTTTTTTCCTATTTTCCTCCCCAAAAACTAAGCTGCGTCTTATACTCCGGTGTGTCTTATACTCCGAAAAATACGGTATCTCTGCACTCTCTCAATTGTATTAATGTCTGATATACAGTGCGGGTTCCAGACAGATGAGCTGTATTTGAGAATTGGCCTTGTGGACTTGTGGACTTCCATTCCCAGAATTCCTGAGCCAGCAGGAATTCAGTTGAAGTCCACGAGTCATAAAAGGGCCATGGTTCCCCACTCCTGCTTTACTGTGTAGCAGGCTGTTTTCTTCAAGTTCCATGTTAGAAGCTACAAAAATTTAAACAAACAAGGAAAACTTCACCTTTTTCTTTTTCATTATGCAGGGACACAGATGGTTGTGGGTTCTGAAATTTCAGCTGATAATGAATCATCTGGACTGGGAGATAAAAACAAAACAAAGCAAAGCAAACCTGCTTCTATTTTCAAGTAAGATGTAAGCATTAACTTAGCACAAAACAAAACAAAACAAAAAATAGTTCAGTTTAAACAGTGAATTGTGCAAAAAAAAATAAATCCTAATAAGACAGATCGCATAATCTTTGTTAAACATGCTAACATTGTTATTTAGATATGCTGGTTCTCTCTGTATATTTTCATGCCTCTTGTATTATTTAGACATTAACCAGAAACCTTGGCTCGAAGTTTCTATTTTAGTTTGAAAAAAGGCACCCAGATGGATCTTGGTGGGTTTGCCAGGGAAATGAACAGCTATGACTGTTCATGTACTTTGATTACTCACTGAATGAAGGAGAGATGTATGTCTTCTCCCACGCATTATACTGAGTGGAATTTTCCAGAGAGATAACAGTACCTGAAAACTGCTAGCCATATGAAAACCTCACCAAATCAACCCTTAACCCCAGTGAGAAATGACCTAGTCCTAAAATTTACAATATTAAGAAAAACACAGCATTGTCCAAATGATCGGAGTCCTGTTCTTGCACTAACAGACACATAATTGTTTTTATTAGCCTCCATCTTCTGGAAGAATTCACCAAAGCACTCTGGGAGAGCTTTTTACTACTTAGAGTTCTTTGTTTTCTTGTCCTGAGCACATTCCTAGAATTGATCAATTATTTTCCATCTTTTTCTGAAACTATCCTGAAACTCTATCACTGTTCTTGGTTTTGTTTGTTGTCAACCTAGAATTGCACACTGAGTGGGCTGAAGAAATGAACCCAGGTTTCATTCTTTCTCCAAAATACTCGTCTTAGCACTACATCTAATGCTAGATAAGGAGCCCATCTAGCCACTGGCTCCATCCAAAGCCATTCATTTCATTGTCCCATATGATCCCCTCATGAATCCTGAAGGATCTATTTGACTTTGGGATTCTCTATGCCAGTAGTGGGTTTCAAATACCGGCGCTATCGGTAGCATGCGAGTGCGCTGAAGACATCTCTTCAGCTTTGAAACAGAGATGAGCACTGCGGAGAGTCGGGAACGACTAGCACATATGTATGAGGGGAACCTTTACCTTTACCTTACAGATTTTCTAGAGGGTAAACTATGCACAATATATTGTTTAATTTGGCATCAACCTCCCAGAACCTCCCAGAAGTGTGATCTCAGCTTTGCTGAGATATGTAAGCCACTTATCCTCTTATTTCTTTTATTTTTGTCCTCTATTTACTATCCGTTTCCTTTGCACTGTGTGCTTTGTATTGGGTAAACTCTATTCTCTCTGTATTTTTCCTATAATTAGGCCAGAATAGTTAGATACGCCAATCCATGTCCTGAAGAGGAGCACCCTATTTATTTATTTATTATCTTATTCATTTGTTTGCATTTATTTACTTTACTACTTATTAACTTGTAGGGGGAAAATGAATGCTGCTTGAACTTTATTCATAATAGCATTTCTCCTGTTATGGATTCACCTAGCAAAATCTATTTTGGAGTTTTCTTACTTTTCAGTTCAGTTCATCTTGATTTTGACTTGTATTTGCCAGCTGAAGACAAATGATTATTAAAAGACGTTTTTTGGAGCAGAGCATATTTTATGCCAAGGTTTGTTAGCCTGTTTGTTTTCCTGCTAGCATTTCATATTATTAGCCAAGGAATTATGGGCTCTGGGAGACCTTGTATCTTGTATTTTAACTAAGTTGTTATGCCTGCCTAGAAACTAAAAACAAAAACAAAACACATACGCTGCCTGCAAACTTGGTTATTGTTATGAAGGCAAGTGTCATAAGTCAAGGTTTGAAGTTGGCAAGTTTTCAATAAAACAGTGTTAAAACCAATCTTATCCTTTTCTGATTTTGAACATTACATTGAAATATGGTTTATTGAAAAGGAAAGTCAATGCTGGGCAGGAATAGGAAGAGGAAGAGGGTGTGGAAGCAATGGTGTCTACCACAGCACCCCTGGATTATAAAATGCAAAGGGCTACATAAACCTTCCATTCATTTCCTACCATAATACAAGCAGAATCAGCAGTAAAGAGGAGACACGATTTGCAGCCAGCTTCATTAATACAAGAGAATGATTTATTTTATTGATACCATCTTTGTAATAGTCAGCCAGCAGAAATATATTCATCCTCAAGCATCCTTAAGGTATATAGCTGTATGAAAGTTCCCAGAAGTATTTATAAAGTGAAGTAAAAGTTGAAACAGTCTAAGCAGATTTGGCATGTCATAATATTGTGAGACTAACAGATGAGGCTTGTAAAATGTATTAGAGCTGTTTTTTTGTTTTCCCATGACTTGTACTCAGATAGAGAAATAGTTGAGCTGAGAAATAATTACATTGTCTGCTTTTGCTCCGAATAACTTGCTCTATTAGGTCCTCTCTACAAAATCGATTCTTTTTAAGAAGCAAACAAACAAATGGAAGAACGGTTATTGTTTACTTTGAAGGAAATGGTGTAAGACGCCTCCAAAAGATATTTATACTGTAGCTTAATAGATTTTTGTCCCCAAATGAGAGACCTTCCAGGGAAGGGAGAATGTAATTTGGCCAACTGAAACTCATATTCAATAATTTGTTGGAGATGATGATGTATCGCCACAAAAGCTTGCATTCCTTGTGGTCATTTCATAACCTCATCTGCATCCTTAGGTACAGTGAGCGTTTGGGGTCATTGTTGGTTGAGAAAATATTACAATGTGGATAGTTGCCCTTGCTGCTGCTGTCCTCCATGCTCAATTACCTTGTTCTCTTTTGGAAGATTTAGCTCTTACTATCTCAATCAATATTTTAATGGAATCTATACACCACAATCAATAGGCTCACATTGTATTCCCATTATCGTTAAGAGTTGTACTCATTTCCTGGAGATTATAGGTATCTCTTTTGAAAATTCTAAGCCTGGACCTAAGTGCAACTCCAAAGCTGATCGAAGCAATTTTTAACTTCCTGTAAAAAATTATAAATGTTGGAACTACTGCTTCCTCTTACCCCTTGCTCTAACATTAGAGTTTAATGACCCATTAGTAAAATCTCAGGCTATTACAAAGTAGCCAGTTCCAGAATTAGCCCATAAAGTTGAGTGCATTGGATACTGCAGCTTTTTATTGATAAGAACTTGTAGAATGGAACATAAACATGTAGCTATTTCAATGAGAGCTATCTGTAGATGTAGAGGGAAGAGAGAAGAGCCTTGAAGGACAGGATGAAGAGCTGCTACCAAAGCAATAGTCAGATAAAAAAACTCTAAGTCTGGTCCAAGAAAATAATGTGAGTAAAATTTTCAGACCAACACCTCCCTAGTTCACATGAAGATAAAAGGGAGGGGAAAGCACATTCAGACTTACAATATTTTATTACTATAGTTTTACACTAAAAGTCAGAGGTGGACTGCACTTACGTTCACAACGGGTTCGCTGGTTGTGAGCTCGCACACCCCTTTGGGACTGAAATGAAGCTTCAAACATGCCGCTAATCAATTCAGGCAACTCCAGTGAGTACAGCAGGGGAGGCGTGGAACTCAGCTGGGCAGCGTAGGCGGGGGGAATGAGCCAGAAAATTAATTATATATGGAAAGCACACCACAAGGGCAGGCCCAGCTAGCGATCACAGCTAAGGGTTCGCCTGAACCCATGCAACCATGCAGCAGCCCACCACTGCTAAAAGTAGTATTGTCCTAAATGACATTGGTTTCCTGGTTTGGTCTAACTTGAAGAACTGACATCTCCTATTTTAATGGATCAGATAGGGAATAGTTATGGGGCACCAAGATATATTGATGTCAATGGACCTGAAGACTACATGAACATTCACCAATCACTGTAAGATTTACAGCAGACCAAATGAAACAAAGTTGGGTGTAAACTGGAGGAGGGCTGGACTGGTCTAGGGATATGGAGTAAGAGAATTAAAAGAGACAGGGAGCTAAAGAAGAAAAGAATAGAAGAAAGGAGGAAGAAAAGTTCAAAATACTTTTAAAGAGATTGCAATGACATGTAAATTATGCAAAAGCTTCCATCTCCCAAATGAGCATCAGAATTCAAATAACTCAAGCATGTTCATTGTGGACCCTCAAAAAAGAGGGGAGGCAATGTGTCCCATTTCCCCCCCAGAAAAACCCATATTTTGCTTTTATTTCCTTTGGCGAAAAAGGCAATTGCCTTAGGGTTATTCTCAACTGAGACGGAAACCATGAAAGAATATGAAGGTTCTTGAGATATTATGCAAGATACCAATCAGTCCTCTCTGGAGAATGGCACTTTCTCCTTGTATCCCTTTAGGCAGCATCTTCTAAGACAGATCTACTCTTTGTCCAGTGACCTAATCATTCAAGAATGTGGTAAATCTCTTGACTAAAAATAATTGATTTGCCTCTTCTTTTTAGTAATTTTGAGGGTGTATGGTTCCAAAGTCATGGCCCTATTTTTCTTCAAATCTAAAATTATGTCTGATTCTTTATCAATGTGCACATAATTAGCTGGATATACCAGCCATGGTTGTTTTCATCTGAGATAAAGAGTACCAAAGAGACTTACAATTCATGGTTAATTCCCACATGAGTAATGCAGCTCCAAAGGAACTATATAGGAGATTTAATACTTGTGTTCATATATAGAATAAGAATTGCTTGGTTGGTTTGGCTTGTGTAAAGTTTAATTATTGTGGTTTATTAATCATGGTATATGGGTTAGCATTATGTAAGAGTTGACTCTGTGGAGGTAAGAAGTCACACTGAAAACAAACTGCCGCTTATTCCAATATGTCAGTGGAGAATTCTCCAAATTTTCTGGATTATGTTTGTAAACTGTCCAATTCTTATGCTCACCTCGTTAAATCAAGGAAATCAAAGCTGGTATAGCATAAAGCTAAAAACTTTTATTGTGAAGAAGAAAATCTTTGATTCATCTCTTGTGTCATAGGCCTGAGACAAGATAAAAATGCCTGACATGTTAAAGAGGTAGTCCTTGATTTACACCGCTTTGTTTAGTGACTGTTCAAAGTTACAACAGCACTGAAAAAAGTGGCTTATGACTGTTTTTCACACTTAGGACCATTTATGTTGCAGCATCTCCATGTGATTGTGTGATCAAAATTCAGATGCTTGGCAACTGACTCACATTTATGATGATTGCAGTGCTGCAATCGTCATTTATGACATTTATGACGATTCAGTGCTGCATAAGCACTGAAAAAAGTGGCTTATGACTGTTTTTCACACTTACGACCATTTACGTTGCAGCATCTCCATGTGATTGTGTAGTCAAAATTCAGATGCTTGGCAACTGACTCACATTTATGACGATTACAGTGTCCCAGGGATCATGTGATCACCTTTTGCGATTTTCTGGCGATTTTCTGGCGAGCAAATTCAAAGGGGAAGCCAGATTCGCTTAACAACTGTATTACTCACTTAACAACTGCAGTGATTCACTCAACAACTGTGGCAAAGTCTGTAAAACAGGACAAAATTCACTTAACAACTGTCTTGCTTAGCAACAGAAATATTGGGCTCAAGCCTTGGTAGTACAGGGGTTTAAGGCACCCTGTTATTAAGCTTATTAAGACCAGCTGCCTGCAATTACTGCAGGGTTCGAATCTCGCCAAGGCTCAAGATTGACTCAGACTTCCATCCTTTCTAAGGTAGGTGAAATGAGGACCCAGTTTGTGGGGGCAATAAGCTGACTTTGTATAAATATACAAAAGGATGAAGGCTATTGCTGAGCACATTGTAAGCCGCCCTGAGTCTTCGGAGAAGGGCGGCATATAAATCAAATTAAAAAAAAAAAATTCTGGTCGTAAATCAAGAATTACCTGTATTGTAGAATGTTTTGAGAAACAAATTCTGCAAGCAAGCAATACTGTCCAGAGATAGAATGAACATTCTGAGCTTGTAGCTTCTTGCTTAGTTCATAATTGTTGACTTTGGGTCCTCTAGAGCAGTGTGGGTTTCTACCGGTTCGCCCTGATTTGGGCGAACTGGTAGTGGTGGTGGCAGGAGGCCCCGCCCACCCACCCAGATGTCATCATGGACACTCTGCGCATGCGAGTGAAGTGAGTTCTAAACCAGTAGCGAAGGTAAGTAGTGGAACCCACTACTGCTCTAGAGAACTGGAGATCCCTTTCCCCAATGTATGCTGTTCTTCCCATGAATAGTTAGATATGTAATTTGATTTTAGATAGGAAGGTGGAAGTCCTCCAGTGCTATGAATAAATTCAACCCATTGGACTTGGCTACTGTGTGACATTTAGAATTGCACGAACTATTTCTCCCCATCTGTTACAAATCTAAAGACAGAGCTCTTGCCTCCCCTGCTATTGTCTTTTGCTGATTCATATTCATTTCTATTATTTTTCCTTGCAATGTGTTAAAAAAAAAACCAAGGCCATTGGAATTCAGGTGGATCCATTTTTCCTGACAATTTGTTAGTTGCAATGATGTCCAGCTTTATGGAGCTTGAGATGCATAGTGTACAGTTCTGTTTTTATTGTAGGGACATGCATGCCTGATTGGAATACAGAATGCGGCAAACATAGATAGCGGACGTGGAACTACCTGAAAACAGGATTTCAGCAATATGTTATTTTCCAGTGCAAATATTCCGAAAAATGTAAAAATGTGAATATCCAAAGTACTTTAATGAAGACAGCACCTCAGGGTTGTCATAAAGGGTTAACCTTTTGACCTCACCAACTACAGATAACACAGTTTTCCACAGCATCAGAAGGACAAAACAAATAAAAAGTCCTTCCTATTTTCTAGGTTTTGCTCTGTGCATGAAGAGCTTTTAATTATTTTTAATTATCGCATGGAATTTATTGTTGCTGGCCTGATTGTGTGGCCACATATTAAACCATATAAATATATGCATAGCTGATTACAAGCATAGTCCAATAATAGGTATATCTCTGATCATTTATATATCTCTTACTAAACAGTTCCATCTACACAAACACTGTATATAGTGTGTGAAAAATCCCCCAATATAACATTTCTGTATGTAACTTCCCCAAAGAAAAGCATTTTGTTGTGTTTGTGAATTAAGTCACTTGTTGGTACAATAACAGATTTCCTTTTGGCAGCTCTGATGACTTTCCTTAAAATAAAAAAGAAAATTCATGGTGCATTTTTCAATAGTCTTACTGCTATATCATCATCATCATCAGAGTTGGAAGGGACCTTGGAGGTTTTCTAGTGCAACACTCTGTTCAAGCAAATGGATGTCCAGTGTCTTCTTAAAAGCTTTCAGTGATGGAGCACCCATATCTTCTGAAGGCAAGCAATTCCACTGGTTAATTGTCCTAACTGTCAGGAAATTTCCCCTTAGTTCTAGGTTGCATCTCTCCTTGGTTAGTTTCTATCCATTGTGTCTTGTCCTGCCTTCAGGTGCTTTGGAGAATAGCTTGACTTCCTCTTCTTTGTGGAAGCCCCTTAGATATTGGAACATTGCTGTTATGTCACCCCAGTCCTTCTTTTCATTAAACTAGACATACCCAATTCCTGCAACTGTTCTTCATGGCGATATAAAGTCACCATATGAAGTGATAATATATTCTCTAGTGATCGTATATTCCCCCACTAGTCATTCTGCTCAATATAAAACAATTGGACTCAATTGAGGTCATAAGTCAATCATAATAAAGCTGGAAGAGACCTTAGAGGTCTTCTAGTCCAACCCCCTCCTCAAGCAAGAGCAAGACCATGTCAGACAGGTGGCTGTCCATTTAAAAAAAAAAAAACCTTCAGTGATGAAGTATCTACAACTTCTGATTAATTGTTCTCACTGTTAGGACATTTCTCCTTAATTCCAGGTTGCTTGTCTACTTGATTAGTTTCCATCTGTTGTTTCTTGTCTTGCCTTCTGGTACTTTGGAAAATAATTTGACCCTCTCTTCTTTGTGGCAGCCCCTCAAATACTGAAACACTACTATCATGTCTCCCTTAGTCCTTCTTTTCACTAGACTAGACATACCCCATGTCTGCAACCATTCTTTATATGTTTCAGCTTCCAGCCCCCTAATCATTTTTAATTAATAATAATAATAATAATAATAACTTTATTGTCATTGTACGTGTATACACAGTATACCCATATGACAAAATTCACTTAACACCCAAAGACCAGGTCCAACACACATAACAATCCCCAAACACTCCCACCCACCACAATTCCCCACCCCTAAACCACCCAAACATCCACACAACAGACCAAGTAATGCTGTCCAACAGCTCACTGATGGTGGCCCTTTAGTTCATTGTTGAGTGCAATTATAGCTCTGGGATAAAAACTATTCAGAAAAAGTGTGGTCCGAGTTTTAATTGTTCTGTATCTTCTGCCAGAAGGCAACAGTCCAAAAAGATTGTAAGCAGGATGGGAAAAGTCTCTAAGAATGGTATGCAACTTTCTCAAACAACGAGATTCGAAGATGTCGTCCAGGGCTGGTAGCTGGAGTCCAATGATATTCTGGAATTCCTCTTCTCTGCTCTCTTTCCAGAGCCTCAATATTTTCTTTATATCATGGTGAACAAAACTAGATGCAGTATTCCAAGTGTGAACTTGATTCAATTCCTCTGTTAACGCAGCCTAGGATTGTGTTGGCTTTTTTGGCTGCTGCTATACACCACTGGCTCATATTTAAGTGATTGTCCACTAGGACTCCACTAAGATCCCTCTCACAGTTACTGCTATTTAGCCAATCTGTAGCTAATCTGTACCTGTACATTTGGTTTTTCCTTCCTTAAGTATAAAACCTCTATACTGTATTGAATTTCATTTTGTTAGATAAACATTTTATTGTAAGGATTGTACTGCAAATGATATAATCCTCACATCAACCACTATATCAATAAAAAGTCAATATGCAATGTATGAATGTGCAAGTATGTTTTTGAATTTACAGTTTGTTTGAAAAATTGAGAGATTTAGTTGAATGTCTGGAGGCAAGATATATATCACTTACCGACGACCATTGAGACAGCAACTCCATTGCTAAGCAACAGTCATAAAATGAAATGCCATGAGACCACACCAACTTACAATGTCAGTTCCATTTGCAGGGGTGTCCACAAGGATAAAATACTAAGAGGGCAACTACAACCAGCTATCCTGTTGTAGTCCATCACAATATTATTTTAAAAAACAAAAAAGAATGGGGCTTGAACTCACAGTGGTGGCCATCATCTTGATTATTTTAAGGCTGTTGTGCATGGGATGTGTTGGATATGTCATCCTCATGCATCGATATTTTTTTTAATGTGCAGAACAGCCAATGGATCACCTAGTTTTCTACTTTGCATCCACATTGTTAGGTACAAAAGAGGATTAAAGCTGGGTCAACCAAAGTTCCCTCCCATGGAGACCCTTCATACTAATTTCCCACAGGATTATTTCCTGTGGAAAATTCTACATTTTTCGATATAATATAAATAGTTGTCCCTTGATCATGTCCTCTCTCACTACCCTTTTGTCCTCCTTTGCCAATTATTTTTTGTTTGTTTGCTGATGTTTAATTATTAAACATCATTAATTTTTTGCTAGCTGAACTGTTTGCTTGCACAGATCTGGATATGGGACTGACTGAAAGTGTGCTGGATGCAAACTAAACTGGAATTTGTCCACAGTAATTGTTGAACTTCTTCTTCTTCATCATCATCATCATTTGATGTCAGACGGGTAGTCTGGTTTCAAATATAATAGTAGCCACAATTTTCCATTTGTTTCCAGCTTGGGATTTTGGTAAAGCATATTTTAAACCAGTGTTAAGATTACGGTTTCCTTCCTCGAAATGGCTGATTTGGGATATAGTAGTTATGATTTCAGAAAAGGAAGCTGGATTAAGGGCTCCAAATTTTGGGGGAGCTATGGTTTAAGTCAGAATGCATAGGATTGAACAGATGCATCTTATGTCTGGAATATAATATTTCTGTGCATATTTGAAAAAAATTATGAACAGTAGGGAGCTGTTTTTAAACATTTATTTTGAATTGCCCTTGCTGGATATATTTATTACTGTATTTCAATTGGAAGACCAAGAGATGTTTCTAGTTTTCATCTTCCTTCCTTGCTGGATAAGAATCTTTACCCTTTTCCCTTTCAGATTACTTTTCCCATAAATAAATGATTGTCATTACTGTTTTAATTTAGATAATGAAAGGGTAGGCATTTCTGCACTCGGTTAATAAAGGTGGTTCCCCCCCCACCACCACCACCCAATTTTGTTCATTTGCTTGCTTGCTTGCTTACTACCTGGAGAAAGGAGAAGCTATATCTAGTATAACTTTTATTCCTTCAGAGGAGAATCTCAGGGGACTTTATGTGGCAACTTCAGGGATGTTTCTGAAGTTTGGTTGCAGGTGGTCAACCAAATTTCTGTATAAGGAGCTCAGAGGCTGAAGAAGAATTAACTTGACTTCCCCACGGCCGAGTCTGTTTCCTTACAGGCAGAACAGATGTGGCTTTGTGCATTTTCTATTTGGTGCCGATTCACATTTGAGGACATTTGTTTGGTTTTGTCAAATTCAGACTCTGATTAGGTCCAAGTGAAACTCCCTGTGAACTTTATCAAATAAGCATGGGAAAGATATCAGGGGCGTGCATAAGCGCACCAGTGTGCCTACCGTCCCTGTCCTAATGTTCCTTTTTACTCGTATCCTTTTCATGTATTCAAATTATGTTTACAGCAGGGGTGAAATGCTCCTGGTTCGGACCGGATCGCCCGATCCAGTAGCGATGGTGGCGGGTGGTTCAGAGAACCAGTAGCAAAAATCCCTTGCCCCCTCCCCCATGCCCAGCTAAGCCGCACAATCATCAGAGGCTTTTTTTATATTTTTAAAAGCATTTTTTCTACAACCTCTTCAGCCGAAAAAAATGCTTTTAAAAGTAAAAAAAAGCCTCTGATGATCGGGCAGCTCAGCTGGGATTGTCAGAGGCTTTTTAAAGCATTTTTTTTTACAACCTCTTCAGCCAAAGAGGTTGTAGAAAAAATGGTTCTAAAAGTTAAAAAAAAAAAGTTGGCCACGCCCACTCAGTCATATTACCACCCCCACCACCAAGTCACACCCACAGAACTGGTAGTAACAAATTTTACATTTCACCACTGGTTTATAGTTTTATCTGTTATCTTATACTGTATATGCTTGACAAATAAATAAACAAACAAATAAATAAATAAATAAGACCATAACAATGTCTCTCCTGCAACAGTCACAGTTTTGTTTTTATGTTTTTGATCGTGATGGCAGTCATATACATATTATTTTTGTATCCTATTGTTGTGGCCCGCTGGTGGCCAGCGGAGCTGGCAGCAGAGTCAGACAGTGAGGAGATTGGGGAGGAACATGGGCCAGTCCTGGGGGCTGGGGAAAGCTCGGACGAGGGCTCTGCATCGGAGGCAGAGAGGGAGATAGACAGCAGCAAGGCAGAGGAACAGCTGGAGCCTGTTCCCAGTGTGTGCATGCGCAGAGCTTCCAAAAGTCAAGAACAATTAAAAAAGCAGGGTTGACTTGGGAGTAAGGCCACACCTTGGAGATAATTGGCCCCTTTCATAGGACATAAAAGATGAGCGAACAGGACGTGGGCTTTTGCAGGAAGCAATTAGTTTATTTGGTCATTTCAAGATTGGAAAGTTCTGTTCGTGACTCTATAGAATCTGTGCCAAGTTTGGCCTTGCCCTGCATTTGGAAATTAGTTCTCTGGCAGCGTTCCAAGTGAGATACGATGGGTGTTGATAAACATTCCTCTGAAAGACTGTTTGCCAAAGCCTTGTTGACTGTAAAATGACAGTAATCCACAGTCGTGTAAATAAAAGAGATTTGGCCAGAATTAAGACTTTGCTTCATGCTTTCTAAGGAAGCCTAGGTTCAAAACACCTATATTTGTTTTCCATATTCTTTTTTATAGCCTTCAAGGAGGTCAAATAAATGTTTGCCTTCTTGCTAAGTGAGCTTTGTGGTCTGCAACATTTTGGTTGCTTCAGTGGCATCCACAGAGGGAAAGTCAAAATCTTCAAGGGGTGGGCATAGTGTTGCCACCTAAGCCCTGCTCCTTCACATCCAGTTTTGTTCGCCACAATATAAAAAAGATGCTGAGACTCTAGAAAGAGTGCAGAGAAGAGCAACCAAGATGAATGGGGGATTGGAGGCTAAAACATAAGAAGAACGGTAGCAGGAATTGGGTATGATTAATTGAATGAAAAGAAGGACTAGGGATGACAGGATAGCAGCATTTCAATATCTAAGGGGCTGCTACAAAGAGGGGGGAATCAAACTATTATCCAAAGCATCTGAAGGCAGAACAAGAAGCAATGGATGGAAACTAATTAACTAATCAAGGAATAAACCAACCTAGATATAAGGAGAAAATTCCTGATGGAACAATTAATCAGTGGAATGGCTTGCCTTCAGAAATTGTGGGAGATTTTTTAAAAGAGATTAAACAACTATTTGTCTGAAATGGTTATAGGTACTAGGGTCTCCTACTTGTGCAGGAGGTTGGACTAGAAGATCTCCAAGTTCTTTCCATCTCTATTATTAATCTTTCCAACTCTATTATTCTGTAAAGTTCAGCATTATCTCATCTCACTTACTCATAAGGAGTAAGGTTTCCATTATGATGCTGGAGCTCTTTGTCTCATATTTTGCTGCAAATGCTGCTGGACCATTCAACAGAACCGATAAGATTTAGAAATATGGTGACATCTTGAAGCAAAAGAAAAGAATGACAAAGCCTTCTGCCCAGGTGGTCATCCTATTGCTTTTAATTTTTTTAAAAAATGGAAATTGAAATTCAGCTCCAACCCTTTTCTTATAGTCCCATGAAAACAGCTAGACCTCCTTCCAAACTTGGAAATTTATAAGTATACACTTTTGTGGGTATATTAGTTTACTCCTATTTCCTTTTTATACTTCAGGACAACCAAGGAAGTGTATTTAAAATACAGCTTTTCTAAAGCTGAATTTATTTTTTAAAGTGTGTGTTTTCTCCCTTTTCAGAGCTCTAGGTGTCTTACAAATATCTGGAGTTTACAGCAATTATTTAATAATTTACACCTGAAATTATAGCATGATGCATTATTAGTTTCATATTAAATAAAGATCTTTAATGACTCAGTGAATGATGGAGAAGGATGATCTAGATATATTTAGATGCATTCTCCCAAAAAGACATGCTTTGGGAAAGATTTCCTGGACAAGTATTAACCAGTAACTCACTTTCTCTCTTAGGGCAGAAATTACTAGCAATGATTGTTCCAATCCTTTCAGGATGTTTTTCTGAGCATGCTCATTGCTTAATGAATTTGCCAGCCTAACATGCAAATCTTTACTTCCTTGATCTTCTACCTAAGCTTTAATGGTTATGACTTGGTCATAAATCAAGGCAAAGGATCCAGGGAAGCACATATTTTCCAGTGGTTACATATTCTCTGCTCGATAGATCTTGAAGCTTGAAATTCTTATATTTTCTTTGTACATGTTCAAAGTAGCGGCCACCAAATGAGTCAATCAATTCTCATTCATATTATACAAACTGGGGGGGAGGGAGTGGTACCTTGGACAGGTCTATGCAGTAAGCCGTGGTCTCCCAGTGCTTCTTCCCAGAACTGACAGAAAGTGAGTGCTACAAAATCATCCATCTGGTTTGTGCCTAAAGGAGGGCATTTTTAAAGGAGTTTGCCCTTGTCTCTTTCTTAGGTCTGAGAAAGGGTGACGGGTTCAAGTTTACTCAGCTGGTTTTGTCCCTATGTCCGGACTAAAACTCCCATTCTCCCCGTTTCCTAGCCTGCTGCCTTAGCTATAACACCAAATTCACTTTTGAGAACAATTAGATTTATTCAAATACTTTCTTATAGATTTCACTGGTCATTTCTGTACTATCTAAAGGACAAGTAGCTTTAGGGGACACATTAGCACACACTGTTTAATTATTTAAGATTTAAGCCTATCCATTTCCATTAACAGTTTCAGTTACTGGTGTCCTCCATAAGGCAGAAGTTATGGAAAAGCAAGTGGTGTACAATGATATACTTACAGAAACAATGCTCAGTGTGCTACCATATGTGCTGTGGTCAGTGCCTCCATCTCCTTTTCCAGTTCCTTGCCATCTTCCCTACTGGAAATGGCCATGATCTATACCTTGAATAACCCATGAAGTTGTTTTGTTTTTTAATTTGAGAGCTACTGCAGATCTAGAGTTTGGATTGCAACATGACATATGCTTTGCATAATAGAGAATTACTGTATGTCTGCCAGATGTATTGTATCCAAGGGATAAATGACAAAAGGACCACTTCCACCACTTTTGTACACCCGTACATATACAAATGCACAAAAATGATAGAACCTGGGTCAAAATGGTATAATTGTTCTGACCCAGCCTTAGCAAACACAAGAAACAGACTCCTTGTCACCAAAAACCCCTCTTTATTTATCTCCTGTGAATCAGTGGCATTCACACACCAAAAAGTACAGGCAATAGTCCTTCAAAGAGTTAACTACAGTAACAGATCTTATCAGTTCCTTGCCATAATTGCCAGGCCATGAGCTTCAAGCCGAAAAGCTGCAAATTAAATTCTGGCAAGCAGTCTCTGTGGCACGAAACACAAGCCAAATCTTCAGAAATCTGAACTGTTGTCTCCTACGACCACCACTTCCCTTTCCTTCTATTTATTCCCCAGCCAGGGAAGGGCCATTCTGTGTCCATGTGTGCCTTGCTTCCCGAGTCGACTTCTTGTCCTTAGTTGTTCTCCTCTCCTAACAGCTTTGCACATACGCGCATCTGGAACAGGCCCCAACTGTTCTTCCTCCCCACTTATCTCAGCTTCCAAAGGCAGCTGACTCTCCG
Source organism: Pantherophis guttatus (assembly GCF_059756535.1). Taxonomy (NCBI): domain Eukaryota; kingdom Metazoa; phylum Chordata; class Lepidosauria; order Squamata; family Colubridae; genus Pantherophis; species Pantherophis guttatus. Next base: position 84,050,400 of record NC_142064.1, on the reverse strand, counting down.
GTGGCTGGGAAATGTCGAACAGCCCTGGCTCTATCTCTGCATCCGACACAGAGCATCTATCAGAGCCTTCCCCAGACTCCAGCACTGGCCCAAGTTCCTCCCCAACCTCCTCTTTGTCCGAGTCTGCTGCCAGCTCTGCTGGCAGCTGGCAGGCCACTTCAATAATGCTGTTTTCATCACTTTGACCAAAGTCTCCAATCTTATGAATGCGGTAAAATACTTGATATTCTTTGAAATGAAGTTGTCTTATAAAGAAGTAGAGAAGCTATCAGATATATGATTATATGCCAAATCTCCCTATATTTTTGTTTTTCATATTTTTTTCCAAACATACATGTACTGCCTATACAGTGTGCATGTATATACACACACACATACAGTGTGAGTGTATATATACAGACACATATGTATATATACACACAAACACACTAATGTTTATATTGCTATGCTCAAGCTAAATTATATAAAAGTTCAACATGAAAAAAGTCACATCTGATAGCAATTTAGTCCAGCGAAAATAAATTATGACTAACAGCATCATTTGTTATTCAAGCAAATAATATTCAATACTTCACCTCAGATATGAAATATTATTAAATAATATAATCAAAAATTAACAGTCCTGCAAATACTTCCTGATGATTACCATAAATCATTACATAATTATAAGCAACAAAATAACAGCAAAGATGGGTTGCTAAAATATTGGGTTGCTAAAATATTGCAGCAAGGGTCATGTATCCTACAGCATTAATCACAGGAAATCAAAACAATGAGAAAACAAATATTTGAGTTGTAGCAAAAATAAAGCAAGCTTTTCTTAAAAAAAAATAATGAGTTTTCAATTAGCAATAATTGTGCCTCAGATAAACCTCATTGGCTACAATACTGCCACTGTGCAAAGCTTGAATGGTTTTTGAGCAGCATGATAGCCTAGTGGTGAAGACACTTGCCTCCCAATCAGAAGATTGAGAGTTCAATCCAAGGTAGCAACTGATGTTTCTCTCCTAGTGCTCAACGAAAAAATATCTGCTGCGAACTCTGTGTGGCATCAGGAAGGGCATCCGGACAGTAAACAGTCGCCCTGACTCTACCCCAAATTAAGGGTTTACATGGTAGTAAAAAGGGAGTTTTAAATGAGGGGTTTTGTTGGTTTTAAATAAGTATAACTTTGATTTTGTACCATTTTCACAAAGATGCTTTCTTTTTTTCCTGGCTGTCAACTTTATTTGGCTCCGGACTCTTCAGAGCCTTTCCAGATCTTATTTGGGCAGCTAAGAACAGGTCATCTTGCCTTGGATCTGTGCCCACTACATCTGCCACTTCATTCCACCATGTATTACTGCAACTGCTGGGTGCTTCCTTCTGCTAACCCACACTCGGGCCACTTTTGAATTGAAGCCAAGCCAGCATTCATCTCAGCAGGTAGCTACTGAAGAATGGGACAGAAGGAGAGAGAGAAGCAGCCAACTTCATATGGCAAATAGTTTGGCTTGGTTGGCAAACATGAGACACAACGACAGCTCTAGACTCAATAGAAACTGCCCTTCTCATCTAAAAATCAACACACCATTTATCCAGAATGACCCCAAAGATAACAAGTTTCTTTTCAGATAGAAGAATGTTTTTTTCCCACCCATTGAAAGCTGACTGACTGATCTCTCTTTGCAATTCTTGCTGGATAATAACATCTAAGACCAAATATTCAATTCAGAGAGAGTGGAGTCTTTAAATCTTTGCTTAATCACTTTATTTGGCAACATTTTATTGACTAATTTTGATTTATTTAAGCTCTAGCTTGCTGACACCGTGGGCTTTACTTAAAAAAATACACATGTAGGACAATGCAGTTAGATTTACAGTCTAAATGTCAACATACAAAATGAAAGTGAGAAACAAAATGGAGAAAAGGAATGCTTAAGAATCAGTTTTTCAGGTTTTGTATGACACTTTTAATAGTTATATAACTATACAATATATTTCAAGAGCCTTGGTAGTACAGGGGTTTAAGGCACCCTGTTATTAAGCTGGTTATTAAGACCAGCTGCCTGCAATTACTGCAGGGTTCGAATCTCGCCAAGGCTCAAGGTTGACTCAGCCTTCCATCCTTTCTAAGGTAGGTAAATTGAGGACCCAGTTGTGGGGGCAATAAGCTGACTTTGTATAAATATACAAAAGGATGAAGGCTATTGCTGAGCACATTGTAAGCCGCCCTGAGTCTTCGGAGAAGGGCGGCATATAAATCAAATTAAAAAAAAAAAAGAGAAGAAGAATAAGAAACAAGCAGCACACATATTTGGTCTGGCTGTATATCCATTATAATTAGATGGCACAGTAAAAAGGTACATAGATAAAGAGGGAAACGAGATTTGGGATGAATGTGTATATTTGTTTAGCCTTCTTTTGTTCTATTTTTTCCTGGTATTAAATTCATTCTATCTGATTTGTAATAGTTTAAAAGAATCTGCATGAATATCTGTATAGATTTCTTTTCACTTTTTCCCCAGTGGCCATTATTTTGTGTGTATGTATATATGTATATGTGTATACATACATACATGTGTGTGTGTTTGTGTGTGTGTGTGTGTGTGTGTGTGTGTGTAAAATGCAAGGATTGGGAAAATTGCATACATTAATTCATACACACACACATACATACATACATACATACATACATACATATAGATGCACGCAATTTTCCCGATCTTTGCATCCTAATGTTGTTTCTATTAATATACACATTTTGGTGTCTATTTTCCATTGCAAAATTCAGAAGAGATGGAGACTGTGATTTTGTTTGAGTATTAATTTGAGAAGAATGAATTAAAGGTTTGCATTAAAATGGGAACTGAACAAATTCTTTCTCCAGTCCCTTGAGGGTACATGATATGCTGTTATACCTATCTTCTCTTTCATTTGTTTTAAGTATCATGAGAAGCTACCATTTTAAATGAAAGAATAAGGGAACACTTAATTTTCCTGCCTCTGGCTATTTTTCTGTACTAAAACACCACATAACCCTGGCTGCTTTTCCATCCACAAGGAGAAAAATATGGGTAATTTCTTTGTAAAGGTCATATCTCTTAGCTTCACTAGGCTGGCTTTGATTTTTTTATATATATAAATTTAATTAGCTGCGTGCCGTTTGTTTCTCTGTTCTACTTTGTTTTCAACTTGGCTCATATTCACTGACCTCCTTTTGCAGTTTAACCATCTTGAGTATTCACTGGGGTAGAAAGCTTGGCTATAAATCAAATAAATAAATAACAGCCAAGGAACAACCCGACTGGTATCAATATCCAGGGTTTACTTCAAGGTAGCCATGTAACTACAAATGCAGGAGAAAGTGTCGAGATCTCTAAAGACGTCTTTAAAAAAACAAAGATATGTGGAGTCCAGAGGTATTTCAAGAGAAGAGTACTCCACTCCTCTGCTCGCAATAGAATACTTTATGCCACCAGGCTGGAAATTTTAGGCTTGGACAACCTAGAACTACGCCATCTATGGTCTGACCTAAGCTTGTAGTACACAAACTTACCTGCTACAACGTCCTACCTGTCAATGACTACTTCAGCTTCAACCACAATAATACACGAGCGAACAACAGATACAAACTCAAGGTAAACCGCTCCAAAGTCGATTGCAGAAAATACGACTTCAGCAACAGAGTGGTCAATGCCTGGAATGCACTACCTGACTCTGCTGTTACATCCTCAAACCCCCACAATTTTAACCTTAAACTGTCTACTGTGGACCTCACCCCATTCCTAAGAGGTCTGTAAGGGGCGGGCATAAGCGCACCAGCGTGCCTACTGTCCCTATCCTACTGTCCCCATTTATTCGTACCCATTTCCTGTGTTCATATCCATGTTTATACTTATGTTTAATAAGTTTTTTTTAATTTTGGCTATTCACCGCCCTGAGTCCCTTCTGGGAGAAGGGTGGTATACAAATTAAATAAATAAATAAATAAATAAATAAATAAATAAATAAATAAATAAATAAATAAATATCTGTTATCTCGTACATGTTTGACAAAATAAAATAAAATAAGATAAAATAAAATAATAAAATAAAATAAAGTAAAGTAAAGTAATAAAATAAATAATAAAATAAAATAAAATAAAATATAAAATAAAATAAAATAAATAAAATAAAATAAAATAAAATAAAATAAAATAAAATAAAATAAAATAAAATAAAATCTTTAGATGTCTATCTAAAAATAGCCTGGTTCCTGGGGTTGTGGGTTCTCCATCACTGGAGGTTTTCAAAAATAGATCGGAGAACCATTTGAATGGAATCGTATAAACAGGGGGTCGGAAGACCTCCCAGTTCCCTTCCAGGCCTATGATTCTATGCCTGTGTCTGAAGAAAGATTCAGAGCCCCTCCAAAACCTTCCTTGTAGTACCTTAAGGCAGTGTTTTTCTGCCTTGGCAACTTTAAGATATGGTGGACTTCCCCTCCCAGAATTTCCCAACCAAGCCATGCTGGCTGGGGAATTGTGGGAGTTGAAATCCACATATCCTAACGTTGCCAAGCCAGTGAAACAGTGACATCTGACTTTAATGATTAAAAGAAAAACAGATAGCAAGTCTGTTTTCAGTACTTTAAAGACCAATTACTATCTGGCTGATCTCTTGAGCTCCCTTCCCTGATTTTTATTACAGTGACAGCGTGAGATGAAGAAAACGGCCTAGCAGCAGCTTCATGGGGCAGAATACTGCTGTTGCTTTAATCTTTTGCAACTGGTTGTGCTCTACAGTATTTATAAGTTCTTTGTTATTCAGTGGGCTCACAAAAGAGGATGGAATTCTCTTTGGTCCAGGAGGTCTTGCTTACTTACTCATACCTTAGTCACATCCCAGGTGGATTATTGTAATATGATATAAACAGGGCTCTCCTTAAGGAACACCCAGAATTTATAACAGGTCCAAAACTCAACAGTGCATACATTTTTGGGAACCCTATGCTTAACACTGCTGTTGCATGAACTGCATTGCATTGCATTGCGTTGCATTGCATTGCATTGCATTGTACTGTATGGTACAGTATGTTATATATTATATTATATGTTTTATTATATTATACTATAATATTATATTATACTATATTATACTATATTTTACTATATTATGTTATACTATTATGTTATACTATTATTATATTATGTTATAATATTATACTATATTATGTTATACTATATGCTACTATATTCTGTTCTGTTCTATTCTATTCTATTCTATTACATTATTATTACACTGCTGTTGCATGAACTGCTTTGCATTGCATTGTATTGTATTGTATGGTACAGTACATTATATATTATGTTATATGTTTTATTATATTATACTATATTATGTTATACTATATTCTACTATATTCTATTCTATTCTAATATTATATTATATTATTATTACACTGTTGTTGCATGAACTGCACTGCACTGCATTGCATTGCACGGTACAATACAGTACATTATATATTATGTTATATATTTTATTATATTCTACTATATTCTACTATATTCTATTCTATTCTATTATTATATTATATTACATATTACATACTATATATTACATATTACATATTATATTTACACTGCTGTTTCATGAACTGCATTGGCTTTCAAGTTCTTTGAAGTTGCAATTCAAGACACTGACTATCATCTTTAAAGTCCTGGATAGCACAGGTTATTTATTGAGAGTAGATGTAATTCCTCAACCCACTAGCCTACATTTAACTATCATTCAAAGTTAGAGAATGCTGAAAAAAAGTGACCAGTCCTCACACGTATGATTCTCGCAGTGCCCCCATAGACATCTGATCAAAAATCAGGCAAGTATTTACCAAGGTTGCAGCATCCTGAGTTCATAGGATCACCCTTTGCAAACTTCCTTAGGTAAGGCAGATTCACTCAATGACTGCATAATTCACCTAATGACCACAGCAAAAGTTGGATGTAAAATTGCATGCACCTCATTTAAAAGCTGCATTGTTTAGCGACAGATGTGAATTGCATCGTATATTGAGGACTACCTGTGGATACATGACCACCAGATTGGAAATGGGGAATGCTCTCCAAGCCCATTCTCTGAATTCTTGTCATCTGGTGGGACCTTGGAATTATTTCTTCCCTGTAGATCAGGGGTGTCAAACTGCCAGCCCATGGGCCGGATGCGTCATGTGCAGGCCACTCCCACCCCAGCTCCACAAAGGCAAAAAACATCACAATATGTCACATGACGCAATTGAGTTTGAATCTGCAGATGATCTGGCCCTTTGAAAGAGCCTCACCCTGGAGATCAGGAAGGCCACCTCTTAATTTCTCGCCTTCTAGAAGTCTGTGAAAACCTAGTCATTCCTTCGGGCCCTGGACTAGGATGGGAGTCCAGTAAATGTGGAATTCTAAAATAAGAGAACATCTGTTGAGTTAGAGCTACTGTGGAGTTCTTACTGTCCTCTGAACCGGACTATTTGCTTGCAGATGTTTCATTATCCAGTTGGGTTACATAGTTGGGGAATTAAATGTCTTCAAGCAAACAAGCAGAGAGCATCAAGAGCTCCAAATGTAGAATTGAGAAGATATTACAGCACCATGTTGGGAACCTTGTTTTTTTATGATGGGTGTATGATTGAGGGCTATATTTCTATTTTACTGCTTAGGGCTTCTGTTGTATAAGATAGTGGCCGTATAAATTTTAATAAATCTCATAACATTTTACCCAATGATGACAGAATCCTACTGGCCATGTGTATCCTCCAAATTTTACACAAGCTTGTATTTGACTCAAGATAACACCCATCATAGAGCGTTGCTGCTCATTCCAAAACTTTGAAACAATGTTTTGTCATCTTTCTCCTGTGCCCTAAGATGGTAGAGGTAGTCCTCATCTTTACAACCACAACTGAGCCCAACATTTTGTTAAGCATCTCTTGTTAAGCAAGAGAGTTGTTAAGTGAATTTTGCCCCGTTTTACGACTCTTCTTGCCACGATTGTCAAGTGAATCACTGCAGTTGTTAAGATAGTAACACAATTATTCAGTGAATCTGGCTTCACCATTGACTTTACTTGTCAGAAGGTCGCAAAAGGGGATCACATGACCCCGGGACACTGCAACCGTCATAAATATGAGTCAGTTGCCAAGCGTCTGACTTTTGATCACATACTGTAACCATGGGGATGCTGCAAGGGTCGTAAGTATGAAAAACAGTCATAAAATACTTTTTCAGTGCTGTTGTAACTTCAAATGGTCACTAAATGAACTGTTGTAAGTCGAGGACTATCTGTACTAAGAGTACACCAACCAACACCTTCTACCAGTAAGACACAGCTAGATGTACTTGTAGCCTGATTAAGTATAAAGCAGCTTTTAAAATTTCTGTCTTGCTTCTACGCCTCATTAGGACTCTAATACAGTGGCAAAACATATTATACTAATCATCATTTGTTTAGAATCTGCATATTTGTCTCGGCTGCTTTGATTTTGCATGCAAAGTAGCTTTGGGGTAGGCAGTTCAAATGAGATCCCAATCTTTTCTATTTTATTCCTTAAAAGTGAAAGAATTATCTTACCTGTTTGGGTGGGGCTTTGGGGGGGCTAAATCCAATCAAAGACAAAAGATTACCCTGGGCAAATTTTAAGCCTAAAACCTGGCATGAAGTTGCTTTAAGAAAAAAAGGTTTATCAAAGGAAGTACAGTATATAATCCTGCAACTACTGACAGTATGAAATATTTGACTTTCTTAGAGGTCCCTCAGACATTTTGCCTGAAGCAGAAACTCTGTATTCATTTCACATTTCATTTTTGTGAAATCGACTGGCAAGCTAGAATTTGGGACAGTCCTTCTCAGATTATATAGATGGAGGTAGATTAGAGTTAGATAGGTAGGTAGGTAGGTAGGTAGGTAGGTAGGTAGGTAGGTAGGTAGATAGATAGATAGATAGATAGATAGATAGATAGATAGATAGATAGATGGGTGAAATCCAGCAGGTTCTGACAGGTTCTGGAGAACTGGTAGTGGACATTTTGAGTAATTCAGAGAACCGGCAAACACCACGTCTGGCTGGCCCCAGAGTGGGGTGGCAATGGAGATTTTGCAATATCCTTTCCCCAGGAGTGGGGAGGGAATGAGGATTTTCCAGCATCCTTCTGCTGCCACACCCACCAAGCCACACCACACCCACCAAGCCACGCCCACAGAACCGGTAGTAAAAAAATTTGGATTTCACCACTGGATGGATGGATGGATGGATAGATAGATAGATAGATAGATAGATAGATAGATAGATAGATAGATAGATAGATATGAGAGCGAGAGAGAAGAATAGATAGAAGAGAGAGGGATAAATTGATAGATGAGAGAGAGGGGGGGAGAGAGAGAATGTGTGTGAGAGATGGGGGAGGGAGAGAGATTTGTTCTTCTCTAAAGTTCTTTGTTTCTAATGTTTTGCCAAAGAAAGATTCATTTCCTGTCTTTTCACCTCAGGCTGCTTCCCATTTTGCTTCAGGTAAAATTTGGGCTGTGGCTGGCAGAGTCGTGATGTGATGAGCAAGTCGTTCAGATTCCCTTTTTATGAGACACCAAAGCTCTAGGTATAACTGACTCTCACAGGTTTGGAGAGTCCCTGGCTGCCATTTTAAGGTTAATATATTCCCCTCTAGTACTGAGCAGTGGTAAAGCTTGCACATTATGTAAAATATCATTGGGCTTAGCATGCTGGAGAGGCTCAGCACAGTGATTGGTAAAGCATAATTTATGGCTTGTCTCACTGTGTGATCACAACTAATTATGGTTTGTTAATCAAACTATGGCTTATTGTAATGTATGGACCAGATGATATACTTTTGGAACAAAAAAATTCTTTCTGTTTTTGAGACAATCTTCGTAGAACGAAGATGGAACCAGCTGAACTCAATTCTCTTTAATAGGCTTCACTTCCGTGGCTGTTCAGATATTACTGACTTAATAAGTCAGTAACTCTTAATCCTAACCATGTTTGCCCAAAGTACAATTTGATTCTGAAATTTGATTCTGAAGCTGCAGAACTGAAAGCTGTGTAAAGGTATTTAAGATATCAGCCACAAATATTTTACCCTGGAATTATTGAATGAAATATTGTTCCATTATTGCTATGGAAAAATGATTCCTCTAACCAAGATCTTTCCTTGTCTAATATTAAGCTCATGAAAACCCATAATTGTACTATAGCAGCTGGAAGGCAAGATTTATTAGAACCGGATGACTTTAGTGCTGGCCAAATTCTTTCATATTTCAGCAAATTGGCACTTGATAGTCTGTCTGAAGAGGGAGCTGGAGCCAAATGTTTTGCTGTTTATGAACTCTGCATCTGATTGACAGATTAAGCGTATCTGTTGTCAAAAACCACAGATCAGACAGATGATCTGAATGTCACATACTATAGCTTTCCAAGCACTCAGATTTCTATATTAGTACAGTAGAGTGCATTACCACCAATAAGTACAGGGATTCTAACAAAGATGCAAGGAATACATTTCTGAAGGACTGCAGTGGCAAAGAGACGAAGGTGTGAATCCAAAATTCTTCAAGTCAAATCACACCTCTGCAACTTATGTACTGATTTGTGGGATTTTGAGGGGGGAATGACAACCTTATTCTGTCTTAAAAGGTGATTGCAACATCAGAGTACTTCAACTTCCGAAGTAATACATGATGCTTTCACTTGCCGTTTAATCTCCTGCGACTACTTTTTACAAGAATGGAATGATGAAATCGAATCTTACAGTTTGGTTGAGCTGGGGTTAAAAACTTGGACTATCTGCTTTCCAGTTTTTATGAAAGAAAGGGGAAAAAAAAGTAATTGTCAGATTGTCTGGAATAAAAGCTTCATCTGCAGAAGAGACGATAAAATGGAAAAATCAGGGATTTGAGACAGACAGCCACAGAACTAGCATAAACTGTAATTTAGCACCAAACTATGCAATCTATTTCACATGTAGCTCTTTTGCTTTGACGAATGAAGGCAAATATACATGTCCTAGGATAATGTTGCAGGATTCAATCTGGGTCGGTCAGATTTCAGACTCATACTAAGCCCATCTTCAGGGAACTTCTCTCTACTGGAATGTGTGCTTTGGGCTATTCTATGCGTCGTATTTATGTGGTGTCTGGTTGGGTGTGGCTTTCTATTGGTTGATTGGTGTGTTGATGGCCAGCTATTAAATTATTGTCTGTTGTTTCATTGTGCTGCCAAGTCCTTGGCTCCTAAGCACAGGTAGTCCTTGACAACATGTTTATTTAGTGACCGTTCTAAGTTACGATTATACTAAAAAATGGGACTTATGGCCATTTTTCACAGTTACAACCTTTGCAGCATTCCCATGCTCATGCGATCAAAATTCAGACACTTGGCCATTGATTCATATTTATGACCATTGCTGTGTCCCAAGGTCATGCATTCACCTTTTGTGACCTTCTCACAAGCCAAGTCAATGGGGAAGCCAGATTCACTTAACAGCTGTGGCAAGAAGAGTTGTAAAATGGGGCAAAAGTCACTTAACAAATGTCTCACCTAACAACAGATATTTTGAGTTCAATTGTGGTCGAGGACTACCTGTACCTGATAAGCTGGTGGTAAATCAGCATTCCTGTTGACTGACAAGGGTCCTGTTTCCCACACTTCAGTCGTTTCCCTCACTATCTTTGTACCTACTCAGCCAACAATCTTAGTAACTGTGAAATTGAATCTTTTGCTTTGTTTTTTCCATTAAGCCAAGAAGAACGAAGATTAGATTTGCAATGTTCCCAAAATATCAAAATTAGCGTTTGACTGATATATTGTGGGAACAAAACCCCAAAGCATCTGGAATCTGTTTCTTGATGAGTTCGTTTCAGAACAGTATGAAATATCTGCTTTTCAGGACAAACCTAAATGTTGATCTAATTTACATTATGAAAAACTGACACTGTGATCACATGTCCATTTCTGAGGTGGGAGAAAAAGGAAGACAGAGGGCTTCAGCTTTCTTTGTGCTCAAAGAAAATGCTAGTAATGTGTTACCAGACAAGTAAAGATCTAGCATTTATACAAAATAATTATAACATTCATCTTTAGCAAATTAATGAGGATGCTATTGAGTAGGTGCCCACTTACAGCATTGGAGTGCTATTCCAGGCGTCACTGTTCTGAAGAGAATATTTTTGCTCAGCTTCCCTGAGATTGTTTTTATTCTGTTTGAAAGGAGTCTATTTTATCCCTGTACTTTGCAAGTTCTTTGTAGATAAGATCATCTTCCAGCTTTTCTATGGAGTCCAGGACTGTATTTTTCTTTTTTTAAAAAAATCTTCAGATTCTTAAAGCTATTCTGCCTAGATTGCAGTCCCCAAATGTATTTAAAATACTGCAAAATATGGGCTTAGTCTCTCTTGATGCTAGAGCTTGGAATCATTTTTTAAAAATCTTTGAACAAAGTTATCTTTTCTTTTGATAGACCTGGTCCCACTGGGTCCCAGAGACCATTGAGATCAACCTGATTTTGGAAAAAAAGCATTTGGCAAGCTTCACTCCCTAGTAGTCTCTCTCTGCATAGCCTTTGCCTATTAGATTTTGATAACACCAGAAATATCCTTAAACATTGTATTCGGGACATTTATTTTCAAATCAACCTGCCTGATCTCCAGCTCACAGCATCTGGGATCTTTTCAAATGGATAAATAGGTTGTTTTCAATGTATGACTACAATTATGCCTGGAGTTTTGATCACAAGTTGTTGTGGTCATAAATTAAATCACCACCTTGACCAACTTTCAATTTTACGATCAGTTTTACAATGGTTGTTAAGCAAGTCACTGCAGCCATTAAGTGAATCACATGACAATCAAATGAAGTATGTGGTCATAAATCCAAACCAGTTTATTCTATGGGCATTGGGGTTTTTTTGTTTTGTTTTTTTGCCAAGAATGGCAAAATGGTAGCAGAAAAACATTGCAAAATGCAATCACTTGACTGAGGAACTTTGTAACTGGTCATAAATACAAGCTGGCTGCCAAGCACACAAATTGCAATCATGTGACCACGGGGATGGGGTTGTAAGTTTGAGGATTGGTCGTAAGTAATTTTTTTTTTAGTTAATTATACCCTTGGGAGTTAAGCAATCAGTTGTACATTGAGCAGCTATATGCTAGCCTGCTATGTGCTATCCCTCACTTATCATAGTCCTAAAATTCTATTGGACCTTCAAGTTTGGCAATGTTGACTCACTGTTGGGATACTATAAACATATTTTATTTCAACACCTACAGTATGTCCCTATGGGGAGGACTTCCACAATTTTATCTTTAGTGAATCCCAAATAATTTTTATTCAACTTATCCTGAAAAAAGAATCCTGGGAGAGAAAATGACTTTCAATCAATAAATCAGAATAGAGCTGGAAGGGACCTTGGAGGTCTTCTAGTCCAACCCCCTACTCAAGCAGGAGACTGTCCACCATTACAGAAAAATAGCTGTCTAGTCTCTTCTTAAAAACATCCAGTGATGAAGCACCCACAACTTCTGTTCCACTGATTAATTGTTCACACTGTTAGAAGTGGCTCCTTAATTCCAGGTTGTTTCTCTCCTTGATTAGTTTCCATCCATTGTTGAATTCTATCTCTTATTTCTCCAGTCTGATTATAATTTAGATATATCTTTCCAGATTCCCCAGTTCTGCACCTCTCTATGCTTTAGCCACCTCTACAAGTCTGAAAATGTGTATTTTCAATTTTCCTTTTTTAGCCTTTTTCATTTTCAGACATTTTACTTTTTTCTGATTGATGAGTGTAATAAATATTTGATTGTTAATAGTTAAATTAATTGAGAATAGTAAATATGTTCTTTCTGGTATACTTTTTTTTTTTTCTCTCATTGATTTCATTAAAAAAAAGCCTCCTATTTGGTGGCAAGTTGAGAGAGGGAAAAATGGTGAGCTGCAATTTGCACACGATGACCTAGAGAATTCTAACACAGATATATTTATTTTATTTATATATACAATTTATAGGTCTCCCTAGGTTCTACCAACCTAAGTAATAGGGAAAGCCAGTTTGATCTACTGGTGAAAAGATCGGGTTAGAAAGCAGAAGACTGTGAGTTCAAATTCTGCCTTAGCCACCTGGGTAACTTTGGGCCACTCACTCTATCTCAGCCCGATTCACCTCACAGAGTTGCTGTTATGGAGAAAATAGGAGGGTGTGTCAGATATGTTAGTCGCCTTCAGTTATTTGTAAAAATAATAAAGATAAGATACAAATAAATAAAATAAAGAAGGAAAGAATCTTGCAGTTACTCAATTTACACTCTGCCCCAGAGCCTGAGAAAATAGCTATGTCTTTAAAGCTTTCTAAACATCATTCAGAGGGAAATCATCCATATTTGTTAAGGGAATAATATTTCAGAAGGCCAATAGTACAACAGAGACGGCATGTTTCCACCTATCCAATAAGGGGATACTGCTTAAGCAATGGGAGCTAGCGAGCGCCCACTCTGCTTGATCCAATCAGACGGGTTGAAACAACCAAAGACAAGTGAACCCACAAATAAGCAGGCTCCATGGCTTGATTTTATAGATGATAACAAGCATCTTGAATTGCACCCAAAAGTCAACTAAGAACTGCAGAGCGGGGGTGGGGAGGGCAGTGTCACATGTACGTAACTTATAGTTGCTGTGGACCCTCATGAAGTTCTGTGAGTCAACACCTCAAGAATAGCAGCAGTCAAAAAGAAGTAATAGCAATAGTATTTAGACTTATATACCGCTTCATAGTGCTTTTACAGCCCTCTCTAAGCGGTTTACAGAGTCAGCCAGGGGTGAAATCCAGCAGGTTCTGACAGATTCTGGAGAACCGGTAGTGGAAATTTTGAGTAGTTCGGAGAACTGGCAAATACCACCTCTGGCTGGCCCGAGAGTGGGTAGGGAATGGAGATTTTGCAATATCCTTCCCTCAGGAGTGGGGAGGGAATAGAGATTTTGCAGTATCCTTCCCCTGCCATGCCCACCAAGCCACGCCCACCAAGCCACACCATGCCCATCAAGCCACGCCCACAGAACCGGTAGTAAAAAAATTTGAATTCCACCACTGAGTATACCCATCTTATCTTCTTACTGATCCCTCTCTGTGGGGGATTGGACACAAGCAAGGTCCAGAATGCTAGCAAATGCATTTAGAACCCAGAACGTGTTTATTTCTATGGCAACCCAATTTAGATACATTACTACTGACATTCATTTTGTTCATTGAGGCTCTAAAAGAAGATGTCTGCTGTTCCTTACAGATATTTAAGAACATTCTGGGGAGAAACAGAAAGATCATCTCCCATTCCTCAGAAGAATCTGTAACATTAGCAAAGATGCCAGGGAGCTTTAATAATTAATTTATCATGATAAATTATTGTGCCTGATTTCATCCTCACACTACAGGGGAGAGCCCATTAAGAAACTTTTAAAATATCTGAAATATTGATGAGCCCTATTCAGTCACAACATTTCATTCATAGACTGGGCCAGTCAAATGAAGCCAGAGTAATTATCTCTGGAACAGTCGACTACGCAATTGAAAAACCAGGAGGAGTGTATTCACATACCAAACCCTACCAATGTTAAACTATTTGTTTTATTTTTATAAGCATTATAGATGCCATTTCATTTAATTTTAACTTTGAAAGCGTATAGGTAAAGATTCCCCTGCACATGCGTGCTAGTCATTTCCAGCTCTAGGGGCGGTGCTCATCTCCGTTTCAAAGCTGAGGAGGCAGCGCTGTCCGAAGACGTCGCCATGGGCATGTGGCCGGCATGACTAAATGCCGAAGGCGCACGGAATGCTGTTACCTTCCCACCAAAGTGGTCCCTACTTTTCTACTTGCATTTTTTTTTACGTGCTTTCAAACTACTAGGTTGGCAGGAGCTGAGACAAGTAACAGGAACTCCCTCTGTTACGCGGTGCTAGGGATTCGAACCGCTGAACAGCCGACCTTCTGATCGACAAACTCAGTGTCTTAGCCACTGAGTCACCACGTCCCTTCTGAAAGCATATAGCTACTACATATGAAAGCAATATAGATTGAAGATATGAAGAGAAAATAGGAAAAAAACAAAATTGTACAAATATCTCTAGAAAGTGAGATTCTCTGATACTTTTAATGATATAGAAAAGATCAAAATATTATCTAATATACTATTAGATAATAATTTTGCTTAACATTGATACTAAATGCTCTGAGTCACATTTTTTTTCAGATGGGCAGTTATACAAATTTGCTAAATAAAATAAACCTCTGGGTGAGGTCATCCATTGGTATGAATGTTGATGATACCCAATTGTTCAGCTGGATCTGTGGCCAACCAAACAATGCGGTCAAAATGTCCCAGTGTTTGGAGTGCTGTGTGGGTCTGGATGTGAAGGAACATATTCAGGCTCAGTTCTGATGAGACTGGGTGGCTGTTTTTGTTTTGAATCTCCCTGGTTCTGGGGACATTCCTTCTTTAGTCTTCACTGAGATTGCATTTTCCAATTCAAGACCTATGTCCAATCTGGGGTCATTCTAGACTTAAAGCCTTTGCTCAAAGAGCAGGTGACAACTAATGTGCCAGCTGTGTCTACTCATACAATCACTTTCACACTGGACAACTCACAATAGCATTACTGTAATGCACTCTATGAGATGTTGCCTTGAGGGCCATCCCGAAGCTACAACTAATCCAGAATGCAGTGGTATGGGCAGTGATGGGCACGTCATCATATATTCACACGTCATTATTGCTATGGGAGTTGCACTGACTATCAGTTGGATTCTGGGTGCAATTCAAAGTACTAGTTATCATCTTTAAGACCTTCCTGTCATGGGACCTGGTTATGGGAGGGACTGCTTAGCTTCCATTATTTCTGCCAATCTATTGAGACCAGACAGAGTAGGTATGCATTCTTCATACGTTTTAACCTCCAGTCCCCTAATCATCTTTGTTGCTCTTCTCTGCACTCTTTCTAGAGTTCCAATATCTTTTTTTATATCGTGGTGACCAAAGCTGGATGCAACATTCCAAGTGTGGTCTTACCAAGGCATTATAAAGTGGTACTAACACTTCATCTTGATTCTATCCATCTGTAAATGCAGCCTAGGACTGTGTTGGCTTTTTTTTTTTTTTTGGCACCTGCAGTACACTGCTGGTTAATATTTAAGTGATTGTCCACTAGGACTACAAACCCTCACAGTTACTACTGTTGGTGCAGGTACCACCTATTCTATACCTGTGCATTTGGTTTTTCTTGCCTAAGTGCCGTACTTACCTAAAAGCCTTTCTTTCCTCACCATTGAATTTCATTTTGTTAGATACAGTAGCACCCAGGGTTCTGCTGATTAAGCAGGATCACCATATGGGACCCAGGAGGTATGCCTTCTCAATTACATTGCCTGCCTCTTCGAATGACATCTCGCCAAAGATCCATACAGCTTCCATCTGAATGGCATTCAAAACCCATTAAAACTTGGTTGTTCTCCCACGTCTTGGGAGAGGGTGATTGTAGAGGGCCTATAAGTTTGTTTTAATTGGTCTTGTGTTAGTCTTCTGGCTGGCTTCTTTTTTAAATGTATGCCACCCAAAGTTGCTATGGAGTCAAGCAGCCTCAAAACTGAATTAAGGAAATCAATAAAGAATAAGATATGAAACTACAGTATATGTTTTCTAGAATTGTTAGGTTTAGGTGCCTTTGTTTTTCTAAAGGCTCAAGAGAAGACAGATGGGTTCCATATTGCCAAACTTCTCTGTGTTGTAATACCTGGAATTCTTGACTGTTAGAGATGCTCTCAGACTAGTTCTTCAAGTTGTAAATAGAGACTTCCAACCTCTGATCTCAAAAGAAAGAGGTGGATGGGGAAGCTGAATCCCTGCCCTTTTCCAGGGATCATCCATCATCAGGCATAGAAGTGCTTATATAAGGGACTAGTCTCATGAATGAGGCTCTCCTAATGAGTAGAAATTTCTCACAGGATTCTCAATGGAACAACCTTCCATTCCAAGCTTCTGGTTGCAGAAGCAATGTCTTGTTTCAGTTTGTAGACCTTAATCTGTTATTTCATGCTCTTGTTGATCCTTTGTGTTGTGACCTGTGGACCTTCCAAAATGGTCCTCTAGGTTTGCCTTCTTGATAACCCTAATTCCTGAATGCAGACTTTCTGAGCAATTCAAAGAAGCTAAAGTACACTACAGGTGGTGTTGCTTTGTTTGAAACACAAGAGTGTAGATAGCACCAAGGGTCAGCATTAGTTATCCTTAGACAGTGGTGGGTTCCAACTGGTGTTACCACCGGTTCTCTTTGCGCACACGCTTTGCTCAGCTCGGCTGAACCAGGAGCAACCCACCACTGTCCTTAGGGATGCACGCAATCTATCTTTCAAACATTGGAGTAAGTAAAGGTATAAGTCATCTAAAGGCAAAGTAAAGGTAAAGATTCCCCTTGCACATATGTGCTAGTCGTTTCTGAGTCTAGAGGATGGTGCTCATCTCTGTTTCAAAGCCGAAGAGCCAATGTCTGAAGATGTCTCCACGGTCATGTGGCCAGCATGACTCAATGCCAAAGGCGCATGGAACGCTGTTACCTTCCCACCAAAGGTGGTCCCTATTTTTCTACTTGCATTTTTTATGTGCTTTCGAACTGCTAGGTTGGCAGAAGCTGGGACAAGTAACAGGAGTTCATCCTGTTACACGGCACTAGGAATTCAAACTGCTGAACTGCCAACAAGCAGTTCATTACAAACTCCTCATTTAAGAAGTTCATCCTCTAAAGCTTCCAAGCGAATGATCAATAGACCACACCGTGCAGCTATGAGATTTTGTGAAGACCCATGTCATCAAAGCCTACAACTAATCATACATACAATTTGAGAAAATGTATCTCTTGCAACGATAGCAAGTACATGCGGAAGGAAAAGAAAGAATAGCTTTACACAGGAGTAGAGATCTGCTCTGCATGCAAATAATCTCAGTCCCTGACATCTGAAAATATCTAAATTATTTCTGCACAGGTGTTAGCAAGTGAAGATCCTTTTCCCGCCCCGCTGGCAAATTCTCCCAAATGGCTGTTTATATTTCCCTGTTTTCTTTCTCTTATCCCAAAGAAAATCCAATCAGAAATGTGTGCACTAAGATCTACTTGATTTCTGAACAGAAAGTAATTGGTGAGACCAACTTTGGAAATGTGAAACCATGGTAATGCAAGATGTGAGATATTCTTGAGGTTTGGGAACAAATTTTCAATCTAAGGGGAAACTATGCCAGCAGAGTAGAATGAGTTTCCATGAAGAACTGGACAAGGTGGTAGAGCTAGTTAATAGAAACTGTCTTCAGCCTTAACCTTTTGAGCTTCAATAATAATACAGTAAAATACATCCATATGTCTCTATGTGTAAGTGAGTTTCCATAATCCTGAATGTTCCAGTTAGCGGTCATACTTTTCATTGTTCTAATTCCACTAAGATTCCTAAATGACCCATGAAACAAATTTTGTAGTGGATTTTGCTCAACAATGCATGCATCTAAGTTAATATCTTTTATCCTTCGATTATATTTGGTTGAAGTTTTGCAACAGATTGTGTGCATCAGCTCTGTTGAAAAGCTGACAAACAAGGAGTGTCCACAAGATGTGTGCAGTGGTGGGATTCAACCCATTTAACAACCGGTTCACCGAAAATGTGAGTGCGCGCACATGTGCATGCGCACACATATGGCTTCCATGCAAGCACCCGCAAACGGCTTCCATGCATGCGCATACACACGGCTTCCAGTAGTTTGAGGCCAGAGGGGGGTGATGGCATGCGGGCGGAGGCCCAAGGCAAGGCCATAGCCGGGGAATGATGCTTTCCCCGACCCAGCCGAGGCAGACAGTGAGTGGGCGGAAGCTCCGGGGCAAGGCCAGAGCAGGGAATAGCATGTCCCTGGGCCCCAACCCAGTGAGCAGAGCAGGAGAGGCGCGGAGGCGAGTCACGGAGATTAGCTGGACCGCATGGCAAAGGAAAGATAATATATAGGGCAGGGCGGGGCGGGGCGGGGCGGGGTGGGGTGGGGTGAGCGGGGTGGGGTGAGCGGGGTGGGGTGGGGTCGGGCAGGGTGGGCAGGTCCAGCAGTGGTCAATTTTACCGATTCTCCGAACTGTGCAAAATCATAACAAATGGTTTGCCTGAACTGGTCTGAACTGGCTGAATCCCACCCCTGGATGTGTGTGTGAATTAAAAAAAAGTTAAGATGGCAGTAACATGATTGAAACCATGCCCTTTTGTACATGTGTATGATATTGAAGTAACATGTGAAAAAGGGCAAGGCTCTGATTATATTGCATGATGATTCAGATATGATTTCAGGTAAAATTTGGGTCAACCAGCCTAGACAAGACCTGATAAGTGGCAAATGAAACCTACAATACAATGAGTGAGCCAGACCAAATATAATGTGATTTGTGTGATTTTGCATGATTTTGGCTTAAACATGTTATATGATCTAATTGTCATTTATACAGCAAACAACACTCAATAAACATGGCTTAGTACAATATGAATTCTCCACTGATCCATTCACAGCATGGATCAGATTCTCCACCAATTTAATAATCTGTGGTTGTTATTATTGTCTGATAATTTCCCAGTACTACATAGCTATTCTAAGAAAATGATAATTCTTGCTAACCTATTCTACAGGATTATTTTAAAAATAATATAGATTTATTCCAATGTGCATGCATCTAAGAGCATCTTGAAAGATGGGTTACGTAGAGATATCAGTAGATTATTCTTAAAGTTACCAAGAAAAGAATAACAAATAGCAAATAAAAAACAAAAAAATCCAAACCCAAAACAAAACTGAATCCAACTGCTTGAAGAAATCCTCTCTGGCAGATGACATGTTAAACCAACGCAGCATTTGCAATGTCAGCTTGAAAAAAACCAGAAAATAAAAGCAGCAATGGCAATGACTACAAGATGAGTGAACAGAGGACTATGGAGAAGAGCAGAATTTAAAATACAAGTGTCTAGACTGAAAGATACCACAGCTAGTGATTGAAGACAGCCTGTAATACATCAGGAGGATAAAGGCAGTGTTTAAAGTTGCACGGTAAGGGAGAGAAATAGAGTCACATATTCGAAAAATTTCTTAGAATAAAGCCAATAGCAGACCATTTCTGCACAGTTGCCAAGAAAACTACCTGGGCTTTACATGACCCCAGGCAATCCTAGAGAATGATGCTGGTGCTTTCAGGAGTGATAGACAGGAACTATATTTGCTCTAAAGCACATTTTGCCTTTGCAAAACCCTAATGGACGCACCCACGAAGACAGCAGACATCAGTACAAAGGAATCTTTATTTCAGTGTGGCACGGTGTAGCCTCATAACCTTCTCCTCTCTGTGTTAAATCAACTCAATACATTTAATCTTCCTTATAATCATCTTAGTAGGCCTTGCTTTATTGGAGTTTTCTCACCAATCCCATTTCCCTGATAATTCTCAATATTAATCCAGCTTGTATGCACATTCTTCACAAAAAGCAGAGTTTATGTAGAAAAGATTAGATTGGAATTTTGATGTTCTAGAACAGGGGTGTCAAACTCAATTTCATAGAGGGCCACATCAGGGTTGTGTTTGACCTTGGAGGGGCAACTCAATGTCACTTGTGTCAGGGGCAGCTGTGATGGCCCGAGTCTTCTGCCAGCGTAAACAGGTTCATGAGCTCTGTTTTCGGCTGCAACGGCCTCCTGCAACCCTCTGCCAGCCAAAATGGAGCCTGGGAGAGCTATCGAAGCCCCTAGGCTTTGAGTTTGACACCCCTGTTCTAGAACTAGGCAAGATTGTATTAATACAATTGAAGATTGCTCTACAACTACATCACCTTTCTGGCTCATATTCAGTTTGCTATTTGCAAAAACAAAAATTTTTCTCACATGCGCTCCTGATATTGTATTTATTTTTTACTGAATATATTTGTACTGAATTTGACAAAATTGGGGATTCAGCGTTTGGCCTTTTAAGCTCATGCCGAAGCTCAATTCGGGATCTGATTAATCTTTGTCTTTTCATTCTGAATGACGCACATCATAGAACAAAACTTTTGGGCAGATTGTCCTAAGTCTATTATAGTGGTACTACTGCTCAGCCAAATTAACATGACTACACTATGGAATCATCAGCATCTTACTAGCAAAGATACTTTGAGAGCTATTTCCTCAACCTATGATGAGAATCTTATCATGCCAGCACCGGTTTCTCACTATTTGTCTCTATTGATCCATGGTATTGTTGACTTCAATATCTGTTAGCCCAGTACAGATAAGTTGAATTGGCATTAGCATTACAGGAAGGGTCTGCATGAGTGGAAATAAAGAAAGCTTTTAATGATCCCACCTGCAGATGCTGACCGCATAGTCAAGGTACTGTAAAAGGATGAATTTTAGTCCAGCAGAGAAAAGTTTTGCTGGCAGCTGAAGCTGAATTGAGCAAAATTCTAAGGAAGCCTGAAATGAACCAAACAGTTTGGCTTTCAGCTGAAAAGCTGAGACTTGAAAGAGCCAGAAGAAAATAACAGCCCAGCTGAATTGGCTTGAAGCTGCCATACTGAAACTATGGAACAAGGACCAATGATAGGGAGAGACCCAGAGCTGAGGTGGCAGAAATGCTTAAAGTGCAACAGCTGATATAAACAATTTCAGATTTGACAGGAAAGCGAAGAGGCTTAGAAGCAAGGGTCAGTGGACAGACACTGTGTTATTGACCCACTGAATAGGTTATGAGGCCTATAGATGAATAAGATGCAGAGAGGGATGCTAGCTGTAGAACAGCTGCTGTTGTGGCCCGCCGGCGGCCAACAGAGCTGGCAGCAGGGTCGGACAGTGAGGAGGTTAGGGAGGAATTTGGGCCAGTCCTGGGGGTTGGGGAAAGCTCGGAAAAGGGCTCTGAGTCGGAGGCAGAGAGGGAGGTAGACAGTAGCAAGGCAGAGGAACAGCTGGAGCCCATTCCCAGTGCGCGCATGCACAGAGCTGCCAGAAGACAAGAACAACTCAGAAAGCAGGGTCGACTCAGGAGTAAAGCCACACCTTGGAGGTGATTGGGCCCTCCCATAGGAAACAAAAGAGGAATGAACAGGGAGTGGGCTTTTGCAGAAAACAATTCGTTCATTCCGTGACTCTGAGAGACTCTGTGCCAAGTTTGGCCTTGTACTGCGATTGGAAACAAGTTACGTGGCAGCTTGCCAAACGAGATAAGGTGTGTTGAGAAATATTCCTTTGAAAAACTGTTTGGACAATGCTTGCTGACTGTGAATGAATGTAATTCACATTTGTGTAAATAAAAGAGGTTTTGCCAGGATCAATTCCTGCCTTCTTCTTGTTAAGGGAGCCTAGGTCAGAACAGGCTCAAACTGGCAGTATGAGATGATAGGCCTTAATAGTAGGAGAAATCTCCACCAGGAACTATAAGCTCAGATACAGAACTGGCTTCATCCGATCATATCGGCCCGTCCTACTTGGTCAGTCAGAGAAAGTATGTTGCAGAACCCATCAGTTAAAGAGATTGGCGGGGTCTAGGAAGAGAGCCTTCTCTGCCATGGCCCTGCCCCGTCGAACATTCTCCTCCTAGAGGTGAGGTGGGCCCTCACGCTTCCTGCCTTTGAAAGGGGGTTAAAACATGGCTCTGTTTCTTGCTTGAGGAGTCCAAAGGAGAACACAGTCATGGGTTGGTGCAGTTTGCCTCTCTTTGTCTTCGTCAGCTAACAGGGTTTAATTATTCTTGCCTCCTTAAAATTGTATAATTTTTTTTAAAAATTAACTCAAAAATTTTAACTCTTAACATTTTAATTTTTATATAATGTTTATATTTCCAAGTTTTATTGTACCCTGCCCAGAGTGTCTCTCTGAGGGCAGTTCAGAAATGAGAAATATAAATAAACAAATAGTGATGAGCCAAAGGCTGGCCATTGGATACTTTTCAGCTGTTTTAATACTCTGATCTTCCCCTACCTTTTCTGAGAAAAGCATGCCTAGTTATAGACACAAAACAGCCATAGTGTAAACCATCTATTCAGTTAAAGAGATAAATTAACCCTGCCTGTTACCCGGTTGTGATAACAAGCAGGGAGTGAAAAACAACAGACTAACATACCTGACTGATTTAAGTTTGCTTTTTTTTCCCCCACTACCTAAGTGAGATCTATAGATACAGATACAGATCTGAGAAATGCTTTTACTGATAAGAAATGCCTATTACGGAAACATCTGCTTGCTTTGATAACCTCTAAGACCACACGAGGCTTGCTTGAGACCATAAGTATAAAATTTGTTCAGGATCACTTGCTTTTTATCCCACTTGCATCCCAAGTGACCTATTCTATACAGAATAAAGTTGCTCTTATCTCCACCACTCATTGGATGATAGTATGCCAGATATAAACCCTAGGACATTGGTGCTTATGTCAGGAATATACAGATTTTGGTAGGAAGTATAGAGCTAAACCAGAGGTGGGTTTCAACAGGTTCTGACCAGTTCTGGAGAACCGGTAGCAGAAATTTTGAGTAGTTTGGAGAACCGGTAGTAAAAATTCTGACTGGCCCCGCCCCCATCTATTCTCTGCCTCCCAAGTTCCAGTTGATTGGGAGGAAATGGGGATTTTGTAGTAACCTTCCCCTGGATTAGGGAGGGAATGGAGATTATAAAGTATCCTTCCCCTGCCATGCCCACCAAGCCACACCCACAGAACCAGTAGTAAAAAATTTGAAACCCGCCACTGACTACACCCTTATAAAGGCAGCTTTGGGTAGGATCACACTATCAGTCTGCCAATAAAATGCTCACTTTGTAGAAATGGTTACTTTCACCTGCTTGGACTTCATCTCATCTTTGACACACACAACCTGAGAAATGGATACAAGAGCACATTGGTAGAGATGTTGTACTCCTACCAGCCAGTAAGCACCAGGCATTGAGTTCTTTATTTATTTTATTCCATCTATATCTGTGTTCTTCTCCTGGCTTTTTAACACCTGCCCACCCACTTCCTTTAAAGCCTGTGTGGGTAAATACTAGCTATTATGAAGCCAAGTGGGAATTATTCATTTCGAAACTTAAATAGCTATGGAACACAAAATAAAATTGTCCGCTACGTTCATCACAGCTGAAAACAGTGGGTGTTCAGGCAAACAAGTGAGATTAGCGAGGCCCAGAAGTTATATTTTTTTGATGATGGCACTCACCTGGTAGAACGGTCGTTCCAAAAGCAGTACCCATCTGTGCACTTGAAACATGATCCCTGAACTATTCTGCAAGGCTGCTGTTACCCAGTGTTGGCTAGGTATATGTGGCGATTAAAACAATCATTGTTTTATTTGTACCTATTTAGATATCTCCTTTTCAATCATGTCCGACTCTACAGAGCGGTGCTCATCTCTGTTTCTTAGCCAAGGAAGCCAGCATTTTCCAAGGACTCTTTCTGTGGTCATGTGACCAGCATGACTATGTGCCAAGGCGCAATGAATACTGTTACCTTCCCACCGAAGTGGTACCTATTTATCTACTCGCATTTGCTTGCTTATAGACTACTAGGTGGGCAGGAGCTGGGGCAAGTAATGGGAGCTCACCCTATTGTATGGCGCTTGGGTCTCGAACCTGAGCTGTCAACTTTCCATCTGACAAGCTCGGCATCTTTAATTGCTAAGCCATTGTGCCCCTGGTTTTATTATACTTTGTATTTTATTGCTGCAAACCAATGAGAGTGGCAAGATGGTATGTGAATGTCATTCATAAATGTTCACCAGACAGTGAAACAAATATATGCAAGCCCACCCTGTCATGGTTATAAACCTTACATTGCCCACTTATGATCCACTTAAAAGGTGCCTTTTCGCTTCGTTTTGAGATAAAGCCTGAGGAATATTTTTCATTGAATCGACTTCTTCTCTTCTCTCGTGTCAACTGCTGAAGAATAAGTAGAACTACTGCAAAACAGTATCCCTACTGTCCTTTCACTAGCAATCCAGAAGAATGCCATGGATGATGGTACTGAACACTGGAAGTCAAAGACCAGGAGAAGATCACGCATCTTTGCGCCTTGGTGGTGCAGCAGACTAAAGTGCTGTTAAAGTAGCACCAGCTGCCTGCAATTACTGCAAGTTCAAATCTCACCAGGCTCAAGGTTGACTCAGCCTTCCATCCTTTCGAGGCAGGTAAAATGAGGACCCGGATTGTGGGGACAATAAGCTGACTTTGTATAAAAAGAACACCGCTTGGGGGGGCCGAAAGCCCTACTAAGCAGGTATATACAAAAGGATGAAGGCTATTGCTTAACACATTGTAAGCCGCCCTGAGTCTCCGGAGAAGAGCGGCATATAAATCGAACCAATAAATAAATAAAAAAATAAATTTCATCTGGATCCCAAAAATTCAGCATCGGAGCAATCATTGATCTTTGACAGTACTGAGTCATGAGTGAAAGGGATATAGATAATCAATTTCTTTTAGGACACTCTGTACCTAAACTTGTATCACCTTCTCCATATCCTTTGTAAGAAAGGAAAATGAGAGACAGAATGATAATTGTTTTAAGTAGCCATATCCAAGGAAAGGGATGCCCCGTGCCTCTTTGAACAGATCTGGCACAACCCCTTTTCCAGTGGTGGAATTCAAATTTTTTTACTACCGGTTCTGTGGGCGTGGCTTCATGGGCAAGGTGTGGCTTGGTGGGCATGGCTTGGTGGGCGCGGCAGGGGAAGGATACTGCAAAATCTCCATTCCCCACCACTCTGGGGCCAGCCAGAGGTGGTATTTGCCGGTTCTCCGAACTACTCAAAGTTTCCAGTACCGGTTTTCCAGAACCTGTCAGAACCTGCTGAATTTCACCCCTGCTCTTTTCCCCAAAAGCCACTAACTTCCTGGATATTGTCACTCATCACCACATTTCTGGCACTGAAGAAGCCAGGAAGAATATGGATCTAAATCACAGATGGTGGAATGCATGCTAGTGAGCACTATTTCCACTTTGTCAGTGTCAGCAAGTCAACATGAATAAATAAAAATACATTGTGGATCATTTTGTAAGTATAAAAATAAATCAAATTGTCTCTCTTTAAACTAGCTCTATATTTTCCTTGAGTTTTTTTTCCCCCTTGTGACTTATTTGGAATATTAAGGACTCAATGGCAATTATTTGTTTTCCTTACAATGTGCAGATACTCAGAAGTGTGGCATGCATTATTGGCAGTCCTTTAGTAAAATGTTGTATTTGCAAAGAATTAAATTTCTTTAGACAATGATGAATTAAGTCCCATGAAATGTGCTCCGACTGGCAAATTATACCTTTTACTTGAAGAATAATATGCATTAGGGACTGTCTGAAGAATCTCCTATTCTGGTTTTGAATACTGATTTGAGTCTGGTTTTCTTTGGAAAAGGGATTCATTATCCTCATGGATTACCTCAAATATATGTAATATGAACTATCATTTTCCCTGACGTCATAGCAAATTTTGGGCCTGCTGATTATTTTAGATCAATTTCTGGATTTGGATTCAGGAACTTGGCAAATACGATAGTTCTTTGTTACCTGACAGGAGGATTCCATAATGTAGAATTTATGTCTGCTTGACCTTGAGACAATTGTATACTGGGATTCCACAAGGTTCTAGCTTACCACCATGTTATTCAGCAGTAATGTTAAGCAGCTGAATAAATCACCTGGAGATTTCAAGTGAAGTGCCATTGTTGTGTTGATAAAGTGCATTCTGTTTCTCCTCAATCACATGATCCTAATAAGTATAGAACAGGAACTTTAATCCAGTTATAACTTTAATGTTGATCCATAAATAGAATCCCAGCAAGTTGGAAATGTTCTTGGCACATAGCTTATGAATCTGGAGGATTGATGTTTATCCTGTTTTTGAAATGGCTGATCTCTTCCTGAAACAGAAGTTCACGATCAATAAGTACTCTTTGATCCAATTCTATTAATAGCCTAGGTAGCATTGATTGCCTTTGACCTATCCCCTTGGCCATATCATCGATGTTTTATCAGCCCTCAGCTAATTTACTACAATATATCATACATTGGCTTTCTTTGAATATTAATTATAAGATAAAGTGGTGCAAAATATGAATGCCAGATGGTAGATGAAATGCTAATGATACAATGAGTTGCACATAAATAATGGCTCCCCGTACTCAGTTCAAGGTGCCATTTCTGTCTTTGAATGGCCTAAAACCACTTGGAGCCCAAGCATCTTTCCTATCTCAATCCTTTATCGATCAAGTCCTTCACTAAATGAGGACCCAGATTGTTGGGGGCAATATGCTGTTTAGTATACTGTCTTTGGTATAAGCCACCCAGAGTCCTCAGAGAGTGTGTGGCATAGAAATATGAATAATAATAAAAAATAATAAAGCCCTCCATTTTTACCAGAGATTAGTTATTCAACCCCTACTCTCCAAAAGAAGAGGACAGCCCAACTACCTTCTCATTGACCTATTGTACATTTTAAAGAGTTTCTTTCAAATGAAACTGTTGTTCTATTATTATATTGAGGGGGGGAAATCATGTATTTCTCAGAAATGCAAAAAGGGAAGAATGGCAAGGTAGGAATGTTTTGAATAAATTTATTTTCAAGAAGGGACAGAATGGGACAAAGAACAAGGCCAGCTGAAACCTATATCCATTATTAAATATTATGTAACTGCCACCCTCAATGCATATTGCAGTCAGTAAGATTTAGCATTTATATAACTGTCTCTCTCAATACTAAGTAAATGATGTTGACTCATTGGTTCTGAGTCTATTTCTGCACATGGCAATTAAAAGTAATCTGCTTTGAGCTTTCTGCTTGGATGCAAAAGCAGCAAATAAATAAGACTTAAATGTATTAAACAACTTGGAAGGGCATAATTATATATTGGAAGTATTTTTAACAAGGCAATTTCTTATGTAATAAATATGAACAGTTGTTCAGAATTGATTACTGTTCAGTAATGATTGTCTGTTATCTGGTTACTGTTGAGAGTTGCACATATTTGTGTTTCCAGCTTCCTACTGAATATGATGCAAAGGAAAATCAACACATTTGAAGATTCTGTGCCTGGACCAAACCTCTAAAATAAAACCAAAATGAATTAACAAAGTTTCTGAAATATGAGCAAAAATTCCACCATTGTTACATTCCATTTAAAGTGGATTGAGAAATTTCAAGGGAAGCTGCACATAGATTTTACCTTTTTCCTTTAGCTGCTTGTGTTCAGATAAAACCAGATGTAACAGCTGGCACTGTAACAGATCAAATCTGGTATTATCCCATTCACCAAACAATCCATGTGCAATGATGTAGACAAGATTTACTGATGTGGAATTAAGAGTTTGGACTTACAGTGGCCCTACAGGGCACAATCATCAAATTGAGAATTGGAAGCATTTTGAATTTTCCACAGCAATCCAGCCTTTCTGTTTAATCTTTGCTTTATTACCCCCGTCTTATTTTATGTTTATGATTTTATATTCAAGACTTGAAAACCAATCTAAAAAAGTCAGCTATGAACAATAAAACAGCTGAAAATGCTGAAATAATAGGCAGCAGCATAAAAACCATAATACAATTCCATATGGTTTAATTGTGTCTGCATTCCCACAATATTTAATACTATCCTAGTTCACTTTCTTTATATGTGAATATGGGTCACTTAAAGAGACAGGGCTCAGATTGCATAGCTATGCCTACCTTATTTATTTTTTCTCTTAACCTCCCCACAGCCACTTTTGGCGAGGTGGAGCATCTATGGCCTCTGAAATTGCCAAAACCTAGTGGTGAAAATTAGCAAGACAGGTCTTTGCTGTTTTGAGTGATAAATTACTTAAATAGGCTTAACTCTGCTAATTGCTCTCCCAGTAGAAATATGCTCTCTGCAAACTAGGACAGATGGAAAGGGCTGGCCAGTCCCGCCCACTTTGAGTCATAGCCCCACCCACTAAAGTTCTTGGACCCACTCAAATCATTTAGCATGGTCTACAGCAGGGGTGTCAAACTCAAGGCCTGCGGCCCAGATCCGGCCCACAGGGTGCTTAGATCTAGCCCACAGGGCTGCCCTGGAAACAGCTAAAGACCGGCCAACGGTGCCTCAGCCAACGAAAATGGAGCGTTCAGCCCTCCTGAGCTCCGTTTTTGACTGCAACGGCCTCCTGCAACCCTCTGTCAGCAAAAATGGAACTCAGGAGGGCCACCTGCAGCTCTCCCAAGCTCTGTTTTCATTGGCAGAGGGTTGTAGGAGGCCATCACAACCAAAAATGGAGCTCAGGAGCCTGTTTTCACTGGCAGAGTGCTCGGGCCACCACAGGCGCCCCTGACACCAGTGACATCGAGCTGGCCATGCCCCCCTTTGCCCCCAACCCAGGTCAAACACAACCCTGATGTGGCCCTCAATGAAATTGAGTTTGACACCCCTGATCTACACCTAGTGGAAACAAGTAGGATTGGCTGGGTGTCCTGTACCTTCACAATCACAAGCATAAAAGCAGCACATTCAGGTCAGCATCCTACATTTCAGATCTGAAGACAAGCTCCATAGCTCATACTTGTTTTGAAGTCAGATCTGTGTGTGTGTATGCTAAATTAACTGCACTGCCTCATCTGACGTGAGGCCTCTCAAGGACTTATTAATGTATTAAGGATTCACTTACCTTTCCTATCAAGCATGAAATATAATAAATAAAGAACAACAATGGGAGGCTGCAAACAAGGTGCTGTTTGTATGTAGGTTAGAGGCTATCTGGTTAAAGAGGATTAATCAAATCTTGATCTCTTTATTTATGCTGTGAATTAGATTTCCAGCTGACCTGAAGGTACTTGGGTTTCATCTCTTTTTGGAAGGATCTGTACCTGAGCGACTTTGATTTTATTAGTGCTATAAATCAAGTGTGTGGTCAAGGAAAGAAATTTCTGCTTCAGTGGCAGATTTTATATATAAGATCAAAGAAGATAGCTGTAGTGAGCTTCTAGTGTACCAAAACTGCTGGGCAGGGCAAAACATCAGCTGGTCTCCAACAAAACTGCTGATCTCCAGGCTGGTTATGTCATGTCACGTAGGTCTCACTCGGAGTAATAGTGATGAGCATGTAGAGACAGTCATCGACGTACAACCACAACTGAGCCCAAAATTTCTGCTGCTAAGTGAGACCGTTGTTAAGTGAACGTTGCCTCATTTTACGACCTTTCTTGCCAGAGTTGTTAAGTGAATCACTGCAGTTGTTAGCAAAACTGTTATTAAGTGAATCTGGCTTCCCCATTGACTTTGCTTGTCAGAAGATCACAAAAGGGGATTACATGAACCAGGGGTGAAATCTAGCAGGTTCTAACAGGTTCTGGAAAACCAGTAGCGGACATTTTGAGTAGTTCGAAGAACCGGCAAATACCACCTCTGGCTGGCCCCAGAGTGGGGTAGAAATGGAGATTTTGCAATATCCTTCCTCCTGGAGTGGGGAGGGAATGGGGATTTTGCAGTATCCTTCCCCTGCCACACTCACCAAGCCACACCCACCAAGCCATACCACGCTCACCAAGCTACACCCACAGAATTGGTAGTAAAAAAATTTGAATTTCACCAGTGACTCATAGGCATCCAAATTCTGTGTGAATCACACACAAGAAGGGTGTCAAAAACTGCAAAACAACCTTCAGTTGTACTTTTGCAAGTAAAAAAAGGATTGTGTTGTTACATCAGGAGGCATATATGGTCCTTTGCCCATCATTGTGATTGGTAGTAATAAATTGTAAGGTTGTAATTGTAATTTGAGCAGGTAAGAGCAGGGTAATGAACACAGCTGATCGAGACAACATTAAACGTGATATTAGTTACATATTATTAAAGCTAAATGAAATTAACCAATACGATGATTCATGTTTCTGCCCATCACATCAAAAGTTATAAATTTGGTAAATAAAAGAGCTTGGGGTCTCACTTTAAGTCTTAGGAAGATAGCCATAACTCTAGTAACACAGTTACGTTACATTCAGCTGCAAAATAAGAGGGGTGCTTTTCTTCCACCGATACTCAACTTATCTTTAATTGTATTAAATATTTGTGAATTGGTTTTGAATTGCTGTCCTATTTGGCAGAGTCATTGCCAAAGTCATTACAGGGCAGCATGTGCTTTGAATTGAAGGCTGGAGATGGAGAATACCTAATGTAAAATTGAAATGCCCATTTGAGAAACAGATGGCAGTAACTTGTTAAACATCTTTTTTTTTTAATATTCTTTAAATATAAAGAATGATATGCAAGTAAAGAACTGGTTTAAAAAGTACACAAAATGTAGGAAAACATTAACTTCTTTAAAACAAAAACCCCTATCATTTTTTCATGAATTAGGCTTTTTCTAAATCCCATAAATGTATTGGGTTCATATTATCTTTCTTTTGATTGATGATTATCCAAAGATTTCACACAGATTACTGGGGATTGCGGAAAAGATAGATAGATGACAGACAGACAGACAGACAGACAGACAGACGAGAGAGAGAGATTAGACTAATAATAATAGTAATAATAGTAATAGTAATAGTAGTAATAATAATAATAATAATAATAATAATAATAATAATAATAATAATAATTGAAGATAAGCAGCAAGAAAAAATCACAAAGTACCGGGACTTACAAATTGAAGTTGAGCGACTGTGGAAAAAGAAATCGTGTGTTGTCCCGATTGTAATTGGAGCCCTCAGAGCAATACCCAAAGGGCTACCCCACTATTTAGAAATTCTAAATTTGCCGGACTTGAACATTTTGACTCTACAAAAAACCACCTTACTCGGAACAGCTTACATCCTCCGACGATACCTTAACAGTTCCTAGGTCCTTGGTTAGGACTCGAGCTGCTGAGCTATTAACCAGCCTCAAAGGCTGTGAATCTCACTAAAGATTAACCAATAAATAATAATAATAATAATAATAATAATAATAATAATAATAATAATAATAATAATAATATTTATATACCACTCTCCTCCCGAAGGACTCGGGACGGTGTACAGCCAAAATTAAAACATAAATATACAATATCATAGTTAAAATTAATTAAAATCATTAAATAGTTTTGGCTGAATTTTAAAACCCAGAGTTAAAACCCAATTTAAAATCATTCAATTAGACAGCCCTGCCTGTCGGAACAGTAGGGTCTTGAGGGCACAGCGAAAGACCCGGAGATCACAGATGTTACGAATATCCAGGGGCAATTCATTCCAAAGGGCAGGGGCTCCGACAGAGAAGGCTCTCCTCCTGGGTGTCGCCAGCCGGCATAACTTGGCCGACGGCACCCTGAGGAGTCCCTCTCTGTGGGAGCGAACTGGTTGGTGGGAGGCTGTTGGTGGCAGAAGGCGGTCCCGTAGATATCCTGGTCCTATGCCACTCATTGTCATCATTATCATAATAGATAGAAAATAGGAACATAGGAACATAGAAAGCTAGAAGCTAGAGAGAGAAATGGATGATAGAGAGAGATGATAGGCAGACATGATAGATGATAGATAGATGATAGACAAAATATAGATAGATAGATAGATAGATAGATAGATAGATAGATAGATGATAGATAGATAGATAGATAGATAGATAGATAGATAGATAGATGATGGATGGATGGATGATAGATCGATCAATCAATAGAGAGAGAGAGAGATGATAGAGAGATGTATTAGATTGATGATGATGATACTCATTGTCATCATTATCATAATAGATACAAAATAGGAAGATAAAAACATAGATAGCTAGAAGATAGAGAAAGAAATGGATGATAGAGACAGATGATAGGCAGACATGATAGATGATAGACAAAATATAGATAGATAGATAGATAGATAGATAGATAGATAGATAGATAATCAATAAATATCACTTTAGCACACAGTACAGAGAAATGTTACGTTTAGAAAACTAAATGCTAGCTGTTAAACTGTTTAACTTCCCAATAAATTCATTTTGTTTAGGATAGAATCTGCAGTTGTTTCAGCACTGCATGTTTAAGGCCTTCAGATTATCAATACAGATTAATCTTTTGTCATCTAAGACTATATTTTGCTAGTCCCTTGAACAACATGACTCTTTAATGATCTAAGGCCACTCCTCCTTCATACTATTTAATTTGGAATCAAAAAGAGCTTCCAAGTAGTTTTCTAGTAATAATTTCTTCTTCAGAGAAAAAGCAGTTTAGAAGTATATAGGAATTGCTTTTCTCTCCTAAATTCTTCTGCCAAGAAAAATTGTCTGGAGTTTTGCTTTATGTTTTATCCTTCCCTTAAGAGAGTGCCAGTTTTCTATATATTTGTGTGTGTGTGTCTGTGTGTGCATATGCTTTTGTCTGTGAGACAAAAAATGTGCTAAAGAGCAAAAATTATTTCCTCTTTATCTAATTAGGCCAATGTTTGCAGGGGAGAAAAGACCTTTAACTCTTTTCAAATGAGAGAACATTGGATTCCCCATGCTTGGTGTCCACAAAGCTGGTTAGCAGGATTGCTAAGTCTCTACCATTTTTAAAATGTTATAATCAATAGCAATGTTTTTTTTTTTAAAAGAGAAAGAAGAATGAATGCATAGCCTTACCTCTTCCAACTCAATTAGAAAATTATGACTCTCCCAATTCCCAGCCAACATCTCCAGTGGAAATGAATTCTGGAAGTTTTCATGTCTAAATTCTTTAAAGATAGCACTGTGGGAAGAAATATTCATCTGGTTCAGTTCCAAGCTGGGAGGAAGGCATTGGAAATAAAATGGAGGCTGGAGACTGATTGGAAAGAGGGTCCATTTATTGATGAAACAAAACCATCAAGCACATGTGATTCAGGCCAGCTGACAAAATGGAGTTAAGAATGGTGTTTCTTTATACCTTCTTTGGGCAAAATGGAGTTAAGAATGGTGTTTCTTTATACCTTCTTTGGGCTTTGCACTTGAGCTTCCTGTTCCTGCGCAAGAACATGTATTCTATTAGCTGTTGTCAGGTTCCTATAAGTCATGTAGGGGTCATAGCTGGCTCTATAGGCAAAAGAGGAAATGCAAATCCTAGGTGTTTGTCTGAGCTCCCA
Source organism: Pantherophis guttatus (assembly GCF_059756535.1). Classification (NCBI taxonomy): domain Eukaryota; kingdom Metazoa; phylum Chordata; class Lepidosauria; order Squamata; family Colubridae; genus Pantherophis; species Pantherophis guttatus. The sequence goes on along the minus strand of NC_142064.1, from coordinate 84,016,298 downwards.
GGTTTGGTTGAAGTTTGGACTGCTCTGGGATGATGCAATGAAGGGGCTTGTGTTCTGAAACGGTGTTGGGTTTTCGTCCTGTTTTGATCTTGAGTGTGGGTTAATCCTACCATTCTCCCTTTGTTCAGACTTTGTGGCAAAATATCCTGTCTTGAATGGATTACCAAATCTTCATTTCTAAAAGCTGCCTCCTCAATTTCTGCTTGGGGGCAGGGAGACTGGGGCTGGTTTCTGAATAGGCTGACCCAATCTTTCTTAATGGGCACAAAATATCTGTTGGGGCCTATTAAGAAAGACTGAGCCTGCTTCCTGCCTCTAAAAAAACATGTTTCTCCATTTCTCATTCAGGAAAATATAATATTCTGCCTTTTTAATATTTCTCAAAATATGTCATTCTTCTAGGAAGGGGAGCTGACTTTCTACACCAGTTACAGGGCCTGGTATTAACTGTGAAGAATGATTCCCAATAATTCTTTGAACCGAATCATTTAGAGGAGGTGGGTGGTGTAGAAGTTTGTTAATAATTAAACATCTGTTTTCTTCAGAATTAGAAGGAGAAAATAAGCCCCTCAAATAAGGTAGATATTTATATTTGTGTATGTTAATTTAGGTGCAAAGTAAGGAACAGATCCACATAATGGGGAAAAGTATAATCGCTTGACCTATTTATCTGCTCAGTTTGCTTGTTCAGGTGTTGTGTTGGGTACTTCAAAGCCATTGTCCCTTCTATTAGACTTTAGCTCTAAATCAGTGTTTTTCAAGCTTGGCGAGTTTAAGATGTGTGGACTGCATCATCCCAAAATTATACAGATTTCCCTAAGATGACAACCTATCAAATACTGTACAGTTTGGCTATTAAGTGATTTAAATATCAAGGTTTCTGTTTTTGTATGGATGTGTTTATTTTAAAAGACATAGGCTTTCCTCTGGTGCTTCACAGTATACTCAGCTTTGGAAACTTTTATATAACTTTAGGCTTCCCTCCAATTTAAAACTCTCAGGCATGCCTGCAATCAATAATAAGCTTCTAATATAAACATATTTCAAAAGATAAAAGCACAGGAACACTAGCCGTAAAACAAGGGTAATCCATCAGTGCAATACCATAAATCTAAACTTAGTTTGAAAGCATGCAGAAAAGAACATCTCTTTATGCTGCCCTTAAAGCTTGGTGGGCATTTAGATTTCCAGAAATGTCATTGCATGGGTTGTACTCCTAACTTAGAAAGTCTCTCCTAAACTTGGAAGATATATATAGACCTTATTCTGGAGAAGTTTGGGAAGCTGGGAGTGAGGTGGCAGCAATCACAGTTCCTAATATGATTTGATTGCTTATTTGTTCCCTATGACTATCATTAAATGTTGTACCTTATGATTCTTGACAAATGTATGTTTTCTTTTATGTACACTGAGTGCGTATGCACCAAGACAAATTCCTTGTGTGTCCAATCACACTTGGCCAATAAAGAATTCTATTCTATTCTATTCTATTCTATTCTATTCTATTCTATTCTATTCTATTCTATTCTAATTAGGCCCCTTGGGGAAATTAATTGCCCACTCCGATGCAATATATTTTTAAAATACAACTCTCAAACTTGTGTGGAAACTACTTGCCTACTTATTTATTTGTGTGTGTGTGTGTGTGTGACCTCAGTCAATACTGAACAAACGTATATAAAGCAAACATTAGGGAAAGTAAAAGATATTCTCCATTACTGTGGAGTAGCTGAGTCTCCACTGTCCTATTTAACTGAATCTAAAGCGGACCTGGGCATTTTACAGCCTGTGAACCACATCCAACCCTTCAGTTGCTCCTGTCTGTCCCGCAGCAGCAGCAGGGGTTTGGGGGCAGTGATGGTGGTGGGGTGACAGGCTAATAGCAGTGGTCGGGCAGCAGTGGATGTCTTCCACAACAGTCTCAGTTTCTCATGTGGCTTCTTGGGAAAATTAATTGTCCACCCATGATCTAAAGGCATGAAGATTTCTCATGCCTTAAATACCACACCATTCACTTTCCTTAAAGGCTTACCTTTGATATTTTGACAGCAGAAGCTGGAACAGAGTCACTGAAAAGTTATCACAAGAATGTTTGGAAACTAGATGCAACAGAGAAGGGGCAGGATGTGTCATGAATAAATGCCTTGCCTCTGACCCAGAGCTAGAAGCAGGGGGTTGGGCAAGCCAACCTCCAAGGTCCACCCTAACCCAATGACCCCTCCTTACCTTAGCCACGCCCTGGTGGTACTTAAGGATCAGCCATGCGGTCCTGCCTCAGTTCCAGACTTGTACCTGTAACGATAAGATGCTTAATTAATAAACAATAATTGATACATTAAGAATTCGTCTATGGAGTTATTGGGCATGATCCTCGAACACAACTAACAATATGGTAGCAGAGGATGGTTCTATAGCCCAATCCTGATACTCCACAACATGCAAGGGACCACGACAGACAGGGTGAATACCAGAGCATTCACCAAGAAGATGGCAGGACGATCTGCCCAACCCGAAACCACGCAAGGAGAGGCACCCGAGATGAGCAGCCTACTCCACCACCCATCCACCCCGGCCAGGAGCAACGAGGGGTGGACGAAACACGAAACCTCAAAGGAAGAGATGCACGACCTAAAAGGAAAACTCCTTGAACTGATAGATTCGTCGCAAAGCAACAGCGGCCTCATCGCGGAACTCCGAAGCCTGATCAAAGGCTCCAAAGCAGCGAGTGAGGAAGATGAAGACGAATCCGACTACAGCGAAGGAGACCCGGTAAGGGAAGATTTCCCCCACCAAAAACCTACCGCAAAGGCCGAAGGAGACTTCACGCCCTTTTCACGGCGGCCATCTTGGGAGACGGCGTCATCAAAGATGGCCGACCATCCACCAATAGACTCCCGGGATTTAAATCCTATGGCGGGAATCAGGGCCTACTCAAAAACTACCGACCAAAAATACTACAAGAAACACAAAGGCCCTAAAACAAAACCTACAAGCTCGCCTACCGAGCCCGAGGTCAACAAAGCCATCGAACTAATCGCCGCGGCCCTAGGGGACAAGGTGAAAATACCGACCGTACACCCCGGCGCCAGGCCGAAAAATAAAAGGGACCCCAACGCGACGAGGGCCGACACCGGCACCCACCCTGGGAAGGATGCCACCATCGCGTGGACCCAGGACCACCCAGAGCCCCTAAGAGGTCTACCCACTAAAGCGGGACGCCAAGGGCGGTGGGACTACTCACCAGACCGACGACCGGGACCAGATCCGTGGGCCGCGAGGCCATCCGCAGGCAGGGGACGTCCATCGGCGGGCAGGGGGATCGGCCCAACACCCACAGGCGGCATCCGCACGAGACCGGGCCATCCGGGACCATTCGCGGCCCCAGCAGGACTCCCAGCGTCCACCGGCGATCCTCACCGCTTTCCGAGGCTCCAGGCGACGATCCGCGACGATCCCGAGCAGGCAAGGCCAACCGGAGAGGAACTGAAGGCCCATCCGGAAGATTGGGGCCTTCACCCGGGAGCAGCATGGACGAGCTCCTCACTCCATGACGACTGGGGAGAAATGAACCTCACGCATGCGCAGCACGTCCCTGTAACAGAAACGGAACAGGACATAGAGCTACACCGACGCAGACACATAGAGACAAGTCAGTTCAGACTTGCCACAGTCGTTCCTCTGCCTTATTGCGAGTATCCTTATGTGAGGAACCATGGACAGCGACATAATGTGAGTAATTTAACTTACAATTCAGGGACTTTACCCAGTGATTTTCCTAAACTGAGGCTAGATGGGGAGAATTTCCTGGACTGGAATCAACAGCTCCAGGCCACCCTGCTTAAGGAAGACCTGCTATCTATGGTTACAGACCCCCCAGAAAAACCCTGGACTTTTGAATTGGATTGCATCCATCACAAAGCTTACTGTATTGTCATTGCCAGCATTACCCCCAGCATTTACCCCAGTATTGGCCACCACCTGACTGCATTAGAGATAATACAGAGAATGCACAAACTGTTTTACTGCCAAAGCGTTGCCAGCACCACCAGGCTGTCTAGGGAGTTTTATGCCACTAAACTCAAGGCAGGGACACCCATGAGCGAGCATTTACTATCACTAAATAATACTAGGGCCCAGCTGACACAAAGGGGGGAGGTCATAAGCGAGAGGACCATGATAAGTATCATAGTAAATTCCCTAGACCCCAGTTGGGACACCTTTATTACGCAGATAGACAATCTAGGGACAGGGAGGCTCTCACTTGACTTACTAACAAGTAAACTAATATCAGAGGATTGCATCAGAAAGGAACGCTCCCTAAGCCGCAGGGAGCAAAGACCCAGCAGAAAGGTTGAGCCACAGGGCAGGAGCCAGAGCAACACAGAGTACTATATATGTGGGTCAAGAAACCATTACAAGAGGGACTGCCCTAAAAATACAGGAGACAGGATACATAGGAGAGATAGACCAGAGCAAAGGACAAGACACACTAGCGGATGCTCACCAGAGGTCAGGCACAGGCGTAGGGATTCACCTAGCCCTAGAGACAGGAGAGACCACAGGGACAGCTCCAGGGAGAGCCACACTGGATCACTGTACGGCATAGGGGATCAAGCACAACACGTAGGCCAAGACAGGGAGGAAGGCACATGGCTGCTGGACTCAGGAGCCACAAACCACACCACACATGATCGCAACCTACTAACCTCTTTCACAGGAGAAAGCTTTGTAGTGAAAGTGGCTAACCAGAATAACGTACAAGTAACAGGCAAAGGTAACGCATACGTACCAGGAATAGGTATGGTACGGGGAGTACTTCTAGTGCCAAATATACCATATAATATCCTTGCCACCCTAAAACTAAGCAAGGATAACAATGTCGAGGTGACTTTCAAAGAAGGAAAGGCACAGGTAACCAGAGGGGGTAAAGGGATAGGGAAAGTAGTAGTCAGTGGGGAACTACCATTCTTCCACCCAACCAAGAGCACACAGCCAGAAGTAAACAACCACCGAGGGGTTAGTCCCAATAGCACAGACAACGCAAGTAAGGAAGTAGAGGGGGTTAAGCACACACACACCACCGATGAGCCCAGTGAACAGGGGACACCTAGGAAGGTGAAACCAACGATAGGGAAACCAATGCATGACAACTGTGCCCACCTATTACACAGGAAACTAGGGCACATTAGTTTCCCCGTAGTGCAGAAAATGTTGGAATGCTCTGAAGGTGTAAAAATAAAGGATTGTGAGAACTATCCCGAGTGTTCTATTTGTAAGGGCTCCAAATTAAAAACCAAACCAAGACCCAAGAAGTCAGTACGCACAACTAATTCGATTTTTCAACTTGTACATATGGACCTAGTGGGGCCACTAAGGCCCTCCATCAAGTACAGGAAGAGGTACTTCCTGACCATAGTGGATGACTTCAGCCGCTATGGCTTCGTGTACACCCTAAAACACAAAAATGAGGCATTCCAAAAATTTAAGGAATTCTATGCGAGGGTGGAGACACAACACAACACCAAAATCAGGCAAATAATGACAGACCGGGGGTCTGAATTCTTATCAAGCGACTTCTCGCGATGGTTAAAAGCACGCGGGATGGTCCACTACACGACTTCTCCGTTTTCCGCTTTTCAAAATGGCATGGCGGAACGGAAAAACGGAACGCTACAGACCATGATGAGGTGCGCGCTAGATGATGCCGGCCTAGGGCAGCATTTCTGGTCCGAAGCACTCATTTATTCGAATTATACTCTAAATAGACTGTGGTCCAGCGTACTAAATAAAACCCCATACGAATTAATGTACCAAAGGAAACCACAGGTGTCACACTTACACATATTCGGGGTCACAGCAGATGTGCACATACCCAAGCAACTCAGGCGTAAGGGGGACAGGGTATCCAGGAAGCTGAGGTTCATGGGCTATGAACCGGGGACGAAGGGATACAGGTTCATAGACAACAGCAACAATTTCGTAATATCACGAACAGCTGTTTTTCACGAAAACGCTAACTGGTCCAAAATACACCTCAACGAGGTGTCCCTTAACAAGGACGGACCAGGGGATGATCAAAAGGAAATAAAACACCAAGCGGGGAGGGACACTGAACAGAGAAAAAACAAACCCAGGGGACAGGGAATACCAGTGAAGGGATGGAAGGAAAACCATCCGCTCATTAAAGTAGACTCACTCACGAGAGAGAAGCTAGGTACATGCATGACACAGAGACACCTCCTGACAGAACAGTCAGGACAAACAGGCCAGAAAGGCCAGAAAGGTTAGGGGACTACATACTATCCCTACACAATAACCAACTAACCCCGAACACATATGAGGAAGTACTGGGGTTACCAAATGAGGAGAGAGAGAAATGGGAACAAGCCATGGAAAGGGAAATGGACAGCCTGAGGGAACTAAACGTATACACTCCCTCTAAAGTCCCAACAGGAAAGACAACCATAGGCACTAGGTGGGTCTACAAGGTTAAAACTCTAGAGGGAAACAAAGTGCTCTACAAAGCAAGACTGGTGGCTCAGGGATTCGCACAGAAATACCCTGATGACTACACGGAAACGTACTCCCCCACAGTCAGGGCTGAGAGCGTAAAATGTGCACTAGTGGTCGCATCACTGCTGGGACTGGAGGTGCACCAATTCGACGTGCAAACCGCTTACCTGCACGCTGAGCTCGACAAAGAGATATACGTGAGAGCGCCACCCAGCCAAAGCACCAAAAAGGGAGAAACCTGGATTTTAAACCGGAGCTTGTATGGACTCAAACAATCAGGGAAACGTTGGTATGAGTGCCTATCCAAGACATTGAAATCCATGGGATTCTCAGCCACTTCAGCCGACAACTGCTTCTTCACCAAGAAGTCAGACAACTCCCTCGAATATGTTTTGATATACGTAGACGATATATTGTATATCGGTGATCAAGCCAGCAAATGTAATAACTTTGCCAATGAGCTGGGAAAACATTTTACACTAAAAATATTGGGCAAGGTAGACAAATACTTGGGGGTGCAGATCACGAAAACAGGCAAAGGTTTTCAGCTGTCACAGAAGGATAAAATTTTAGAGCTAATACATAAATGCAGCATGACAAACGTCAAGGGGTGTGAAACGCCAATGCAGCCAGACTTCTTGAAGGACATGTATAATGAGGCTGAGGCGTTCAAGGACAACACTTTATACAGATCCACCATAGGCTCCCTACTGTACATTGCGAACTGGACCAGGCCAGACATCGCACTGCCAGTCAATTTGCTGTCAAGACACGTGGCTAAGCCCACCGTGTACCACTGGGAGGCCATCAAAAGGGTATTAAGGTATTTAAAGCAAACTTCCAAGGCCTGCCTGTCATTAGAACCCGAGAACACCACAGCACCCACACTCACGTGCTATGCTGACGCTGACTGGGCTGGGGACGTGAAGTGCAGGAAGAGCACTTCGGGCTACATATTTTTCCTAAACAACAGCCCAGTTCATTGGTATACAGGCAAGCAAGACTTGGTAGCCACATCCACCACGGAGGCTGAATATATCTGTTTGTCCAAAGCCGCCAACAACCTGGTCTGGTTTGATGACCTGCTCGCTGACATATGGGACGAGCCAAGCTACCCCATCATCATGCACGAGGACAATAAAGCCGCCATGGAAATATCTAAGGCTGAAGCAGTGGGCCAAAGGTCGAGGCATATCGACATAAAGTACAAGCATGTCAGGCAATTCGTGAACATAGGTTTTGTGAAGGTTATACACTGTGACACGGAAGAACAAACAGCAGACATCCTAACAAAGCCATTGCAAAATAAACAGCACACGTATCTCACATCAAAATTAGGAGTCCTCTTGAAAAAAACACCTCAAGTACATAACACACAAAAATATCTCGGCCAGGCATTTAGAGGGGGTTTTGTCATGAATAAATGCCTTGCCTCTGACCCAGAGCTAGAAGCAGGGGGGCTGGGCAAGCCAACCTCCAAGGTCCACCCTAACCCAATGACCCCTCCTTACCTTAGCCACGCCCCGGTGGTACTTAAGGATCAGCCATGCGGTCCTGCCTCAGTTCCAGACTTGTACCTGTAACGATAAGATGCTTAATTAATAAACAATAATTGATACATTAAGAATTCGTCTATGGAGTTATTGGGCACGATCCTCGAACACAACTAACAGGATGGAAAAGAGGCATAACTCAATGACAGAATAAATGTTTCTCATGTAGAAGATCTCAGATTCAATCCTCAGCTATTTCAGATAGAGCTAACAAGACCACTCTCCCTCCATTTTTTTAGTCAACATGAGCAAGAAGGATTTATGTTCTGACATTGTTTCTTACTGAGTGATTCAACTCAAATCATACAATTGGGTCTCACCCAGTGGTTGGTTTCCAATATTCTTACCACCTGTTCACCCCGCACATGCTTTCCACGCATGTGCCCAGCTTTCCACGCATGCACTTTGCTCACTCGTACACCTTCCATGCATGTACCCAGCCTCGAAAACATGCCTAAATAGGATGTCATAGAACCAGGGCAGGTGGGCGGGGCAGGCCCACCCGCGAACTTCGCTACCCATTCGCCTGAACTGGTACAAACCAACTGAATACCACCTCTGGTTTCACCAGTTCATGAGTTCAAGAGTAGGACTATATTTCTATATATATATATATATTATCTCCCATCCTTTCCCTTATAGTCCATTATCTTCTATGTTGGTGATTTTATTGTCCTGCAAGTAAAAGTACAGTGAGTTTGTTTATGTAACAGAGATCTTGAATCTGCAGTATAGAATATTTTGCTATCCAATTAAAACAATTTAGGACTCTTCCTGAGCCTAATTATCCACCAAGCTTTCAGCATCATTGGGTCACTGACAGGCTAATGGGTATAGGCGTATCCAACAAATTACCCTTGCCAAGAGTAATTTTATTTATTTAAGATATTTCCGCCAAAACCACTTACTTAAACACTGAAACTAAGGTTGGGCTTGACCCTCAGCTGTCATGGTACTATTAAGGAAAAGCAAAGTTTGGCCTATCATAAAAAAGGAATAGTTGAAATAAATTACATAAGGTTGTTTAGTTAGGAAGAAGTGTTTTGCTTAAGCATAAAAAGCTTTTGTAGGTAACGATGGGAGAAAATGAGTTATGAGAAAGGAAGGAGCTCATCTGTGCATGAAATAAAAATACATTACCTCAGGAAGATCCCCACAATTGTTAAAGCAATATTGACATGAAGATGGGGAGAGGGGATTGTCTAGCAAGAATTATTGTGTTGGAGACACGGCTATTTTTATATGGCAACTTCACCAATGGAAGAAGCATTTCAAACAGCCTTGCATGGTACAACACTAAGAGGAGAAATTTAATGGACAAGTGAAGAGCTAAGCAACTCTTCCAACTCTTGCAAGCAGCTCCTGTCACATACAATGACCACAAGAGAAGATGACCATGTATTTCTCAGAACATATATATTGCCTTGCCTATATGCCATGGGATGGCATAAGAAAGCCACTTGATCAATTAAGAACCAAGTGAGATTGCTCAATGGAAGCACTAACCAAAAGCATTTTGAAACACCTGCCATGCAAAGACAAAAGTCATTGGAGAAGACCTTGATATTGGCCAACAGAAGAAAAAATGGATACATATCATCACTGTTGGCAAGGCTTGAGCTTATAAGAACTTGGAGAAGGAATTCTCACTCTTGCCATCATTGTTCTGTTAAACATCAACAGATCTAATACCCCTACAAAGTATATACTGAGTTGGTTTAGGATATAGTAATTATGCCAAGAAACTTCATGACTTTTATTGGAAATCACATAAAATTTCCTCTCTAGAAGAATGACAGGTTAGGTTGATGGGAATATGCTTTAATGTCAAAAATAACATTGGAAAAGGTAGATCTGATACAGGCTTTAATTTAAATTGGAGTTGTGAATTATAGTTGTACACATGAGCATGTACCCTATTTGAAATTTTGATTTTTAGTAACAGCTACAACATACGGTATTAACTTTTGCTTCGTTCATTGAATAAGGCTATAATTTTAAAACTAGATAGAAATTTTCATTAATTATCTCTCATCCTGATTTATGATTTGTATCACACTGATCATTTTTGTTAATTACTAAATATTGACTTCCTTACAATGGCCCTGAAGTCTTAAATTAATATAAGATGCATTAATATGCAGCACTAATCAAACATTATCCTGGCCTTTTTATTCAATTTAATACAGCCTGTAAATCTCCTGTTATTCTTTTTCAGCTTTTCCTCTTGGTTGGGGATACTTTTAAATATTAACTAAAATAAATACTTTATAATAATAAAAGCAGCTACTGCTCATCCCAGTGAAATAATGTCCAGTAGGTAACAAAGTGTTGGAAGCAACTGGACAAAAATAACAAAAATAAATTGAAATGATGCTCATGAAATCACAGCAGGAGCAACACAGACAATTCTCTTGAGAGGTCACCAGTGTTTAAATGCCTCAAGGTATCAGAGGTGTCAAATGGGTGGACCACGGGCCGGATGCTTCATGCACAGGCCACACCCACCCGAGCTCCGCAAAGGCAAAAAATATCATGATACATTACGTGACATCAATGTGACGCGGCGAGTTTAACACCCATGAATTAGATGCTTGAAATGTGTATATTTTGCTAAAAATGCACCCAGGTACGAATATATTTTTGAAAGTAACACATTACACTCAAAGAAATTTGCTTGCAAAGTACACATATACAAGATAATGCAAAAATGAACCTAATACCCACTGCATTGTACATATTTAGACAATTGCAATAAACAATGAATTCAACACAGTTCATGCAGGTAGTCCTTGACTTACAACAGTTCATTTAGTGACCATTCAAAGTTACAACAGCACTAAAAAATGTGACTTATGACCATTTTTCACAGTTATGACTTTTGCAGCATCCCCATGATCATGTGGTCAAAATTCAGAAGCTGGGCAACTGGTTCATATTTATGACCGTTTCTGTGTCCCATGGTCATGTGATCCCCTTTTGCGACCTTCTGACAAGCAAGCTCAATGGGGAAGTTAGATTTACTTAACAACTGGGTTACTAACTTTCAAACTGCAGTGATTCACTTAACAACTGTGGCAAGAAAGGTCGTAACATGGGGCAAAACTTACTTAACAAATATCTCATTTAAGAACAGAAAATTTGGGCTTCATTGTGATCGTAAATCGAGGACTACCTGTAGTCAAAACACTTCCAGTTTCAGAAGTGATTTTGATGCTGTTCAAACCATTGCAGGAAAGTCTCAAAATTGAAAAAGATTCTAAATTGAAAATTGGGCTTTTTTTAGAGCCTGGAAATCTCCAGAAATAATCAGAAACAGCATCAGGCCACTTTTTAGAAATATATATCTAATTTTATGAAGGAATTTAATTACAATAGTAAAATTTAATAAAACTAAAAGGACAATAAAAGGGAAAAAAAGAAAGAGTGAGAGGTGCAAAGAAAAAAAAATGTACAAAATGGAAAAGAAAGAAAAGAAAAAAGAAAGAAAAGTATGAATGCAATTAAAAAAAGATAAAAGAAATATATAAAGTGACTTCTAACCTTCAGAACAACATCAGGCCTCTTTTTAAGCTTGAGGTCAAAATAGCTGTTAGGTAGTAAACTTGAAACAGAAGGTTTTCAGCTTGAAACATTTTTATTTTAAAATGTTTTGCAGAACCTTTGCACTCACATAACTACATTTAGTGGCATGCTAGCGAATTCACACTTCACATGATTACTCCCACTTCTGTATCTCATATCAACTTTGGAAAAGATACCAAAGTACATTGACAAATTTATCTGTACCTAGCGTTTAACCGTGGTATGTGATCCTTTTACACTTCATTCACGAAATAAGTGCAAAGTTTTCCCTTATCTCTCTAACCTTCTCCTTCATATTATATTTTATCATGGTTACATTGTGAATCACTCAGGATGGTTTGGCATTGGGCAGTATCTAAACCGATTACATTAAATTAAATTATTAAATTAAGTTAACTTGGTTTATAAAGTTATTATATAAGTGCTGGTCTGTGATCACAATGAAGATTGATGTGTTGATATTATATATTCAGTTTGGAGGTAGGTACATCTTTCCTAGATGCCTAGTTCATACCAGAAAGATTCAGTCTGATAAGGAAGGAAATATCACAGATCCTTATCTTATTTCACATCATAGACTCAGGTTACCGATACAAATTCACTGGATAAGTGAAAAGAACCAATGAATAATAGAATAGTAGATAGTAGATAGTTTTGACATTGTTTATAAAACCAAGTATGTGCATTAAACTAGGCGTCAACAACCTTTTCAATTCCCAGGTATCAGTCATGCAACTTACAGAATGTCCCTCCCCATAAAATCACTTGCAATCTCACAAAATTGTTCTTTCCCCCCTTAAATTCTCCTCAAGTGGTTGTGTGAAAACACTGAGAGCTCAGAAGGTTTGAAAAATTTTGCTATGTATTTATTTATTTGAAGCATCTTTTGTTTTCTTTACATTAAGGTTAGAGAAAATCTGTGGGTAAACTTTTAGCAAAACAATGGCACAACTGTTGGTTCCATTCAGGGGTGGGTTCTACTTACCTTTACTACCGGTTCGCAACGGGATCTGCATGCGCAGATCGCCGATGATGACATCTGGGCTGGTGGGCGGGGCCTCCCGCCGGTTTTACTACTGGTTCTTGCGAACCGGTCCGAACTGGAGGCAACCCACCACTGGTCCCATTCTGTCAATCTCTAACTTAGATTTTTTTTCAGGCTCACATTATTATTTTTCATTCTTCCAGTCCATCATTCCTGCTTCTAGATCTTAGGAACAGTACTATTGTTTTCTCAAACCTTTTGTATACTGCATGTCAGGAAAGATGCGCTTGGACAAAGCGTGACTATGATTATGCTTACTTTAGTGTCAAAATCACAGCACGTTTTCTGCTTTGAAGAAAACAAAGAACATTTAACATTTCATGCAGGAAAGGAGCTCATGTTTCAAATCCCTTAGGACATATTTTCCAGTCCATTAAGCATTTCAAGTTTTGTTCTGGGCCACTGCTGCAACAGAGCCCTATGTTACATCACCACTATTCTTTGTGTTGTAGGGATAACTGTTTCTTTTCTTAGAAAGGGGATCTTCTACAAAAAAAAATTCCTTATCATTATTTTCACTAATGGAAAAAGACAAAGGCATGTATGCATTTCTATATCTACTTACATGGGATTTAGCCCCATGGAGTTCATCACTTATGGGAAAACTTTATATATTTTTTCTTTTATTAAATTTACAAAAGAGCAAGAAAACAAGTTCAACACACTTTGAACATATACATACATACAGGGGTGGGCTTCAAAAATTTTAGCAAGGGGTTCTCTGCCCAGTTGCTGGATGGGTGTGACCATGGTGGGCGTGGCTTAGTCAGCCTCCTGCACCACGGTGGGGGGGAGCGTTTTTGCCCTCCCCAGGCTCCGGAGGCTTTCTTTGAGCCTCCGGGAGGATGAAAACGGTCTCCCTAGGCTCTGGTAGTTTCCGAACTTCTGGTAGGCCCATTTTTCACCCTCCCCGAGCCTCCACACATGCCCTGCACTTACCTGCATCCAAAACAGGCCACATGGAGACTGCTGGGAGGGGTGGGGTGGGGTGGGTGGGGCCAGACAGCAGTGGGATTTGGGGGTTCTCCGAACTGCACAGAATCTTAGCTAGAGGTTGTCCCGAACCCCTGCGAACCTCCAGCAGCCCACTCCTGATAGATACACACACAAATAGCAATAGCACTTAGACTTATATACCGCTTCACAGTGCTTTACAGCACTCTCTAAGGCAGTGGTTCTCAACCTTCCCAATGCTGCGACCCTTTAATACAGTTCCTCATGTTGTGGTGACCCCCAACCAGGGGTGGGTTCTAAATTTTTTTACTACCGGTTCTGTGGGCGTGGCTTATTTTGTGGGCGTGGCTTGGAGGTCATGTGACTGGGTGGGTGTGGCTAGCTGGTCATGTGACCGGTGGCCATGGCTATGTGTATAGGGACTACTCAGAGGGCTGAAAAAAGTCATTTCTGACAGGTCCTCGCGCTTTTGACTGGTCCTCACACTTATGACCATCCTCACATTTATGCCCGTGCAGCATTCTTAACAACCATGTCACTCATTTCACAACTGCTTCTCTTCACCATGGTGACAAGATAGGACAAAAACGTAAAATGTGAGGACAGTCGTAAGTTCGAGGACTGGTCAAAAGTGCGAGGACCAGTCAAAAATAACTTTTTCAGCCCTCTGAGTAGTCCATATGCACAAAAGGACTACCCATAGGGCTGAAAAAAGTTATTTCTGACAGGTCCTCGCACTTTTGACCGGTCTTCGCACTTATGACTGGTCATCATTTATGCCCATTGTAGCATTCTTAACAATGTGTCACTCATTTCACAACTGCTTCTCTTCACCATGGTGACAAGATAGGGCAAAAACGTAAAATGTGAGGACAGTCATAAGTTCGAAGACTGGTCAAAAGTGCGAGGACCAGTCAGAAATAACTTTTTCAGCCCTCTGAGTAGTCCATATGCATAAAAGGATACAGCAATAGAGAGGGATGAAGGAAGGGAAGGGAAATTAGAGTAGGAGTGAGGGTAAGAGAGGGAGGAAGAGAGGAGGAGAAGGAGAAAGGAAGAGGAAGTAGGGAGGAGAAGAAGAGGGTGAGGAAGAGAAAGTAAGAAGGAAAGAAAAGAGAGAGGTGGTAGGTTTGAGGAGAAAGATTGCTGTACAATAAAAAAGATGAAAGGGAAGAAAGCCAACCCCAAACAAATATAAAGATATTAAGATAGAGAATGAATTGTTAAACTTTAAAGAATAAAAGAGAACAAATATGAATAAATAACAATAATTAGAAACACACATACAAACATACAATGTATTTTCTTTGAACAGAGTATTTGGCGGGTTCATAAATTTAAACAGTGTTTAGTCATTTCAATTAAATTTACAATTTCTATATTTCCTTTTTGCCATATTTATTCCTCATCTATTTTTTTTTAAAAAAACAATATTACCCTTCATCCTCATCTCTAATCTTAATCAAATTCAGTTTTTCCCTTCTATTCTATATTATACCCCTTCCCATTGTCATCTATTTTTATATCCATCCTCACATTGGTTAATTATGTAATATTACAGTTGTTTAATATGAATTCAACATTTTAATATAAATCAATTAGTTATATAACTACCTTTTTTGTATATTAATCAATATGAACATGAATATTCCAATTATTTCCATGCAATCCAATTTCTTACAAATCAATTAATTATATTTACCAATAATAATAAACCAAATAATTTCCCCCATATATTCCTCCAAACCACAACTTAACCATTTCTGCTTTCAACACAATATACAATTAATAGTATCTCAATTATTACAATTCCCTAGTTAAATAGAGCTTTTTTTCTTTTGTGTTTTAAAATCCTGAACTCTCCTCTTTTTCCCTAAATTTCCTGTTGTTTGCACCTACCTTTTTTGGTGAGGAAAAAGAAATCTGCCTGCCTAATTTTCCAACGTGCAAAGCCAACAGCCTGCTTTATTTTCTCTTTCGTTTTTCAGTATAGCTAGGGGGAAAAAAATCTGCACTCTTTCCAAGCAAGCAAAAGAGCCCTGAGCAAAACAGCTGAGAGCAAATCAGCTGGGGGTCGGGAGCCGATCTAAGCAAGGGCTAATTAGCCTATGCTGAAGCTCCGGGGCCAATAAAATTACAAAAAAACACCGAACCCTTTGTTAAATTGCTGACTCCCCCGCCCCTCGCCCACCACTATTTATTGGCAATAAATAGTGGTGCGGAGGGGCGGGGCAAGCCAGCAATTTAACAAATGGTTCGGCTGCACCACTGGCTATAGGGCGGCCCTTTGAAGCCCCGTGGCAAGAATTTAAACAGTTTTTTTTCCTCTAGCTGTCGGAGGCAGCAATAGATGGGGAGGGGCGGGGTAAGTGAATGGCTGGCGATCCAACAGAGCAGAGAGTGAGGGTGAGTGAAGGTGTGGGGGGGGGAGAGGGCTTTGGCGACCCCTGTGAAATGGCCGTTCGACCCCCAAAGGGGTCGCGACCCCCAGGTTGAGAACCGCTGCTCTAAGGGGTTTACAGAGTCAGCATCTTGCCTCCAACAATCTGCTCCTCATTTTACTGACCTCAGAAGAATGGAAGGCTGAGTCAACCTTGAGCCTGCTGAGATTCAAACTGTCGAATTGCTGGTAGCCAGCAGTCAGCAGAAGTAACCTGCAGCAGTGGTAGGTTGCCCCCGGTTCACATCGGTTCTATAGAACCGGTAGTAAAACCAGCAGGAGGCTCCGCCCACTGACCCCGACGTCATCAAAACACTTCTGCGCATATGCCTTTCCATCCCCAAAACAGTTCCAACTCCTTCATTTTCAATAGTGAATTAATGACAACATACCATGCTAAGGGCAAACGATAGGCATAACTCAGTCGGCTGAAGAACTATAACAATGTGGTAGATTTTTTTTAACCCAAAATCCTTACATTTGAATCCCCTCCACTTTCCCCACTACATAGTTCTACACCATCTGTTATATACACAAAAGAATGAGATTAATGTACATTATTTCCTTCCAGTGGGGATACATTTCACAGTATTCATGGTGGTATTTTCAGAATTGCCACAAAACCTTTAGAGATCAGGGTGACATTGGTTCTGCAGGCAGAAAAGAGATAATAATAGCGCAGAACAGATGTGATCATATTTCTTGGCTGCTAAATACTTTGCAGGAATGCTATATTACAATACATATTTATCCACCTTCCTTCTGTAACATCTCAAAGTATTTGTTTCACAAAGCGATGTTACGATGTTCTTTTGTTTCCCTACCTCCTACCAAGAATAGATTAATTGGATCAGGGTTGGAAAAAGACCAGAAGTTTGAGACAGCCCAACACAAGGTAAATTAGGCATGACTTAGATAGAAACCAGAAGAATAGCTACTCTTTTCAGCAGTAGATGCATAATATAGGCAGTGGTGGGTTTCCAAATTTTTTTACTATCGGTTTTGTGGGTGGGGCGTGGCATGGTGGGCGTGGCGTGGTGGGCATGGCAGGGGAAGGATATTGTAAAATCTCCATTCCCACCCTACTCCAGGGGAAAGTTACTTGCAAAATCCCCATTTCCTCCCAATCAGCTGGGACTCGGGAGGCAGAGAATAGATGGGGGCGGAGCCAGTCGGATGTGGTATTTACTGGTTCTCCAAACTACTCAAAATTTCCGCTACCAGTTCTCCAGAACTGGTCAAAACCTGCTGAAACCCACCTCTGAATATAGGACTGAAGAACCTACAAACTTCCAGATGTTGAGCTACATTTCTTGAAGCCTTACTCAGTACAACCATTGATGAAGGATACTAGAAGTGGTAATTCAGCATCATCTCTGGAGCAGTGATTAAAGTTTCAGAATGGGACCAGGAAGATTTTGGTTGAAGCTTTTACTCAACTATAAAAAAAACTTCATTACAAGAGCACTAATCATTTAATTTATATTAATCATATATACAAAGTCATTCAGTGTTTGTACAATCTGTTTCTGTCAGCCAAAAACACTTTGCATATGTTGTAGCTTCTTTAAATCAACAAAATGTTTGAGCCAGTCTTAGCTAGGGTCATTGGTTTTACGGTGTGTACATTATCATTTAGTAAAGCTTATAAGAAGAAAACAGTATCAAGTTGGCAACAAATTGACCAACTGTACAATTTGTACAGTTACATATAATGAATAATTGCCCTGTACATTTAATCGAAGACTGATGGCCATTGCATAAGTCTTTGGGCCAACTAACATACATATTGTGTTATATTCAGTTTGCAGTTTTAGATCTGTCATGGCCTATTTAAACTTAATGTCATTCATCAAGAAATAAATATGCCAATATACTCCAACACTTGGACTAGTCCAGCACTTTCAGTAAAATAGGCTTTTCAGAGCCCGTGAAAGTAGATAGTGGTTTACAAAATAGTACAACCACAGAAGATCTGCGCATTGTCACTTTAACACTGTCAGAAGAATAATTAGGGATACCAACTCCAGGCGGGGCTGCAGAAGAATGAATAAAAATGAGACCCAGACACCTGTGAGGAAATATTTATTCCTAAAAGCAAAACCATTTGCCTTTGGGGCAGACTGTAGAGAAATAGGGTACCATAGCAGATTTTTATAGGGAGGACTTGTCCAGGGTGTAGGGTGTCTATGTGCTGATTCTAAGGTGACACTTGAGGGGCATGTGTCTGTGTGTGTATGTGTAGGTATGTTTATTCTTAAAAACATGCAGTTTCTCCGGTAATCCTAATTTAATTAATTCTGTTTGTGTTTGTGCACCTTATCCTTTGATATATGGCCGTGATGGTGAACCTATGGCACGTGTGCCTCAGGTGGCACGTGTAGCCATATCAGTGGGCATGCGAGCTCAGCTGATTTTCGGGCCTTCTGGGCCCACCAGAAGTAGGGAAACAGACTGTTTCCTGCCTCTGGAGGACCTTGGTGGGTGGTGAGGAAGGCCCTTTTTTCTCTCTCCGCAGCCTCCAGAGTCTTTCTAGGAGTCTGGGGAGGATGAAAACGGTCTCCACCCCCCCCAAGGCCCTCTGAGGCTGGAGCCCATTTGCCAACTTCCGGCCCCACCAGGAGCATGGGGGGGCAGGGTCACACGAGCATGTGTGGGGGCAGGGCACATAGAATTATGGGTGTGGGCATGCACACTTGCGACACACACCCCCACTACTGGCACGCGATGGCAAAAAGGTTAGCCATCACTGGTATATGGAATAGGCAGTGGTGGGATTCAGCCGTGTCTGTCCAGTTCAGCACCGACTGCGGTAGGCCTCGCCCACCTGCTCAGATGTAATGCCCGGTCCTAATTAGCCACATTTTGGAGGCCGTGCACATGCGCGGAAGGCGAGCACATAAGCAAAGAGCATGCGCAGAAGATGGCGTTGGCGAGCAAAGAATGCACACGCATATTCACATTTGCAACCCAGTAGGGAAGGTAAGTGAATCCCACCTCAGGGAATAGGTCTCAGTAACTTATTTGGGGGTTTGAGGAAGTTGGCTAAATTTAACTGATTATCTTAGTTTTAGCTTAGCTTGACTGTTAATTATCTAGTGTAGGCACTGATTCTCAGACCATTGTGGATTTTGTTAATATTTTAAGAGAAGATGGAAACAGTATAATGAATAAAATATATTTGGATATAAAACTTCTCACAACATGAAATAGAGAAGCCACCTCCACAAGGCATGAGGAGGTAGCTAGCAAGAGTATCAATAAAGCTCCACTATCACAACATTTCTATAACCTGATTTTACCCTGATCTCTGAAATAGGTCAAGACAAGAAACAGATATCACAAAGACTGCTGGAACTTTATTTTATAGTTGTAGGATATAATAACAGAATCTTGAAAGTCTACATAGTTTCCCTCTCTCCCCCCTCTTATGCCATACAGTACAGAATGAAGATGAGGTTTTGTGGATTTTATATTATATAGTCTCTCTTTTTGCGAGGTTGAGAGGTTTATTGTCTTTTTTTCAGCTACCAGTTCCTGCATACTTTTGCTGAGGTTATGTCCGTTCTCCTCTACACTAATTTCCTTTTCCTTTTCAAGAAATCTAGCTAAAGAAGATGCCAAGACTCTTAACTTTTGGTTTATAAGTGCCTCCTAAGGACTTGACACTCCGTATATATGCTGCCCAGTGTCATTTGATAGTGATATGGTGAGGCATATTAAACAAACAAACAAACAAAACAGGGGTGAAATGCTCTGAAATCTGCTATTGGTTCGCTTCACTACCGGTTTGCTTCATGTGCGCATGCGCAGTGCGTGCCAAACATGCAGTTTGTGCGCAGGCACACCGCAGGCGCTACCGCACAGCACTGAAAAAGGAGGATTAAGAAGCCTTTTTTAATGTAAGTAGAACAGCGAGGGGGAGAAAACAGCTGTGCCGCATGATTTAGATTCGCTAGAGAGCAGGATTTCCTGCTTTCTAGCAAATATAAAATTGTGTGGCACAGCTGATCGTCAGAAATACCAGTTCGTCTGAACCAGTAGCATTTCACCCCTGAAACAAACATTGCACATACATCATGCACTAGAGCTTGAGGCTCTAATTCCAAAATCATGTTTAATTAGTATTGTTTAAATTAGATTATCAAACAACCTCTACAGTCCACTTGCCTAGTCACTTTTTAAAAATTTTTGTTGATATGTTATACATGATGACATCCTAGAAATATATATCCCACTTAAGCTCTGGGGGTGGGGGGGTCTCAGCAGAACACTAAAATGATTTACAGAAGTTGCTTTTCCCTTGGACAATGTGATTGATATGGGAAATCAAACCCTGAGTACAGTCCATCTTCATTAAAGTCTTATGGAAGAACAATCTTTGATTTTTAAGAAAAGTCAGGCTACATCTGTCTTCTCAGTGGCCCAAAGCAGGGGTGAAATCCAGCAGGTTCCGACAGGTTCTAGAGAACTGGTAGCGGAAATTTTGAGCAGTTCAGAGAACCGGTAGTGGAAATTTTGAGTAGTTCAGAGAACCGGCAAATACCTCCTCTGGCTGGCCCCAGAGTGGGGTGGGAATGAAGATTTTACAGTATCCTTCCCCTGCCATGCCCACCAAGCCACACCCACCAAGCCATGCCCACAGAACCAGTCGTTAACAAATTTGGATTTCACCACTGGTCCAAAGGTTTTCTTCTCAGTCCAGAATCTTGTAAGGATCCTACACTGGCATTATTCTTCTAAAAGCAGACAAAAAAAATAATCCTTATTTGCACCATGAAAAATGAATTTTTTTTTTAAGGAGCATCCAGTATTGTAAACTATTAGAGCTTCACAAAATGTCTTCTAGCCACTTCCTAGCAGATATAAGTGTCCAAACACCAGGAATGAAAGCCAGATTTCACACTTTGCTAAATGAATTTTTTTGGGGGGAGAAAGGTGATTCAGAGCAGCTGGAGGAATCTGGCATTTTGGATTTCTCAGTTTCATCTTAGAAATATGGTAAGAGAAATGAAGCCAATGTCACTGAACACATGTGTTATACAGAAGACTTTAATTTATGGCAATTTATTGTTTCTTTTTTTTTCCTCTACCTTTTCGCCAGTCAAAATCTCCACTTCAGTATTTAAGAAATATTAAGAATCACCCTTCTGCATTCAAAGGCTGCTTTGAATTCTACATCTTGAATTTCTACATCTTCTTGGCTTAATTCAGACATAGCAAAATTAAGAAAAGAAATCTGAAAGATTCTAAATCTAGATCCAGACAATAATCTGGAAACATGAAATAGGTGTTCCAAATAAACTCAGAGATCCTATAAAATACTTGATTTTCCTTATATCACCTAATCAATAAGAAGATAATGGGGCATATAATGCATCTCCATTTGAACGTTATTGTTGTTCAGCAAATTAATAGATATGAGAAGCATATTTTATATATACCTCAAAAGGTTAGCATTGCTTTAATGGCTGGGCTGCAATAGTGAGGCAGAATACGGTAGTGATTTGAAAGGGATTTTTCATAAGAGGGTGGCTTCTTGGATGAATGTATATACTTTAATAGCAATAATATATTTGGTCCATAAACAGACACATCAAAAGTTTTTCCATTTAGGTGGAACCAGAGGTGAAATCCAGCAGGTTCTGACAGATTCTGGAGAACCGGGAGCAGAAATTTTGAGCAATTCGGAGAACTGGCAAATACCACCTCTGGCTGGCCCCAGAGTGGGGTAGGAATGGAGATTTTGCAATATCCTTCCCCCAGGAGTGGTGAGAGAATGGGGATTTAGCAGTATCCTTCCCCTGGAGTGGGGTGAGAATGGAGATTTTATAGTATCATTCTCCTGCCACGCCCACCAAGCCACGCCTACCAAGCCACACCATGCCCACCAAGCCGCGCCCACAGAATCGGTAGTAAAAAAATTTGGATTTCACCACTGGGTGGAACCTAGAGGCTGCAATAGTACCACATTTTTTCATTTTCCAAATCAAATTCAGGTGACTTAAAAAAAAAGAAGAAGCAAGGAACTTCAAACTGTTCTTGTGTCTAGTTGTTCTCGTCTGCAGTGCTCTATAGTGTCGTTTTGAGGGTAGGAGTTGAAACAGTTCATGTCCAGGATGCGAGGGGTCTGTAAATATTTTCACAGCCCTCCTTTTGACTCGTGCAGTATACAGGTCCTCAATGGAAGGCAGGTTAGTAGTAATTGTTTTTTCTGCAGTTCTAATTATCCTCTGAAGTCTGTGTCTGTCTTGTTGGGTTGCAGAACCAAACCAGACAGTTATAGAGGTGCAGATGACAGACTCAATAATTCCTCTGTAGATCTGGATCAGCAGCTCCTTGGACAGTTTGAGCTTTCTGAGTTGGTGCAAAAAGAACATTCTTTGTTGAACTTTTTTGATGGCGTTTTAGATGTTCGGTGTCCATTTTAGGTCTTGAGATATGGTAGAACCTAGAAATTTTAAGGTCTCTACTGCTGAGACTGTATTGTCTAGTATTGTGAGAGCACCACATAAGTTCATTTGAGCAAACTATTGAATATATTGCTTTCCTTCCCAATATATCAGCAAAATATTAACTCAAATTTTGTATTATATTCCATATCACCAGCTTAACGAGTGATTTAAAATAAATGTAGATCAACTTCAATAACTTGGAAATTTAAAATGGACTTAGATCAAGATTTATCCAACAATGATTGATATATGTTTTTTTTAAAAAAAGTGAAGGAACATTGGCTAATCTTGAAATTCAAAATGAGAAAATGTATAGCAAGACTAGGAAGAGGGGGAAAAAACCTGAAGACACCAGCAAGCTGTTCCATATTATTGACAAGTAATCAAGAGTCAAGCTTAATTCTAGGAGTTTTACATTCTTACTATTTTAAATATACTGGAATTTAGCTCTGAAGCAGCATGTAAAGGATTATACTGGATAACTTGAGTTTTTAAAGCAATTTATAAACCCTGGACTACAGCACTCATTCTCCCTTCCTTTACAGCTGAAAGGGTAGTACATATTCTTAGTGCCTATTCCAATGAGTCAACAGTGGTTAAGGCACTGGGCTAGAAACCAGCAGACCAGGGGTGAAATGCTCCCAGTTTGGACCGGATCACCCAATCTGGTAGCGATGGCCGTGGGTGGTTCAGAGAACCGGTAGCAAACATCCCTGACCCCTGACCCCCATGCCCAGCTGAGCCGCACGATCATCAGAGGCTTTTTTTTTAACTTTTAAAAGCATTTTTTCTTCGGCCGAAAAATGCTTTTAAAAGTAAAAAAAAAAGCCTCTGATGATTGCGCGGCTCAGCTGTGATCATCAGAGGCTTTTCAAAGCATTTTTTCCTGCAACCTCTTGGCTGAAGAGGTGGTAAAAAAAATGCTTTGAAAAGTCTCTGAGCATCCCAGCTGAGTTGCCTGATCGGCAGAGAGGTATTTTTTAAAAAACCTCTCTGACGATCCCAGCTGAGTTGCCTGATCGGCAGAGGCTTTTCAAAGCATTAGAAAAAATGCTTTGAAAAGTTAAAAAAAAAAAGTTGGCCACGCCCACCCAGTCACATTACCCACCACCACCAAGCCACGCCCACAGAACCAGTAGTAACAAATTTTATATTTCACCCCTGCTCTGTAGAATGGCAACGTTTACAACCATCCAATGATGGGAGTCTGTCAAAGAGAATCTGTAAGAAAAAGTCTAGAAATGACAAGCAAGAATATACAGATATTTCTCTGTTGCCTGCTGAATTTTGCTAACACCAAGAGCCAAACTGCACAGCTGGGATCGTTAGAGCCTTTTAAAAGCATTTTTTCTACCTCTTCAGCCAAAGAAGTTGTAGAAAAAATGCATTTAAAAGTAAAAAAAAAAAAAAGTTGGCCACGCCCACCCAGTCACATTACCCCCCCACCACCACCAAGCCACATCCACAGAACCGGTAGTAACAAATTTTCCATTTCACCACTGCAGCAGACCATGAATTCTAGTCCTATGTTAGGCATAAAACCCACTGGATGACTTGGAACCAGCCATATCCTCTCAACCCTAGGAAAAAAGGTAATGGCAAGCCCAACAACAATCCTGCAGAGATTAATTAAGACAGTTGCTAGGAGTCAACAAGCAGTTGAAGGCACCCCATCCCAACAGAGAAAAATTTCAATGTATAACCAAAGTATTTTCACATTTAAATATTCTAGGTTGCTTTATTAGCAAATATATGGAAATTTGGTCAACTAATACATACTCTTCTCATTAATTGATTAAACATTGTTTTAATCTGTCAAAAGTCTGACAAGTGGTCTTTCCATTTAAGGGCGCTTGAAAAAGGCAAAGATTTTAATGGAAAGCCACTGATGTTATACTTTGTTTATTTCTGTATCTGCTGGATAGCACTGCTTTTTGACAACACTCTTTGTACTGGCAGGCATTAAACAAATCAAAGAATTCCTGGAGACTGAAGTGACAAGACCTTAGGGTTTCAAACTTAAACATAGATTTTACGGTGCTTGCCTAAAGACTGATTCTACTTACTGTCTACTTGCAATGCAGATTAATTTTGAAAAATTACAAAATATGTACCCTACTGTGGCCTGAAGATCACAGGAGAGTAAAATACACAGTAGGACAGATAAATTCTGGGCACGCCAGGAGCATTCATACTTCCATCAGAAACTGGTACTGAAGATTAGCAATAGATCCCCAGAATCAAATATTAGCACCTGTTTAATATCCTGTAAGTGTACTGATTAAATTCCTTCTTTTATATGATGATCTATTTATATTTAAAATTATGTTAACCCCAAAAAGGTAGACCAAAACTAGCTGTGCCAAACATGAATTCATGGTTTTAACTATTCAGTTAAATAAATCAGAAACGGATTTTGACAAATTTGATGAAATCCCTGTGGCTGGAGGGCAGGATTCCTGTATTTAGTGACAAGATCGTCAAGGAGCATTGGTGGCGCAGCGGACTAAAGTGCTGTTAAGTAGCACTTAGCTGCCAGCTGCCTGCAATTACTGCGAGCTCAAATCTCACGAGGCTCAAGGTTGACTCAGCCTTCCATCCTTCCGAGGTAGGTAAAATGAGGACCCAGATTGTGGGGGCAATAAATTGACTTTGTATAAAAAGAACACCACTTGGGGGGGCCGAAAGCCCTACTAAGCAGATATATACAAAAGTATGAAGGGTTTGCTTAACGCATTGTAAGCCGTCCTAAGTCTCCGGAGAAGGGCAGCATATAAATCGAACCAATAAATAAATAAATAAGAGCTATGTATGAGTAGCCTGTCTTTCACTGAATAAAAAATAATTTGCTGACCAATAGCCTTGTAGACTTTGTGATCCTCTATTAAAGCAATCTTTCTCAACCTTAGCAACTTTAAGATGTGTGGTCTTCAATTCCCAGAATTCCCTAGCAAACATTGCTGGCTGGGAAATTCTGGGAGTTGAAGTCTACATATCTCAATGTTGCCAAGGTTGAGAAAAATGCCATTAAAGCCAGGGGTGGGCTTGAAAAATTTTAGCAAGGGGTTCCATGCCCAGTTGCTGGGTGGGTGTGGCCATAGTGGGTGTGGCCTAGTCAGCCTCCTGCACCATGGCAGGGGGGGTTTTCTTGAGCCTCCAGGAGGGCAAAAATGGCCCCAGGCTCCGGAGGCCCTCTGGAGGCTGGAAATGGGACTGTTTTCAGCCTTCCCAAACTTCCAGTAGGCCCTTTTTTCGCCCTCCATGCATGCCCTGCGCTTACCTGCATCCAAAATGGGTGGTGTGGGGACTCCTGGGAGGGACAGGGCAGGGTGGGCGGGGCCAGCCAGGAGTGGGATTTGGGGATTCTCCGAACTGCACAGAATCTTAGCTAGAGGTTCTCCCAAACCCTTGTGAACCCCCAGCAGCCCACCCCTGATTAAAGCCTAGGGTACTTCAGATCAGGAAGTGTAGGTAGCCAGGAATCTGTCACCAGATGGAGGTATAAAAGATAAAGAAATCACAGCTCTCAGAAACCTCACAACATTTAGGGTAAAAGCTATTACACTATTAAAAGAGCTTATCTAAATTTAAATACCTGAGGGTAAAGGAGAAACAGAAGCTCTTTTCATAAAACACAAAAACTTTGGGAAAAGGAAGAACATATTGATATATCAGGCTTTCACTAAATAAAGTGCTTAAGACCATTGTTGCAATAACAAAGATAGAATTATAATATTATTTAAAATATCAAATAAAATCATGCTTCTCTGCTTAAATACCTAAAATCTGAATAAAAATATCTTGGCCTCTGGCAGTACGAAAAAAAAATTCTCAGCAGCATCAATGTTGGCAAGAGATGAAGTTGCGAACACCCGTGATCTTACTCTGAT
The DNA here is from genome assembly GCF_059756535.1 of Pantherophis guttatus. NCBI lineage: Eukaryota > Metazoa > Chordata > Lepidosauria > Squamata > Colubridae > Pantherophis > Pantherophis guttatus. Next base: position 83,989,863 of record NC_142064.1, on the reverse strand, counting down.
TTATAATCCATGAACTGGATCAGTAAGGAATTATATTTCTGAAAGTAGTGATCAAACAGGAATAATTATTTTATTTATTTATTAGATTTTTACCCTGCCTTGTTATTAAAAGGGAGTTTGCACTGGGGAAACGAATGCTAAATAATCCTGAACTGGGAATATTTACCTGTAAAACAAACAAAATCAAAACAATCTGAATTGTTAAAAATAATTCTTGAGTAAATGACATTAATTTGAAGACTACCAAGATTTTGGGGACTTAAAAAAAACCCATTAAAGCAAATGCTAGTTATATATGCTTCCATAACAATATACACAATATCATGAGATAGATACGGTGAATCTCAACCTTTTCTTCACCACGAAACCCCTTTATATACCTTTTTTGACCACGGACCATAAATATGGACCCCCCCAAGACTTAAAGATTTAAATTATAACATTTCTTCAAGCCTTCACGGACCCCCTTTGACAATATTACACTCCCTTCCCAGGGATCCGTGGACCACAGGATGAGAACCATTGAGATAGAATATTTATAAAATCATAAATTAGTTGATAGCCTACCAGCAAATACACTGGTGCTTCTTTATATCGTTGTTGATTGGAATTGGACATTAAGTTAGGTATGCAGAGAGGGGAGCTTAATGCTGTGTACTGCAAATAGACTCTTTTGTGTGTGAGAGAGAGAGAGACTACAATACTTTGTGTGAAGTTAAACAGATTAACAGAGTTGGAAGGGACCTTATAAGTCATCTACTCCAACTCCCCGCTCAAGCAGGAGACCCTACACCATTTCTGACAAATGGCATTCCAATCTTCTCTTGAAAGTGTTACTTAAGTGCCTGCCTAGATCTGCAGAGTCAATCTAAAAAGATAGGTCTACCTATTCTGATGCCAAAAAAATTGATAGGTCAGAAATGAATTGTTGCACGGCTTTCAGAAGGGAAGGTAGCTGAAGAGAACAGGCAAAGTGCAATACTTCCAGTAAAGTCCATAAAAGCTGTACAGCAATAGATAGGCTTTTATAAACTTAGGCCTATGTGTTGAGATCAATCCAGATGCATTAATTCTATTGAAAATGTGATAACAGATGACCTTTCTTTCCAAACCAAAGTGACATCTAGCAGATTAAAATCTTTCAGTGTACAGTAGAATCTGTTTGCAAAGAGGAGAATTTCTTTCATTTCCCCAAGAAAGAGACACTCAAGGCTAGGGAGGTGTGAATCAATATTAATGCACTGGGTTTTATTGTCTATGTTGATGGACCATTATTCAATTTAGTCCATCAAGCTATTTTTAATTGTTCTTTTCAAACTGCATTTGCAAAATCACATTGGTTTTCATTCACAACTTTTGCTGATACCCTTGAGCTTTTGAGAGAAAGGGCACATTAAGGGAAGTGAGAGCAGAGCTGACAGACAAGAAAGCACTTTGAACGGTGGAGAAACTAAAGCACAAAGCACAGGAGAACAAGGTAGAATGAACAAAAAGACAAAACAAGAGGGAGATATGGAAAGAGGCTGAATTGGTAATGGAAGCCGATCATATAGGGTAGTTGGTTGATTTGAGGCCAAGCAGATGTGGTAGTTGGGTGGAAAAGAGGCCAAGAGTTCCAATGGTTATGTAGGAGAAATCAAGCATCACACTATACACTACCACATAAGAGAGTTGCAGTGTATGAGGCTGAACATGAACACGGGCAATAGCACCTTTTTCAGATGAGTCACCTGTTTGCAAAGAGGAGAATGTGATTTCTTTCACTTCCCCAACAAAGAGCCACTCAAGACTAGGGAGGTGTGAATCAATATTAATTCAAGATTATCCTTTTCATCATCCAAGTCAGAGCCAGCCTTCACACTAGGCTGCTGACCAGCCTACTTTGCAGGAACATTGGGAGTCCATGGTCCTTCCAGGATTTGGATGTTGTGTCTAGAGGTATTTCTCCTTTGCAAGTATGAATGGTGGATAGACATTTATCCTACCCAAGTAACTTACATTCTGGACTTTAACTCTACAGTACAAAAAAATGTATCACTTGTTTGACCCAGCCAGTTTTATCAAGAAAAGGCAATTAATTAATGACTGTAATCAAATATGACCATATATAACTTTAATAATTTTGTTGAACTTTCAAACCTTTGTGAGCATGGTGAGGGATTTATTTGTTCCTAGTCTGCATTAAACTTATTCATTTCATAATCTACCATTTGCAAGGCATTACTTTATAGATTACCTTGAGGGTAAGGATCCCTCCTGAAACATAAAAAATACACACAGCATCCATTACATCCAGAGCACATAGAAAGTGGGAATATATTCCCCAAAACCCAGGGGAATATCAAGGAATGACTTTCTCACATACAATTCTAATAGAAATGGACTATTTGGCTTGATGAAACTATCTTTGTGTAGGTCATGGAGGATATTCCATTGTGCCCTGAATTGAAATAATATATTTTGTCACTTGCCCAAATTAATTTAGTTCCACCAGAATATAAAATACATGCTGCAGTAACTGGAATGTACGGCTAACTTTTCGTTTTTTTTAAAAAAAAAAAACCTGAATTAATTTTTATGACAACTCTACCTAATTACAATCTTCCCTTCTTTCGGGGGAAGAAAGAGTAAATAAAAGAACTTTTCTTTCCGGAAAAGGAAGAAGACATAAGCAAGTCACTTAGTTTAGTTTAATCTTCTTCAATAACCTCTAAGAATGACAATCAACTGTTGGCTACAATAGTATTTGTTGCAACTTTCTCTCCAGGCCAAACGTAAAAGAGAAATCTCATTTTTGTTCAGGCTGCGACACAGGAAAAAGCCCATCACCTCTGTCCATTATGCTTCTGATTGGGCTGCTATTTTTCAAGGAAAAGTAAGGCCTTCAGACTAAAGTACACATGACATGTAACTTGGCATTTGGATAACCATCTCTTTGGATGGTCCTCCTGACTTGGAATCATGACTATAGCAAGCATTACAACTTTATTCATATTAATAGCAAGAGTGTATCTCCTCTGGTAATGTGTTTAAGGGAGGGAAAGCACTTCAAGAAAAAAATGTCAATACAGGCAGTCCTCAGCTTCGAACAGTTTTGTTTAATGACTGTTTGAAATTACAATGGCACTGAAAAAAGTGACTTGGGACCATTTTACACATGACTGTGGCAGCATCCCCATGATCACGTGATCAAAATTCAGATGCTTGGCAAATGATTCGTATTTATGAAAGTTGCCATGTCCTGGGGTCGTGCGATTTACCTTTTGTGACATTTTGACAAGCAAAGTCAATGGGAAAGCCAGCTCCATTCAACAACTGTCTTACTTAACTTAACAACTGCACAGACTGACTTCACAACTGTGGCAAAATATATATATATCTCACTTCACAACTGTCTTGCTTAGCAACAGAAATGTTGGGCTTAATAGGGATCATAAGTCAAGGACTACCTGCATAACCATTGAAATTTTTCAGTCAGGCCTCAGTAGTGGAAAAATTAAAGGAGCTCCAACAGGAGTAAAGTGTTCCTCTTCTGATAGAAGATTAAAATGTTCTTTAGAGAGACATGTTGCCTTTCTCTTTCCCAATAATCTGCATAAATTGAAAATGCCCTCTGTGTGATGTTTCCAGGTCTTGAAGAAGCTCTTAAGTTTCCTGGATGAGACCACTTGAAATTGTTTTAACACTTGTTGGAAGTGAAATCTGTTGTATTTTCTTGCAAAATTGGAGGGTATCTCTTATCTCCTTTGGGACCAATTCACAAACTAGTCTGGACACATTTTTCACTACTGATTCTCAATATAATCTTTTCAAACATGAATGTCATGAGCCAGCCTTTTCAACCTGAATAGCACTAACATATAACCGCGATGTTTACAAATACCATAAGATGCAAAATGATTCGGGTGACTTAGTTCAGACTGATATTGATGATGCTTCTCAATACAAATAAGACTTTTCCTGCAAAAAAAAAAAAAAAAAAAAAAAGCAGGAGACAAGCCATAGTTTTCACGTTATGGTATATATATATTTTTTGAGTTTTTATTTTTTTCTACAATGCTCAGAATAAAAAGGGTACCTCAATATACAGTAATGTCATCCCAGATAGGACTCCATTTATACTTTGGGAAGGCTTTCGGGATTGGCTGGATGCTTCAGAGATGCTTAATATTTTTATTTTCCCACCCAACCATGACAAATGAGTAATTTTGTTACAGAATTATCAAAGTAACAACTGGATTTATCTTTAGGCGGCAAAAACAGGATTCAGCATATGTGCTTTGTAAACTACTGGATACCCAAACAGATTCTGGCATGAAGAGCAGTTTTAATTCTTTTTTCACCCTAGAAATCTGTGAGGGGGGAAAATTGACTCATTAAAATAAATGGCCTGCCTATGGACAACATAAATTATAGGCAGAGACCCTTGATACAGAGTGAGGCCATTTGGGGTAGAAGGGTTAAATATACCCTACATTCCTGTATCCATGATAGTCTCAATTGGTACCCTTCCATTTATTTTTGAGTTAAAAAAAAAAAGAAAAGAAAGACAGCTGTTAGGTGAGTCTTTAAATTAATGTGCAGTTTGGCTCTTGGTGTTAGCAAAATTCCGCGGGCAACAGAGAAATATCTGTATATTCTTGCTTGTCGTTTCTAGACTTTTTCTTACAGATTCTCTTTGACAGATTCCCATCATTGGATGGTTGTAAACGTTGCCATGCTACAGAGCAGGGGTGAAATGTAAAATTTGTTACTACCGGTTCTGTGGGCGTGGCTTGGTGGTGGTGGGTAATGTGACTGGGTGGGTGTGGCCAACTTTTTTTTTTTAACTTTTCAAAGCATTTTTTTCTAATGCTTTGAAAAGCCTCTGCCGATCAGGCAACTCAGCTGGGATCGTCAGAGAGGTTTTTTAAAAAATATCTCTCTGCCGATCAGGCAACTCAGCTGGGATCCTCAGAGACTTGTCAAAGCATTTTTTTTACCACCTCTTCGGCCAAGAGGTTGCAGAAAAAAATGCTTTGAAAAGCCTCTGATGATCCCAGCTGAGCCGCGTGATCATCAGAGGCTTTTTTTTAATTTTAAAAGCATTTTTTCGTCGGAAGAGGTTGTAGAAAAAATGCTTTTAAAAGTAAAAAAAAAAGCCTCTGATGATCGTGCGGCTCAGCTGGGCATGGGGGGGGCAGGGATTTTTGCTACCGGTTCTCCGAACCACCCACCACCATCGCTACCGGGTTGGGTGATCCGGTCCGAAACGGGAGCATTTCACCCCTGCTACAGAGGAAAATTTGGTTTGACTGGATCAACCTGCGGACATACTCAAAAAGTATTATGCCATATATTGTAATCTTCAAAAAGTGATTGTGTTGTGTTGATAAAGGTGGCAATACATAATTGTTTTTCTATGTTTGTCCCATTTGCAGGTTGCTTTCCAGCAGCCCTTTTTTAAAGTGGCATGCACCCTGCCAGAGTGATTCATAAGATCACCTGCTATAGGACATGAGAAATATTCCAAGCATTTAGCAAATAACATTATTGGATTCACTCAAAATTAAACAGTGCTAGTCCTATCAAAGTGATGGAAACAATGCCTTGTTTTATTAGCTGATATAAGTCTGAGCTTGCAACTCGTAAGGAAGTGGGCAAGATTCTTGGGTCAGCTAACCCAATCACCTGTATATTAGATCCAAGTTTGTCTTGGTTGGTGAGGTCACTTAATCTCAATCCATACCAATTTGTTGAGGGAGGTCCTAACAGCCTTGAGGGAGATGGTACAAGGGTGGGTTCTACTTACCTTTACTACCAGTTCGCATCGCACCTGCACGCTCTTCTGTGCATGCGCAGAAGCTTCTGCGCATGAACAGATCACCTATGATGATGTCCGGGTCAGTGAGCAGAGCCTCCCGCCAGTTTTACTACCGGTTCTTGTGAACCAGTCCGAATCAGGGGTAACCCACCACTGAGATGGTGATACATCCCTTCTTCAAGAACTACTTTTTGGACTCATTGGTACTTGTCAGTCCTTCAGGGTAAAACAGACTGGAAATCCAAAATCATGCATGCTAACGCTACTTTCACTATAAAGCTAAAGTAAATCTTGCAAATCTGAATGCGTTTAACCTCTCCCTACCTTTATCCTCATGACTAGGAAAGGCCTTATCTAGGACATTTTCTCAGGTTACAATTCTGGCCAGGACTCAGTTTCCTTTTACCAGACTGTTGTCTGTTTTACAGAATTACCCAATTAGAATACATAGAATTACAAAATAACAGAGTTGGAAGGGACCTTGGAGGTCTTCTAATCCAACCCCCTGATATACCATTCCTGACAAATGGCTGTCCAATCTTTTCTTAAATACCTCTAATGATGAAGCACCCACAACTTCTGGAGGCAAGCTCTTCCACTGATTAATTGTTCTCCATGACAGGCAATTTCCCCTTAGTTCTAGGTTAGATCTTTCCATTACTTCTTGTCCTGCCTTCAGGTGTTTTGAAGAATAGGTTGACTCCTCTCCCCATCCTCCCCACAAGTCCAATTTTCAATATTCCCTTCAATAGAACGTGGTTGAGAAGACTTGGGGCTGTAACTATAGTACAAATGGCCTCGGAAGAAACTGATTATCTGGACCCATTTCAGTCAGATTTTAGTCTTGGATATAGCACTGAGAAACCACTGGTCATGCTTGCTGATGAACTCATCTCTCACATTATAATGAGTGCATTTTACATAGGGCTGCCCTTGAAAACCTCTCTGGATTTTGTGTATTTTATGGCTTAGAATTGTTGTGTTCTTCTGAACAATTTGAGGGTTTTATATATATTGTATTATTATTTATATTATGTGGTCCCCAGAGTCATTGCAGAGCTGAAAGGAAGAAAGGGAGGAAGAATGAGTGGGTGGATTTAGATATTTCAATAGCATAAAAAAGCTTGAGATTAAAGTCAGAAATTTCAGATTATACATCATTCATGTGATCTTTATACAATAGTTCTATAAATACTTTGATTATCAATATCATGCTCTGCAACTGAAGCAGGATCCGATTTTTTCTTTGAAGTATATTTAAGATGACTTTTTAAGAAGTATATTTAAGAAAGACTTTGCCTTTTAATACTTTTCCTTCCAAAGGATATACTATTATATTGATACTATTAGCTGTCCTGAGCCTTTTGGGGGAATGGCAAGCCTATAAACAAAGTAATATGTATATAAATAAATGTTACTGTTGATAATGATGATGATGATGATGATGATGAACATGATAGATAGATAGATAGATAGATAGATAGATAGATAGATAGATAGATGGATGGATGGATGGATGGATGGGTGGGTGGGTGGGTGGGTGGATGGATGAAATCCAGCAGGTTCTGACAGGTTCTGGAGAACCGGTAACGGAAATTTTGAGCAGTTCGGAGAACTGGTAGCGGAAATTTTGAGTAGTTCGGAGAACCAGCAAATACCACCTTTGGCTGGGCCCAGAGTGGGGTGGGAATGGAGATTTTGCAATATCCTTCCCCCAGGAGTGGGCAGGGAATGGGGATTTTGCAGTATCCTTCCCCTGCCACACCCACCAAGCCACGCCCACAGAACTGTAAAATAAATTGGATTTCACCACTGGATAGATGGATGGATGGATGGATGGATGGATGGATGGATGGATGGGGAGAGAGAGAGACAGACAGATAGAAAGGAAGAAACAGACCGTCAGAAAGATAGACAGACAGACAGACAGACAATGAACAAAGAAATAAATGGAGATAACCATATTGCCTTAAATCTACCATCCCTGAAAGACTTATTGCAAGAAACTCAGGGAAATTAAAAAGATGTCATGAAGGGATACATAAAAAGAGCCCATTTACTATCCATGATTCCCAAAGCCCATGGAGCATTAATATTAGTTTAAGAAAAATCACAATGGATTTTTTTTTAAAAGTGAAGCAAGGTGCAAGGAACCTCTTAGTTTCTTTTCTACATTGTCAAAATCAATTTCTTCCAGAATAGCAAATGCTTACCAAATTTAACAGTTTATCCCTTGAGTATGCAAATCCAATTAAAATGCTCCACCAATGGAGGATGAGATAAAACAGGCCTCTGAGAAAATGAAGCATATGTTAATAAGGTGTTTTTTTTTTTTCAAAAAAAAGATTTCACCACTTTGGAAACAAGCGTTCATTTCCCAAGTCACATAATGGCAGGTGCAACAGCTGCAACACCATTGAGCTAATAAGTATAGCAGCTCTAACTTTAAATGATTTCATAGCCCATGAAACCAAAGCAAGGAACATCAGATTAAATAAACACATATCTGTTCTAGCAGGTATGTTTTACATACCATAGATAAAACCTTCTGTGTATATTCCTGTGCTTTATGTTCCTGTAGAGTATTTCTGGTTAAGTCTTACCCTTTCCTATCCAACGTGGCAGATATTATCAGGGTCTAACTTTTGAGGAGCATACGGAAGGCTATTTGGGCGGTTCCGGTATAGAACTTTTCCTTAAGTCTAGTCAAGTCTGAATGATAAAGGGGTTCCTACAAGTCAGTCTTGGTTCCTGACAATTGCCTAGACCAGCGGCCCCTAACCTTTTGGGTACCAGGGACCAGTTCCATGGAGAAAGATTTTTCCATGGACCGGAAAGGGCTTAGTTTTCTGTGCTGCCTGCATCCCACGGATGGATCTTCTCTTGTTTGCATGGCCTGGTTGCTGGCATGCCACGGATCAGTGCCTGTTCATGGACAAGAGGTTTGGGACCCCTGGCCTAGACCAGTCCCTGCAGTTTTCTTGGTAAGATTTCAGAAGCAGCTTGCCCTTTTCTACTTTCTAGAGCTGAGAGGGAATGACTGACCCAAGATCACCCAGCTCAGTTTCTGCCTAAAGTAGGACTAGAACTCGTGGTCTCCTGGTTTCGAACCTGATGCCTCAACCACTATACCAGACTAGTACTCTAGGATAGGGTAGGGTAGGGTAGGGTAGGGTAAGGTAGGGTAGGGTAGGGTAGGGTAGGGTAGGGTAAGGTAAGGTAGGGTAGAGTAGGGTAGAGTAGGGAAGGGTAGAATAGGGAAGGGTAGAATAGGGAAAGGTAGAATAGATGAAGGTAGGGTATATCTTTTTTCAGACTTAAGCCTCAGCAATCTGCTTTCTAACCTGATGTCTCAACCACTACACCAGATTAGTACTCTAGGATAGGGTAGGGTAAGGTAGGGTAGGGTAGGGTAAGGTAGGGTAGGGTAGGATAGGGTAGAGTAGGGAAGGGTAGAATAGGGAAGGGTAGAATAGGGAAAAGTAGAATAGGTGAAGGTAGGGTATATCTTTTTTCAGGCTTAAGCCTCAGCAATCTGCTTTCTAACCTGATGTCTCAACCACTACACCAGATTACTACTCTAGGATAGGGTAGGGTAAGGTAGGGTAGGGTAGGGTAAGGTAGGGTAGGGTAGGATAGGGTAAGCTAGGGTAGGGTAGAGTAGGAACAGGTAAAATAGGGAAAGGTAGAATAGGTGAAGGTAGGGTATATCTTTTTTCAGGTTTAAGCCTCAGCCATCTGCTTGGCATCAATATTTTCAGGTAATTAATGTGTACTGCATATATGCATCCAAACCAAGGATAAATTCAGTCCCAGGTTTCAGAAAACCTCTAGATTTTTCATAGATAAAAGTACTATAGTGAACTTTTACAGAAAGCTATAAAATGACCTTAGATGGTATGTTTGCTGCGTTCTGTTTTGTTTTTATGTATTTGTGGTTGTTCTTTATGTTGTTTTTAAAGACAAAATTGTTTAATAAAAATTATTTTTTTTAAAAAAAAGTACTATAGTGAACTTTTTTAGCAGCCTTTTTCCCAGCAAATGAATCCTATATTCATTTCCAGATTATTTTGCTGATAACCCACGAGCACAAAAGAATGAGAGATCCTATAACTTCTAAAGCACCTTACCTTTTTTAAAAAAAGAAAAAAAAATTAAGAGCTAGGAACCAATAGAAGGTTACAATCTTGTCCCTTGTACGACAAATGCCAGGAGAACAGCTGTCTGGCTTGTCATAAAACTGAGATGATAGATATGGAAGGACATTGGTAAGTTCAACATCCTATTTGATCTAGGACATCCAAGCTAAAGCGTCTCCAAGAGATGGATGTCCATTCTCTGCTTGAAGGCTTCCAATGAATTAGCAGTTGCAAGGAGCTTTTTTCTCCTACTCAACTGCCACTCATCCTTGAAATGCAGAAATGAGACAAACGTTGCTGTGACCTCTGCCACTACTACAGGCACAAATGCTGTACAAAAGCTTTTTATTTGAGGGATTGCTAAATTAGAAAGCAAATTTAAATCTTGGAAAGTTGCAAATGGGCATGCATTCATACGTGTGTCTAAATCCAGCAAGTTACTGGATAGGGAAGCAAATTGCAATCCTATTTGTATCAGCATAATACAAATATAAAGAGGCAGAGATTAGAATCGTATACAGGTAGTCCTTGAGTTACGACCACAATTGAACCCAAAATTTCTATTGCTAAGTGAGTTTTGCCATACTTTTTCGCCTTTCTTGCCACAGTTGTTAAGTGAATTGCTGTAGTTCTTAAGTTAGGAACAGTTATTAAATAAATTTGGCTTCCATTGACCTTGCTAGTCAGAAAGTTGCAAAAGTGATCATGTGACCCTGGGACACTGCAATTGTCATAAATATAAGTCAGCTGCCAAGTGTCTGAATTTTGATCATGTCATTGTGGGGATACTGCAACGGTTGTAAGTGTGAAAAATGATCATAAATCACTTTTTCCAGTACTGTTGTAACTTCAAACGGTCACTAAGTGAACTGTTGTAAGTCAAGGACTATCTGTATCTGAAGATATAACTTAAAATAGGAGTCAGCAACCCGCGGCTCTGGAGCCGTATGTGGCTCTTTCATCCCTCTGCTGCGGCTCCTTGTTGCCGCCACAATTTTGAGAGGAGCTTCCGGTTATGGGGAGATAAAGCACAGCGCACCAGGAAGAGACTCTATAGCAAGGAGTGGGTTTTCCAGTCAGCTCCACAATTGATAGGGCTTTCAGTTAGGACAAGTAGAGGAAAAAGGATGCCACGCTAGGAGGAGACTCTATGGTGGGGGAACCGGACTTCCAGTCAGCTCCAGAATTGAACGGGGGGCTTCCGGTTAAGACCTTTGTGGCTCTTTGAGTGTTTAAGGTTGCCGACCCCTGACTTAGAATATAGAAAGAATATTAAAAATGGGGATGTTTCAGAGTGTGTGTAGCTTCTCTTCATTATTTTTTTTAATGTCTCTAAGTCAGTGTTGACTCCTTTTAAACTACCTGGACAAGTTCCTGAAGTTCTCTTAGCAAGATTTTGGAAGTGATTTGCCCTTGCCTTCTTTCTAGGGCTGAAAGACAGTGGCTGGCCCAAGTTTGCCCAGCTGGCTTTATGCTTAAATCAGAATTAAAACTCCTAGTCTCCTGGTTTCTTGCTTTGCTTTAGCCACTACACCAAACTAGCTCTTCACTGACTTGTCCCTAAATATTCTCAAACAGCCGTGGGCTGAAAAACAGGTATCGGTGGACATAGTGCAGTGGAAATACAGAATTCAAGAAATAAACTGTTCAGCCAAAAAGAATAGCACAGAGCAAAATTATAGACCTGGAGCAGACTGGACAGAAGAAAACAAAGGATGTGTAGATTTATAGGACTGCAGTTGGATTGATTTTATTTTAAATGCTCTCCTGCAGGTTTCTAATTATTTGAGTTAATGATGGTTCTGAAAAAAAATTAATTACAGTGACCTCCATAAAATATTCAAGTATCTCTCTATTCAAGCTCCATTTAGACTATTTGTTAAACTTAGCATCTTGTCCCTTTGCAAAAAATGAAATTTAAGGAGGGGTTTACCATTCTAGCAGCCCGTCAAACTGCAGGAACTGATTGCTTCAGTTGGTTTCAAAAAAAATATAAGAGATTTCCCAAAAGGCTGAAGCTTGTCATTCTGAAATCCTGAGGAATAGCAAAGGCTGCTGTAAAAATGATAAGATGGACAGACAAAAGTGATAGACTGGAATTTCCAACTTGTCATTAAAAAGCTTCATATCCCTGCCTGGTAAAGAGATTGTCCAAATGTCTTTTTCAGAGGAGACTGTTATTGAATTGGCCATTAATGATGGCACGGAACAGACCTTTTCAGATTGGATTATTTCCGAATTGGCCACAATTGTGAGCTCACAATAGACTTCAGGTGATATAACTTTATTGTAAACTCAATTTCAAATTAATTGAGCTGCTAGTTTAGTGGTTGAAGACATGCTTTAATGTGTAAAACATCCCCGATTCAAGCCTTGTCATTCCTAGGCAGGGCCAAAACAACTTCTAACATGAATTTTACACAGCCAATGAATTATCTCATGTTTCTTTTTTTTTAAAGTTATTAGTTCATTTTGTTCCAGTTTTTAAATTCTGCAAGCAGCATCCTGATGTAATGGTGATGTTACTGAAGGGACAAAGAAAGAAAATGGCCTTCTGATGTTTTGTTTTAGCTCTGTCTTTTTGCTGTTTGAGTTGCTGGTAGTATATAGAAGGGGTCTCCAACCTTGGCAACTTTAAGCTTGGCGGACGTCAACTCAACTGGTTCTGTGGGTGTGGCTTGGTGGGCGTGGCATGGCTTGGTGGGCGTGGTAGGGGAGGGATACTGTAAAATCTCCATTCCCTCCCCAGTCCAGGGGAAGGTTACTGCAAAATCCCCATTTCCTCCCGATCAGCTGGGACTTGGGAGACAGAGAATAGATGGGGGCAGGACTAATCAGAATTTTTACTACCGGTTCTCTGAACTACTGAAAATTTCCGCTACCGGTCTCCAGAACTGATCAGGACCTGCTGAAACCCACCTCTGGCCTGCAAGTAACCTGCAAACCAGTTTGTTCCACTCTGAAGTAGGGAGTCCTATAAAGTAGACCCTTTGCCTCTCTTTTTAAAAAAGCTTATTCTGGCAATAAAATCTTCCAGAGGAAAGTCATCCTATCCCTTCTTTTACATCCCTTACACTGGATAGGGATTTCAGTCACTTTATTACAATATTGCAGTCACTTTATTGCAATAGGGAGTCCTTTGGACACTTTATACATTTGGCATTGGAAAGGATGAGGTTACCTGAGAAAATTTGTGAGGGGTTTTATGTGTATCTTGTGTGTCTTTGCACCTCTGTTCCTGCAATGAATGTATGTATCTGGGAATTTGAGTTAGGACCTGTCTTTATGCTCCAATTAGCAGTTTAAATGGGTTAAAATATAGACTAGACTAGACTAGACTAGACTAGACTAGACTAGACTAGACTAGAATAGAATAGAATAGAATAGAATAGAATAGAATAGAATAGAATAGAATAGAATAGAATAGAATTCTTTATTGGCCAAGTGTGTGGCCAAGTGTGATTGGACACACAAGGAATTTATCTTGGTGCATACGCTCTCAGTGTACATAAAAGAAAAGATACATTCATCAAGAATCATAAGATACAACACTTAATGATAGCCATAGGGTACAAATAAGCAATCAAATCATATTAGGAAACATATAAATCATAAGGATACCAGCAACAAGGTTACACAGTCATACAGTCATTAGTGGCAGGAGATGGTGATCAGAATAATGAGAAGATTAATAGTATACTAATATGTATAATAGTGTAGTATAATAATAATAATATGTAAAACAAAAAAAAGTGTGATTAAATTTAAAATACTGGTTAAAATAAGCAGTGGAAAAAGATATTTAAATAGCCAATAATAAAAAGCCTAAGGCACAGGTGGGAAACTATGGCCCCTTTATGACTTGTGGGCTTCAACTCCCTGAATTCCTGAGCCAGCCATGGAATTCTGGGAGTTGAAGTCCACAAGTCCTAAAGGAGCCATAATTCCCCATCCCTGGCTTAGGGGAAGAGAGAAGGTTTATAAATTTCCTACATCTTGAGAGAGAGTGGGGCTAAATGCAATTCCCAAACGAATGCATTCCATAACCTCTGAGGAATCCAGAAGAAATCCTTTTATCACATTCCAGATTTAGGAATGGGAATACTTATGATATTCAGGTCCTAAGATTTTTAGGAAGTCAAAATCAACATCTTCGGACAGTTCCTAATAAACACAAAAATCATATAATCCCTGTTACTAAATCACTTAGCTGCCTAGCCGTTGCCTTTTGCACCAACTGCAACTTCTGGAACTTTTCAAGGCTACCCTCCTATAGAGCCAATCACATTTATCAAGATAGGATTCAACCAAAGCATGGGTAGCTATTAAATCCAGTTTGCTCAGAAAGTGATGAAGCCAATAACAGCAGACATAACTATGAGAAGGAATGTCTCCCCAGTTTATCCTGCAAATTAGGTGACAGTTGAGGGTCAAGGAGTACTTCCAGAATATAAACATTCTTTTTCAATGGGATTGCGGTACTATGCAAAACATTTTCCACTTCAATTCTCAAATGCATTTTTTTTTCTCCTTAGTAACAGCATGTTTTTGTTGTCGGGATTAATTTCAGCTTGTTTTCCCTCATTTAACTCATTATCAAATTTAGGCAAAATTCAAGGATACTAATTGTTTCCTAGGAACTGGATAGTGAGGAGCAAAAGAGTTGGATGTCCCAGTTTTAGCATCCAAAGTTCCAGACCTCTACCAGTCATTTCATATAGAGAGGAATTAGATGGTGTCAACCTCCTGACATGAATTTAGGAAAAAGCAATCCTAAATTAGAAATATGGCTGAATTATAAAGGAAAAAAAAAACAATTTTTTTAAGGTTTAAGCTCTCAAAAATCCTGAACCAATCTAATCATTTTGCTTTCCTTCCCCTGGAAGGGGGAAAAAACACACTAGACCTCAAATGATTTAGTTCAGTTTATGAGGGAAATTGTTCTTATGTTGGGCACAACAAAAGTGAACAGAATGCAATCTGCACCATCTCTAACAAAGATCTTTTTATTTATTCATCTATTTAATTCTGGTGACATCCTTCTTTTGTTGTGTGGCTCCCTCTACTAAATATTTGTTTAGAGCAATTTAGTTATTACGGGAATGGCGTGATTTTATTACAATTCTATTAGCTACCTGGCAAACAGGTAGCTAGAAGGATGTGGACACTGAGGTCAAATGGTTTTTGTATTACTGTTGTTCTTCTTTAATATACTTATTAAAAGGTAAAGAAGCTCTGTTGCAGGGCCTTATGGGAAGATAAGGGTAAATTTGGTATCTGCCACAAACTCTAGCCATCAGAAACAAGAATCCTTATAGTGCTGACAGTTGCCTTTGCGTCCTTGCCAACTACATCCCCAGATGCAATGTTTGATTTAGGGCAATGTTTTTCCAACATGGCAAGTTGGCAACTTTAAGCTGCCCAGAGTCACTTCAACAGTGAGATGAGTGACATATACATTTAATGAAATAGAATAAAATAAAATAGTTATGTCGGCTTCAACTCCCAGAATTCCTCAGCCAGCAGTCCATACTAAAGTTGCCAAGTTTTTTTAAAAAAAACACTGATCTAGGGACTTACAGGAACATTAATTGATTTCTGGATAGCTACATTCCTGACACCCAGGACATTTCAAGATGTCCTGAATTTCCTACCTTCAAGGTATCCTACAGGCCCCCTTCCCCCATGCATGAGAGTCAGTCTTGCTCTTCTAGAGGACAAAATCAGGAATGGGACAACAGCACTGGCTAAATCTCTTCCTTATCTGTGCTGAGCTCAGTTTCTTAGGGAAAGTCTCTCTTCATGTGCGTTCCAAAATAGACCATTAATTTTATCAAATTAAAGGCAATTTTAAAGTGAGGTAACCATCATCAAGAGCCATGGTGGCACAGTGGTTAGAGTGCAGTACTCCAGGCTACTTGTGCTGACTGCCGCTGCCTCCAATTTGGCAGTTCAAATCTCACCAGGCTCAAGGTTGATTCAGCCTTCCATTCATGGTCAGGAAAATGAGGATCCAGATTGTTGGGGGCAATATGGCTGACTCTGTAAATAGCTTAGAGAGGACTATAAAGCACTGTGAAGCGGTATATTGGTCTAAGTGCTATTGCTGTTGCTATAAGATGCTCAGAGTTGTCAGAGAGGCAAGCAACCTATATATTAAACAAACAAATAAACATGCATAGAACCAGAGTTTTTATAACTTATTTTCTTTTGGCATTTTCACTACATTCCAATTAAGTTTGGAATAAATGCAAAATAAAGAGTCCCAGAAACTTCCTGCCTTGGTGACAGAAATTTAACTCTTTCCTCCTTTAAATGCATGCCGTCGAGAGCAAGGAACGTTAAGAAGAAAAATGTCCTATTTATGAGAATTTAGAATGGAAATGAAAATAAGTCTGTCATCATTTGTGTCATCCATCAGCTAGGTGCCCTTGGCAGTCTGGTTCAGTCATATGTCAGAGCTAAGTGAACCAGAAGTCAGTGAATTGTACAGAAAAACAAACGAGAAAGAAAAGGAGAAAAGAAGGTTGACAGAAGGCTCTCTCCATATTAGAATAAATTGTCACCCCTGCGTCTGTCTGAAGTTTGTCCTTTCATCTTTTCCCCCCAACCTTATTTATAATTTCCTTTTACTCAACTAGGCCTGAGAAAACCAAGGGCAGAGGCAGCCATGGCCACCAAATGGACTTCACACATGCTCTGTTTGCTAGGTCCGCCATCTTTACTTCCTCACTACCTTCCAAGATAAAATTTGTTTCAATCGAGATCAGGCAGTATGAAAGTTCTGCTTCTAGTGATGTCTGTAAAAAGTTACAAGATAGCAGGAAGCCTGCGCCTCAGGGCTAGTTTAAGACTCCCTGGAATTCTAAGGTATGTCAAGATTTGAAGGTCCCATGACATAAGAAATAAAGAAAGAAAAAAAATTATAAAAAGATAACTGAAAAAAAATGGCATACTATTATACTTGCAGAAAGGCATTGGCAAACATAGCAAAAAAAAAAAAAAAGCACAAAATAAAACATACATCTTTCCTAGAATCTTATATGTGTTATCTAGTACCTTATGATTTTTTTAATCAGCGCGTATGAAATTGTATACTTTTATAGAAACATAGACGCAATTACAGAGATCAAAGCCTAGTTAATAGAAGCAGCAATCTAGCTTGTAATGAAAAGTTAATACTATATTCTGACTCTGTGCGTGTGTGTCAATATGTGTGCGTGCATGCGTAATAATCCTATCCACATTATTAAATACCTTTAAATAATATACTTTACAATTTCTTAATTAACAACATAAAATTGAAGTCTGTTAGCATAAAAGAACCCATTATATGGTTTGGCTCTTAGTAACAGCAAAAGAAATGTAATTTACATTCTTGCTTCTCCTTGCATGTCCCATAAAATGTAACTTTGGGGAGAAGGACTCCTTTCAAAGTATTTTTTTCAGCAGCTCATGTTTGAACTTGGACTGCTGTCCCATAACCAGCAGTAGTGGCTCAAGTGTTCCCAATTGCTCCACCAAGGCAATATTCTGCAATCATGACTAAAATTCCAAGGCACCATTTGTGAAGGCTGCAATTGGAGAAATGTGTTAATATATTTGTCAGGATTTATCAGGATTTATTAATCCCTTCACCCATGAAGACTCACTGACAGTTACAACTTGTGGGAGTTTTCAAAAAAAAGACTAGACAGCCATTTGCCTGAAACTGTATAGGGTCTCCTGCAGAATCAGGGGGTTGGACTCGATGACCTCGAAGGTCCCTTCCAATTCCGATATTTTGTTATTTGCACAATGACTTTATCATGCGCCTGTTGTCATTTGCCTCTTTCCCTCTCTCATGGATGTCCATGTCAGAGGCACATGGGGGGGCCGGGGGAGGTGGCCAGCAGTAATGTCTAAAGTATGCACAATCCAGAGAAGTGGAATTCGCATTGTGATGCTACAATGCTGCCAGCACCATTGTGACAAAAACATTCAATTCTGTAGCTCTTCTTGTTGCAGTTTCCCTTAATGAATATAGTTAACACACTTTAACATAAATGTCTTTATGGCCGCTCCTTGTTATGTAGATTTTTCTGACAGAGACTCTTAAAATGACAGTTCTCACAGGCTAACCTTTTTCCTATATTATATATACCTAAATACATACCTAAATACAACCTCCATCTTTTGCATCAGAGGTGGGTTTCAGCAGGTTCTGACCAGTTCTGGAGAACCGGTAGCGGAAATTTTGAGTAGTTTGGAGAACCGGTAGTAAAAATTCTGACTGGCCCCGCCCCCATTCTCTGACTCCCATGTCCCAGCTGATCTGGAGGAAATGGGGATTTTGCAGTAACCTTCTATTGGATTGGGGTGGGAATGGATGTTTTACAGTATCCTTTCCCTGTCACGCCCACCAAGCCATGCCACACCCACCAAGCCACGCCTACAGAACCGGTAGTAAAAAAATTTGAAACCCACCACTGTTTTGCGTGCAATTGTAACCTTCTTCTCTGGATTCATTTTTCACAGTTATTTTTGTGGGTGTGCTAACCTTTGACCAAAAGAAGATGGATACTGGTGAATTCTACTTAGTAATATTGTTGATGCCACGGCAGGTCCATTGCAATGGATATTACAAATTCTTTCCCGTAGATATCCATGACAGATTACAGCTGCATGCCTGTTTAGGATTACACAGCTTCTATTTCCATTGACATGACAATAAGCTACACTAAATTCATCAAGATAAGATTCCTGGATAAGTCTGCCACGCTGAGGTCAGCAATGTGCTGCTAACCTGCATAGTTAAAAATAGCATAGCGTTTGTGGAAAACTCTTTATATTTAGTGCTAGATATAATATTTACCTGAATGTTTTGTTCAACTTTCTCACAACCTGGCAGCGCATAACTGTTTATTTCAATGTACCCATAGATACTCTTGAGAGCTGATCTGCCCCATTAAACAGCTGTTGTTCTGAAAGTTTTAGGTGGAATAGTTACTGTGGTAAGTTGCTAAATTGGGACAAAAAGTGAGACATAAGGGGCTCACTAGAACAACAGAAAGGAAACAAGTAGCAATTATTTTCTATATTTTTTCTGTGTATTTAAAGACGTATTGGGGCATTTTTACTCCCGCATTTCTGAAAAATAGAAACAGGCTCAACTTGCACACAACTTGAATGGGGAATGATAGGGTTCAGTTGAAACCTGGCAAGACTGAGTGGCTTTGGATTTTGGGGCCTGTCAGTTCTAGGACTGTACCATCTTTGGGGCTGGATGGGATTGCACTGCCCTAGGCAGACCCAATGCATAACCTCGGTTTCTTCCTAGACTCATAACTCCTACTCGAAGAGCAGGTGGCAATCATATCAATAGCACTTAGACTTATATACCGCTTCACAGTGCTTTTACAGCCCTCTCTAAGCAGTTTACAAAGTCAACATCTTGCCCCCAACAATCTATGTCCTCATTTTACTGATCTCGGAAGGATGGAAGGCTGAGTCAACCTTGAGCCAATTAGGATCGAACTGCTGAATTAAGATCGACAGTCGGCAGGCAGCTGAGACAGCCTGTACTACTGCATTCTTACCACTGTGCCACTATGGCTAGGAGGGCCTTTGCCCAGCTTCAAGTTGTGCATCATTTGCACCCATTCTTAGATTGGGAGGGTTCTTCTCAGAATCATTCATGTCCTAGCCACATCCCGATTAGACTACAATAATGCATTCTTCATGGGACCTCCCTTGAAGAATATCCGGAAGCTTCAGCTGGTGCAGAATGCAGTGGAACAGGCAGTTAATGTCTGCTTCTAGAATAGCATATATTATTCCTCTGATTCATAAGCTACATTGGTTGCAAGTTTGCTACAGGGTCCAATTCAAGGTATTGGTTTTAATCTTTAATGCCTTTCAATTGCAGGGGCTGGATTACCTGAGGGATTATCTGTCCCTGATTATATCTTTCCATCCTATCAGATCCAGTAGAAGAAGTATGCTAGGGGTCCACTAGCTTCAGAATTAACCTGACAAGTCCCAGGAGATACGTTTGCTCTGTTCTGCTCTCTCTGCCTTATGGAACGTTCTTCCCCTTGAAGCGAGATCAGCTCCATCACCGTTAATGTTTCAGAGGTCATTCAAGATCTAGCTATGCCATCCACCTGAGGATCAGTGAAATCCCTAAGATGGATGTCAAGCGCCAGGGAAATCAGGTGATCCAGGCACTTCAAATGTGAATAAAGATGTATTGTAAGATGTATCCTCAGGGTTCCGATGGATGCCCTAATTAAATCATGAGCCTCAAGCCAAGCTTCAAAAGAAATCCAGTTATTTATTAGGAGCTTCATGTTGGCACATTCCAAGTGTAGCCAACTCTGACCCCATGAATTTTACGCTCCAATCATGACCCTGTTTTCCCCCTCCCCCCAGGGTGTGTCATCAATCACATTCGCCAATGGAGCAATTTTGCGAGTTGTAGAGATCACTCTCCTCAGGCCACTATGGGTAACTCTGGGAGACAGCCTTGAGAGAGATATGTCTGGAACGTGCTTCTGTTTCCCATCCCTCTTGCCTATGGCAACTCGAGAGCAGGCCAGGGATGCTTTGCAAGTTGACACTTATGCTGTCTACAAGACTCTGAACTATTAATGGTTTTACAAAATTAGTGGGAGTTAAGAATAGAAAGGAATTCAAGGTGGACTGGATTTAAGGCTCTTGTGGGTACGAAGGGACTCATGACTGATGACCCCTACCTCGGAGTCATCCTGGTCATCTCCTATAATGGCTCTATTACAGTGCGTTGCAAAATAAGATATTCAAATAAAACAGGCACTCTAACAATACTGGGTTCTTGAAATGATAGTTTTGCCCACCTTCTCTCTTTAGGTATATTGATAGAGTTCAATTAATCCAAATCTTCATGCTTTCATAAGGTAAATAAAAGGCACACCAAAGGAGGAAGAGCTGTCTTGATGTCTTTACAGGATGAGATGAATGTATTACTCTAACTCAAATATCCACAAGGCTCTTTTAGTTTAATGCATCAGAACCATTACTGTTTAATATAAATATCCAAGAAAGCAATTATGAACACCAAACATATTTTATGTTTTTTTCTCCAAACAACTCAAGATCTCACTGGAAGATAATGAATCTTGACTTGCTGTGATAAAAGGCATGTGTGGAGCTACAATATAAAATACAGCTTCAAAATGGCTGCAAGTCAGTTTTATGCATCGTTAAACTGAAGGTGAAATAATTCATGTACTAAAGAAGAATCATGATATAGTTGCTATTGTCTCCTGTTAAGTATTAAACCTTTGACAACACCTATGGGCTAATCTAAACTTGTCATAATTACGATTCAGGTTTATTGAAGCTATACATAGAGTGCTCAGTGCTGCAATGAAGACTAAGGTGTGTGTTAAAGAAAAAGTAAGCAAAAACTTTGGAACTACTTTACCCAGTTGGAAATTATAGGGTAAATTATTGATTTACTTGCACTAATCTATAATATGTTTTGTTTACTTTTGGACTGCATCAAATGAATATTTACCCTGTTTTCCCCAAAATAAGACATCCCCTGATAATAAGCCCAAACGGGCTGTTGAGCACATGGCAATAAGGCCAAGCACTTATTTCGGGGTTCAAAAAAATATAAGACAGGGTCTTATTTTGGGGGAAACATGGTAGTAGCATTTAGTAAACTATGGCTTTGGTTTATTGTGTTATGTTAAATAAGTCAAGTGTGCCTTATTTAATAAAGCATGATATAACGAAGTACAAGCTGTGAACCCAATCTCTGTGCTGGGTTTCTAGTCCATGAAGAAGCAGACTTCCTTGACAATTCATTAGGACTTCCTAATAGGTTTGCTTGGCCTAATAGACTTTATATGTTCTTTCTCAGTGTTGGAATTGGGATGATGGGAGTTGCCATCTGGAGGAGAGTAATAATTGCAAGTTCCTGATCACAATTAAGCTTTTGTCTTTATTTTAATGGAATTGTTGGTCCTTCTTTTTTTTGGTAAGCCACTGAAAGTGGCAATGAGTTGTGCAGTCCTATACATTCAACTATATAATATATATAGTCTATACAAGTATATATATATAATTATATTATATATTATAATATATAACTATATTATATTATATATTACATATATTCTATTATATAACTATATAATGTATATAGTTTATACAAGATCAGATGGGGTCTGCAGCCAAGAAATTAAAAGACGGTTGCTCCTGGGGAGGAAAGCTATGGCAAATCTAGATAGCTTACTATAAAGCAGAGACATCACCCTGCCAACAAAAGTGCATATAGTCAAGGCTATGGTTTTCCCAGTTGCAATGTATGGCTGTGAAAGTTGGGCTATAAGAAAGGCTGAGCGCCAAAGAATTGAGACCTTTGAACTATGGTGCTGGAGAAGACTCCTGCGAGTCCCTTGGACTGCAAGACGATCAAACCGGTTAGTCCTAGAGGAGATCAACTCTGACTGCTCTTTAGAAGGCCAGATCCTGAAGATGAAACTCAAATACCTTGGCCATCTAATGAGAAGGAAGGAGAAGAACTTAATGCTGGGAAAGATTGAAGGCAAAAGAAAAAGGGGACAACAGAGAACGAAGTGGCTAGATGGAGTCACTGAAACAGTAGGAGTGAGCTTAAATGGACTCCAGAGGATAGTAGAAGACAGGAAGGCCTGGAGGAATGTTATCCATGGGGTCGTGATGGGTCGGACACAACTTTGCAATTAACAACAACAACAAATACATTCCCCAAGTAAAGAATCATTAGAACTAAAGCATATCAAGTCTTTACATGATAAGAAAATGCTAACCAGAGCAGAAGTTTTCATATTCTGGAATGAGGATGGCTCAGATGGAAGAATCTTTATGTGATACCTGCACAGCACCCTTTTTCAGAGACACCTTGCATTGACCTCAGGGTGTAGGGAGGAATGATCCAAATGTTGGGTGTGATGTTGTATTATCAGCTGCTCTCCTCTTTTGTACTTGTCCATGTACCAAAGGGATGGGCTGGCATTAGGATGCTACACCCTCCTACTGGCCCGTTTTGGTTTCCTCTCATCTGCCTTTGTGGGAAATTAGAACAGCAGTTACTCAACACTACTTACAAAAATTGCTGCTGGCCATTAATCCAAATGTCAAGGAGAGCTGGGTTCAAATCCCTGCTCAGACATAATTGTGAGATGATATTTTTAGCAAATTTGCCTTGCTGACTTAGCCTAAATTGTTCCACAAAGGATAAGGATAAGGATAATTTTATTTCTATACCGCCTCTCTCCCGAGGGACTCGGGGCGGTGTACAGCCAGGTAAAAACACAATACAAATATCACAATTTAAATTTAAAAATTCTTAAAAGTATCACATTTAAGGCCAAAATTAGCTAAAAAACCCAAAAAAATTTAAGAACTCCGAATTTAAAACTCAATTATGAAGCTAGCCCTGCCTGTCAGAAGAGCAGGGTCTTAAGAGCACAGCGGAAAACTCGGAGGTCAGAGATCTTGCGTATGTCTGGGGGCAGTTCATTCCAAAGGGCAGGGGCTCCCACAGAGAAGGCTCTCCCCCTGGGTGTCGCCAGTCGACATAATTTGGCCGACAGCACCCTGAGGAGTCTCTCTCTGTGGGAGCGAACTGGTTGGTGGGAGGCTATTGGTGGCAGAAGGTGGTCTCGTAAGTACCCAGGTCCTGAGCCATGGAGCACTTTAAAGGTGGTAACCAACACCTTGAGTCGCACCCGGAAGACCACTGGGAGCCAGTGCAGCTCGCGCAGGAGAGGTGTTACATGGGCACAACGAGTTGCACCCATAATTACCCGCGCGGCCGCATTCTGGACCAGTTGGAGCCTCTGAGTGCTCTTCAAGGGGAGCCCCATGTAGAGAGCATTACAGTAGTCCAGCCGGGAGTTAACAAGGGCGTGAGTGACGGTGCATAAGGCGTTCCGGTCCAGAAAGGGACGCAACTGGCGAATCAAGCGAACCTGATAGAAAGTCCCCCTGGCCACAGCCGTCATATGCTCTTCTAAAGACAGCCGCGCATCCAGGAGGACGCCCAGATTGCGAGCCCTCTCTGTGGGGGGTAGAGATTCATCCCCTATAGACAGCGATGGCATCAGCTGACTATACCGGGACGCCGGTAGCCACAGCCACTCAGTCTTGGAAGGGTTGAGTCTGAGCCTATTTCTCCCCATCCAGACCCGTACGGCCTCCAGGCAATGGGACATCACCCAAAGCTATTGGGTGAATGAGAATTGAATCATAAGGAAGGCTGAGCACTGAAAAATTGATACTGTCAAATGGTGGCGCTGGAGAAGATCCTTGAGAGTCCCTTAGACTGAAAGGAGATCAAATCAGTCAATCCTAAAAGAAATCAATACTGACTGTTCTTTAGAAGGAGAGATACTGAAGCTGAAGTTCGAATACTTTGGCCACCTAATTAGAAGAGAGAAAGGAGAAGGGGACAGCAGAGGATGAGATGGTTAGATAGTGTCATCAACGCAATCCTTGTGAATTTGGGCAAACTCAGGAAGACATTGGAGGATAAGGGGGGCTGGCGTGCTATGGTCCATGGCACCATGAAGAGTTGGACATGACAGTGACTGAATAACAACAATAATATTGGGAGAATGAAATATATTTATCCCCATGTTTTGAGCATCCTGGAGAAAGACTACATGAGACTGTCTGAACTGGTATGCAATAGAGTGATGGAAGGGTAACTGAAATTTTTGCATAAAATAGGTCATCTTTTCCTGAGGAAACCGTGACATGTGATCTGTAGGCCTATTACTGTGCAATTTCAATGCGGCAGGGCCATGGAACAGAAATGAATGGAGCTTCTGCAATAACAGTCTCAGTGGCAAATTGTCTGTAAAAGGCAGTGCTCTCAATTAAACATAGGGGGATTACTTGCAGCAGGCCTAAGATTTTTTTAACTAAATTGTTCACTCAGCGGGATCCAAGCCTTGTAGATTGTCTGTAAAATGAAAACTATACGACTTTTTTAAAAAAGGAAAGGAAAGGAAAAGGAAAGGGATGGAAAACTAGCCATTGTATTAATCTGACAATGATTGCAAAGGAAATGTGTACTCGAGAAAGATTAATCACATTTATACTCAACAAGGAGAAGGTGCTTGAAATTCTCTAATCCCTGTTCACAGCTTTCAGGAAGTGAAATGTTTTGCATAGCATGGCGTCTAAATCCCAACTGTTTGCACAATGCACACCCTCAGTTCAGCAACCTTTGCTGTTTTCACATCCCTCTGCAATTAGGCACAAGGAGAGAATTAGCAGCATTCAGCAGAAAATGTTGCAGAGTTCAAGAGGCCCTCCCAAAAGCTTTGTCATGTTGAAGGATCAACCAAAACTTCCAGAAAAGCATGATTATTTCACCTAGGCTAGCATTACCAATATGAAATTAGGGATCGGGTTCTTTGATTTTAATGAAAAATAAATAAATCAGAATATTTTTTTTTACCCAAATGTATTTATTTTGCTATTGTAAATAAATCTGTGCAGAGCAAAAGTTTCATTCTTCAAATCATCTGCTCAAAGTTTGTTGCTCAGCTCAGAAGCTGGATGTTTATAGATAAATAGCAATAGCACTTAGACTTATACACCACTCCACAGTGCTTTACAGCCCCCTCTAAGCGGTTTACAGAGTCAATATGTTGCTCCCAACAATCTGTGTCCTCATTTTACCGACCTTGGAAGGATGGAAGGCTGTGTCAAACATGAGCTGGATCGAACTGCTGAACTGCTGGCAGCCAGCAGTTAGCAGTGGTAGCCTGCAGTACTGCATTCTAACCACTACACCACCATGGCTCCAAAGGAACTAAAGATGGTTCCTTTCTACTGTGACCAACTTTTAATTATTTTGGGGGACATAAAACTGTGATTTGTATCTTTTCTGATTCAGTGGCCATTGTCTCACACAGTTACTTGAATCTACAGCTTATATAACAAACAGCTGTATTATATCTTGGGGGGTTCCCGTTTCCAGACACCTACTTGGATTCCCACCAAGGTCCTTTTCTTATGAGATTGTTTGTATTATTCTTTCAATGACAGATACTAAATTCTGCTTTGCATGCTGCGTAACAATGTGCCATCCTCATTTTGGCTATCTTAGGGCTCCTATTGAAACCTTAGAGCCATTCTCAGAGGATAAAAATCTTAGGTAGTCACTGTTTGGTTTGGAAGGGTGCTTGCCTGCCCAGAAAAAGGGGTGAAAGGTAAGCAACAGATTCTGTAAAGACTGGAAAAATAAACCTCAGTATGCAAAAGCAATAACCAAGTCTGTTTATCCTGATATCGGTACTAACTGACCACCTTAAATTGTTACAGAAAGGAATCTTTGTTGGAGCTGACGCCCCGTGCTCCCCATCACCTTCTAATCAGCATATAGCTCCACCCCAGTGCAATCATTCAATTATCCAATTACCCCGATTCCTCCCTCTCCCTCCCCAATCCATCACAAGCCACTTCAGTTGTTCCAACTGCTCGTCTTTCCTTAAAGAGATAAGGTTGATAAACTGCTTCAGTGCATGACCCTGACATCATCTTGCATGCGGCTGGGAATTCGAAGTGAGAGGCATGCCTCGGGGCTGACGACCCAGGAGAGCAGGCACACAGTAACCGTCGTCGGCGAAAGTGTGCAGCAGCAGAATGGCGATCCCCACATGAATGGTGGCCCCAAGTACCGTCGCAGGGCTGGGGCTGACAGTAAGCTGAAGGGCTGGAATGCTATATGGAAGATAGAGTCTGCAACTCCTTTTCTTAAAGCCATGTCTTTAAAGCCTTAGAAAGGACCAGTAGGGTTGGGGTTAATCCAATCTCTGGTGAATGATGTTCCACAAGATAGACATTACCACAGAAAAGATTTCTTCCTAGGCCCCACCATATGATATTTTCTAGCAGACAAATCTAGAAGCATGCCCCTCCTACTGAACCTAATGGAATAAAATAGATACAGCCAAGGATGTGGTCCTTGAGGTGCTCTGGTCCCATGTCACAGAGGGCTTTATCAGGGGTGGGTTCTAAATTTTTTTATTACCGGTTCTGTGGGCGTGGCTTATTTTGTGGGTGTGGCTTGGACATCATGTGACTAGGTGGGTGTGGCTAGCTGGTCAGAGTCATTTCTGGAAGGTCCTCGCACTTACGACCAGTCCTCGCACTTACGACCCGACTCATTTGTTTGCTTTTAACACTGATCAGGACGGTGATTTGGGACGGCCCTTTGAAGCCCCGCGGCAAGAGTTTAAACAGTTTTTTTCCCTCTAGTCATCAGCTGGGACTCAGGAGGCAGCAATAGATTGGGGGTGGGACCAAATAAAAGGTAAGAATAACATGGGTAGGAGGGGGGGTGGGAGGGCGGGAGGGCGGGGGGGAGAATCGGTTCGGTGACGTCATATCATCACCGCTACCGGCTCGGCCAAACCGGACAGAACCGGGAGGAACCCACCACTGGGCTTTATAGGTCATTACCAGCACCTTGAACTGAGCTCAGCAGCATATTGACAACTAACGCAATTAATGGAGCAGGGGTATAATGTGTGTCCCTCAAGGGACTGTTTATAATTCCCATGCAACTGAATTCTGCACTAATTGTAGCTTTCAGGTATTCTTCAAGGGTAAAGCACATAAAGCACATTGCAGCCATCCATTCAGGTGATGAGCAAGGTTTGAATGACAATGAGAAGAATCTCCCAGTATAAGAATGGACACAACTGGTGCACAAAACAAACTTGAACAAAGACTGTCTTGGTCATGGTTGCTACCTGTTCTTTCCCAAATTTCATACAAGTTCTGTTGGAGTAGTGCAACTTCATCCAGAATATCAGATGGTAAATCCCCAGAACCAGGTACCCCCAAAACCAGAGTCAGTCTCACAAAAGTTGAGTTGAAGCCTGTTTTTCTCTGTCCCTGTTATTTGCCTTTGCATTGGCAGTGAGACCTGAACTAGTTGGTATACTTCCAATAATCCTTAAAGATCCCCCCAAAAAAAGTTGTCTGCAAAGTCCTCTTAATACTTTATTAATCATCCTAGATGTAAGCTAGTGCTTTGATGAAGTGATTATATCTAAGCCATAGAGAGCTTAGTCTGATAGAATAAGTATTGTTTTGTAAAATTGCTGTTAGATGCTTTCAAACATTCAAGGTTTTCCTTGAATTACTTTGTACTAGGGCCTCAGAAGTATTAATTTAATAGCTTCTCAACTGCCTGATTTGAAAATATATTATAGCGAGAGTTGATTCCAAATTCATTTTTCACTCAAGTTCAGCCTTTAACATGACAAACACACTGAGTCTTGAAATATAAGTGGGAAGTGGTCACTGAGGGCCATCAGAACAGAAAATGGCAGCTGGATCTGCAAGTATCTAAATAAATTGGTGGATATTCCCATGCTACTTTGAATGGAGGATTGACACTGCCCAGGGGGAAAAAAAAGCAAACAACTTTATAAGCAGTAATGATCCTGACACAAAACAGAATTCTCCTCAGCCAAACAGTAACAATAGCAATCAATGGCAATAAAAAGTAGTGCATCAGTAAAACAAATTGAAGAAAGAAAGTTTTTGAACTAGATTTTAAGACTGAATGGGCATAAAACACCCAAAAGATATTGGCTGCTGTGATTTTCAGGAAAGCCTATTTATTTCTACCCTGCCTTTCTATTCAAGACAACAGATCAGTTGTCTCACTTTGAATAGGGAACATCTGACATTACAGATCATTTCTCATATGCGAGCGATGCCAGGATTTCAGTGATTCAAGGATGTCAGGTAAATTCCTTTCTTTAAAGCAAAATAAAGTGATCCACCAGCACCATCCATAATCCATTCACAGAGTCCAGTACTATGCATCTCCATATGTATCTTTTTTTATTCAACTCCTTTGTCTATTTCAAAAGAGTTGGACCAGGCGTGAAATTCATATGCAATTGACTAACATCTCTCACAAACTGTTTCTTGTTCAAAAATTGGCCACAAAAATATTTCTGCCTTGGAAAAGTTGGATAAAAAATGTGCATTTTTGGCACAGTTGCATCCAAGGTACGCAAAGAATAAATAAGGTTTTCTGGGCATTTTTTAAAATGCACGGGTTTCTTCAGAACTTCGAGAGAACAAGCTGATCACTGAATAATATGCAAAGCAGATATGGATTGGGCATAGTATAGAATAGAATTCTTTATTGGCCAAGTGTGATTGTACACACAAGGAATTTGTCTTAGGTGCATATGTTCTCAGTGTACATAAGGAGAATAAAATACATTCATCAAGAATAAAAAGATACAAGACTTAGTGATAGTCAAGGTTACTAATAAGCTATCAAATCGTACTAGGAAACAAATAAAAACAGTATAAATTGAAAGATACAAGCAACATGGTTATAGTAATAAGTGGGAAGAGATAGACACTAGTAAGAAAGAGAAGAAGAATAGTAATAGAGTCTTAGTAAATTATTTGACAGTGTTGTGGGAATTAGTTGTTAAGCAGAGTGATGGCATTCGGGGGAAAAACTGTCCTTGTGTCTAGTTGTCTTGGTGTGCAGTGCCCTATAGGCTATAGCATCTTTTTGAGGGTAGAAGTTGAAACAATTTATGTCCAGGATGTGAGTGGTCTGTAGATATTTTCACAGCCCTCTTTTTGACTCATATAGATGCATATCTGAACTTAATTTGGTGAACTATGCATGCTCAACTTTCCAATGTTCCTTTTCACTGAAAGTGGGCTAAAGTGGAGACATTCAAATGACTTACATGGGGATCTCTCTTCACTTTATTTTCACAATAGGAATTTTGTGATCTTATGCCTGGGAGTGGACTCAAATGCAACTGGCATTTGGTGTGAAGCTTTGAACTGAGCAAGCCCAAAACAGCTTCAATTTCTCAATTGCCTGGTTAACCAGGCAGCACATAATAGTTTCCATTCATCGTGGATTTGATTATGCATCCCTAGATGGGAACTGATGTTTATATTCTGCTGGAAATCTGTTTTCTAGATTCTGGTTCTGATTCCGATCAATTTCATCTTGACTGAGATTCCAAATCATCACTGACACTAGGTTAGTTCTTTAAGCTTAAATCAAGTTAGAAAAAAATTGGGCCTTATTTGTGAAGTCTGATTTTGCCACTAGAGATGCTTTGCACATTGGGGGCTCTGTGGAATCAGAAGCCTCATACAAATTCAGAAATCCAGTTCATGTAGATTAATTTAACCACATTCAAGAAAGGCTGGAAATGGCTGACCTGCATATCCCTATCATAGTAAAGGTTAAGGTTCCCCTCGCACATATGCGCTAGTCATTCCTGACTCTAGGGGACGGTGCTCATCTCCGTTTCAAAGCCAAAGAGCCAGCGCTGTCCGAAGATGTCTCCGTGGTCATGTGGCCAGCATGACTAAATGCCAAAGTCGCACGGAACGCTGTTACCGTCCCACCAAAGTGGTCCCTATTTTTTCTACTTGCATTTTTTACGTGCTTTCGAACTGCTAAGTTGGCAGAAGTTGGGACAAGTAATGGGAGCTCACCCCGTTACGCGGCACTAGGGATTCGAATCGCTGAACTGCCAACCTTTTGATCAACAAGCTCAGCGTCTTAGCCACTTAGCCACCGTGTCCCTATATCCCTATCATAGGCATCAGCAAAAAGTCACAATGATGTCTAAATGATGTGTCATATCATCTCCCTCTGCTAGAGATGCCTATGAATTCCCTATGATTTCTCTATAATTAGAAATTTAAAATGCCTTAATAGGGAACTTAATGGCACCATATAATCTTTTAACCACTCTCTGCCTTTTCCAAGCCTTTCTTTGGAACTTTGCCAGAAAGCAAAACACAACATTCTTCAATTAGAACTGGCATATATCTTGGATTACCTGAAATCTGTCTATCTTAGTTAACTCTCTCGCAGCCGTGAGTCAAGCCATCCTATGTAGCAGGGATTTTCCCCCTTCTTCTTATATTAAATGCATGTATTCTAAGCAGGAGTATAAATGAACTCTGAAAGCTCCCTCTATTTTTATCTTTATTGCCTTACTTCCCCTCTCAGTAAGTGTATCAGTCTTGTTAAGTACAAGGATATCCCTTTTATTTTCTGACATAACAGGGCACATGTTGCCTCTTTGAGTCAAGAGGGGAAAATATTACTGAAGCTAGCTGATAAGACAAGAAGAGACAGAGAGAGAGAAACTTGCATGCAAGTTAAAGTGAAGACTGGAACATTTTGAACAGATCTATGTTGAATGGGGCATTTTAAATGAACTACAGTGTTCTGAAAATTCTTATCTTACTTCATTTCTCTTGATACTCTTTGCTGCCCCATCAGGAACTGCTTCGCTTGACTTTTTCTTTCTTTGAAAGCAGTGCTGCGGCTTCTTGAGATGTAAAATCTGCCAGTTGGAGATCGTGTACTATTCAGACATTAAAAAAGCGTGGAATCACTCCTGCAGAGTATGTTAGGATAATAGAGAAAGAGGAAAAGAAAAAATGCACGCTTTCCTCCAGTCTCCTAACTAGAGGAGTGTGCTTTAAGGGTTGGTGAACAGCTGTAGCCATTCTGGCCAAGAACACAAAATCTTTTTTGAAGTTAAAAAAAATGAAATGAAATGAATAATATGGAAAGAACTCAGAAAAATATGAACCTGCCCCCATCTTTCAATTTTTCTTCCTTCCCCAGGTCTCCATATCTCTCGGAGGGGAATCTTCTTTTTTTGGGGGGGGATCCTTCTTCTTTTGTTTTTTAATTTAAGGGCTGGTGGTTCAGCAGACTGATAGCATTGTGATTAACACCAGCTGTCTGCAATTACTGTAAGTTCGAATCTCACCAGGCTCAAGGTTGACTCAGCCTTCCATCCTTTCTAAGGTAGGTAAATTGAGGACCCAGTTTGTGGGGGCAATAAGCTGACTTTGTATAAATATACAAAAGTATGAAGGCTATTGCTTAATGCATTGTAAGCTGCCCTGAGTCTCCGGAGAAGGGCGGCATATAAATCAAATTAAAATATATATATATTTTTAAGTCAATCTTGAAAAAAACAAGAGGAAGTTCACCCATAGGTTTTTGGAATGGCTAGGTTATGTTGGCCCCGCTATTCAAAGGGAGCTTTTGGAGGAAAAGAGAAAAGTGGCAATGACATTTCTTAATGGCTTTCTTCTGCCAGAATAAAATTGCAGAAGGAGCATTGTTCCAAACAGACATTGCACCATAGCAAATGAAAACATATAAAGTATAAAGAGAGTGTTCTTTCATGTCTTGCTGAAAAATACTAAAATTGTGCTTACAGACAGCCTCTCTTCCGGAAAGCCACCTGCCAACATTTGCAACCAATATTAAATTTTCCTTTAAGAGCAGCTGCACACGTACTGGATTGCAAGTGCAGAGGTGCATATAAATATGACACACTCTATTGAAATGCTTTCCCCCCTTTTGCTTCTTGCCTTTTATCTTAGAAGCACAATCCTGAACCTTTGCAGTCTCTTTTATTCCGGTAATAAAATTCCCCGTATTCAGGATTAGATTGCAATTTCTGCATGGTCACAATCTCAAAATGGAGGATAATCAAAATTTGACAAGGCAGTTGGAGGGAAAGTGCTCAAGGGACACTTATGGAATTGGGGGGGGGGAGGGGAGAATATCCATTTCACTTAATTCAAAGTATTCTAATTACTTTAATATTTAAAGTTCCTAGGCGTCAAAATCCTGCCCCGTAAGAAAGAAAAGTATTTTTAAAAGGACATCCATTCTCATTGGAAAAGCCAGTGGAGTGTCTGAAATGTTTGTAAGAAGCACCTGAACTGTCTACGGAGATTTTCTGTCATCCAGATCATGATTGTCTCAAAGGTGCTTTTTCAAAAAGCAACTGGACTTTCCCCTTGTCCTTTCTTTGCTTTTTCCTCCCCACCATCCTGCCAGAACCGATGAAGATGCTTTTTGGATGAGAAGCGAAACAAAGGGAGAACAAAGAAACTACGATTGCCTTTTGGAAAAGCACCTTTGAGACAAGTATGGGAACAGTTTCAGGAATGAAGAAACATCTTGAGGTAAATGTCTATGGGGATTCTCAGTCATCTAGCTCATGGTTGTCCCCAAGGTACTTTTTCAAGAGGCAACTGGATTTTCTGGGTTTTTTTTCCCTTTGAAGAAGTTTCACTTCTCATCCAAGAAGCTTTTTGGGTGAGAAGCGAAATGTCTTCAGAGAAAAAACAACAACCCCAGAAAGTCCAGTTGCCTCTGGAAAAAGCACCTTGGGGACAACCATGACAATACGAAAACAAAGGATCTAAAGTAGGGGTGTCCAACCTTGGCAACTTTAAGACTTGTGGGTTTCAATTCCCAGAATTCCCCAGCCAGTATGAGAAGGCACAATTCTAGTGTTGGAAGAAATCTCCTTCTAGGTTCTGCTCCAAGTGGGGAAAAAGACACTGGAAACATGGAGACTGCTTGGAAAGATGGTTTAATGGTGGTCAGGATCACATGGCTTGAGTTCCTGAACAGAAAAGGGGCAGATACAGTGAGTTTTTCAGGTTTTATGCTCTCTCTGGCTTTGAACTTCCTGGGGCCCAGAAAGAGTACTCTGATTGGTTGTCAGACTCCCAGGGGGTAGGGGTCTTGCTGGCTGATGGTCACATGTGCTTCCCAGGTCACATGTGGTGAGTTTCTGCTGCTATTGTGTAGAGGGCTAATCCTATCTTTGTTGGATCTTTGGCAATTCCTACTATGGCTCTGTCTGAAGGAGGCAGATCTTTGTTATGTAGAATAGACTGGCCCAGGCCTTAATGGTCCATTGACAAAGGGTGGGGGGCAGGAAGGTGGGAGCTGCTTTGTCTGTAAAATATGCTTCTCCATTTCTCATCCAGGGAAATATAATATTCTGCCTTTTTCATATTTCCTAAAATATTTCACTCTTCCAGGAAAGGGGTGGGTGCTAACTTCCTACACTAGGATCCCATGTTTATCTTTTGTGTTTTAAGTCTATTCTTATGTGTTATCTTTTTTTTCTCATTGATTTTATTGCAATTTCTTCAGTTGTTATGAGCCACCCAGAGTCATTGAGAATTAGGCAGCATATAAGCTTAATAAATTATATTAGTATTGGTTGCACAGTCAGCCAGATGTTTAGATGGATTTGTCATTTTTATCCACCTATCAAGGTCTTCCAAGGACCTGAGATAGGCAGATGTTGCTTTGATGGTGTTAAAGGCATTGTTGCATGATGTAAGCTGTTCCAAGTAAAGCTGCGTTTGCAATTGACTGATAGTGATTTTTTTCAATGTTATTATTATTATTTAGAATTTGTAGCGATTATGTCTCACATTTTCAGGAGACCTTATTTCATTTAATTGCTCTGTATCAGTGATAGTGAACCTTTTTGGCACCGAGTGCCCAAACTGGAATGCGGAGCACCAGAAACCCGAAGACCAGCTGGGGTTTCTGGCACATGCATGTGAGCATGCTAGCTGGTCTTTGCGTGCGCCTGAACACCGGAAACCTGAAGACCAGCTGGCTGGGGTGCGTATGCCTGGTTTTTTGGCCATTTTTTTGGCTGTTTTCTGGGCCATTTTCAGGCCATTTTCTGGGCTGTTTTTGCCCTGAAAACGGCCGGAAAATGGCTTGGGTTTTGGCCGTTTTCCAGTGCTCTGCTGGCCGGCATGCCAGAAACCAGAAGAGCAGCTGGCGACAGCGCGTATGCCCACAGAGAGGGATTTACGTGCCACCTTTGGCACACATGCCATAGGTTCGCCATCACAGCTCTATATTATATTGGACCACTCAAAAGTTATACTTCCTTTGAGTTTTCAATTTCACTTCCATATTCTTTTCAGGAAAATAGACAAGTTGATTGTTCTAAGTCAAGTACTTAGTTACTTATTTTATTTATTTATTTATTTATTTATTACTTTCATTATCATATATTTAAAAAATGAGCCCTGGGGCTCTGCTCTTGTTAATCTGGTCCTCTGAAAGTAGTCTAATGCACTCAGTCTAGCAATTTTCATTAGCTTTGAAAATGACCTTAGCAAATCTAATCAAGTTTTTGCTGTAACAAACAAAAAAGTTATGCTCTTCTTGGTTGCATACTTTTCATGTTTATAGAGAGATAGTATATTTCACATACATAGACACACGTACATACACATTCATTTTATGCATCTGGTAATGCATAAACTTGTATGGGTGAGGTTGTTTGGCTTTTATAGTCTAAATACTCTGAAGATTTTATTTAGCAATTGCATATTTTAAAATGCAGTACTTGAGGTTAGGGGTATCTTTTGCTTCTTTGCTTCAGGAATTGAAGCATTTTAGACATGCCCTTCTGTAGTCAATGTAGCTACAGTATGATGGAACCAACAAGATCTTTCTTCCTAGTTTCCAGATGAAGAAAATACCAGTCTATCAGTTTGGACATCTACCATCCAGAACAGTGGTGGTATTCAGCCGGTTCTATCCGGTTCAGGCAAACTGGTAGTGGCGGCTACGGGAGGTTCCGCCCACCCTCTCGGACGTCATTACGTCCCGTTTTGGACGCTCTGCACATAAACGGAAGGCAGTGGTGGGTTAAAAATTTTTTACTACCGTTTCTGTGGGTATGCCTTGGTGGGCGTGGCATGGCTTGGTGGGCATGGCAGGGGAAGGATACTGTAAAATCTCCATTTCCACCCCACTCCAGGGGAAGGATATTGCAAAATCTCTATACCCTCCCCAATCCAGGGGAAGGTTACTGCAAAATCCCCATTTCTTCCTGATCAGCTGGGACTTGGGAGGCAGAGAATAGATGGGGGCGGGGCCAGTCAAAATTTTTACTACCGGTTCTCCAAACTACTCAAAATTTATGCTACTGGTCAGAACTGGCCAGAACCTGCTGAAACCCACCTCTGACGGAAGGCTCACATTTGTGAACCGGTAGTGAAGGTAAGTGAATACTACCCTTGGTCTATATGCTAATCTGTATGGAAAGTATCAGTTTGGAAAAGACAGGACAGTAATCCAGATTTCTACACAGAAATTTGGATCAGAAGGATCAGAATACATTGCTTAAAGAATGCTTTCTTTCTTTAAGTCTACTTTGCTAAATCAAGCCTGTCACCAAGGAACGACAACTTCTAAGATCTGATAGTGAACAATATTTTTTTTTCATATTAGTGGATGCCTTGGCATTCTCAATATGCCTATCAACTATTCCTGTTTAGAATAAAATGGCTTGTTTCAGTCAAAATATGTTAATCAATAGTTAAGACTGAAAACAATGCATTATTAGCCATTCAACTTTTTGATAAGCATAGCGGTTCCCCTTTTTTAAAAGACGATGGCAACTTTAAACTTAAATTATGTAAGAAAAGGAGATGACCACTACCCCAGTCAGTAGGAGATGACTGGACCTTTACCTTTATATCTAAAAACTTTATGAAATGTTTGAGTGTGGGAATGAGTATGGAATACCAGATTTAATTTGAGCCACGGTGGCGCAGTGGTTAGAGCGCAGTATAGCAGGCTACTTCTGCTGCCTGCCGGCTGCCTGCAATTTGGCAGTTCAAATCTCACCAGGCTCAAGGTTGACTCAGCCTTTCATCCTTCCGAGGTTGGTAAAATGAGGACCCAAATTGTTAGGGGCAATATGCTGACTCTGTAAACCACTTAGAGAGGGCTGTAAAGACTGTAAAGTAGTATATAAGTCTAAGTGCTATTGCTATTGCTAATTTAATTTTAACCATAAAGTCAAACCTCGTACTTGAAGTTTACAATTATGCATCTATTGATTGATTATGTGTCATCATGTCATTATCAACTTTTAGCACCACACAGATTTTCTCCAGGATGTTCTAACCCTAGCATGTGCCTTCAGGTCTTCCACTGGTACACCCATTACCATTCTAATGGAATCCATCCAAGTTGCTCCTGATGACTTGTCATTGTCTTCTATTTCCTTTCACCTTTCTCAGCTTTATAGATTCCTCAGCGGAGCTGGATCTCCATTTAACGTGTTCTCAGTAAGAAAATTTGACCCTGGTGATTTGCGCTTTGAGTAAGAGCTTTGGATTGATCTGTCCTGTGATCCATTTGTTTGTTTCTATCATGAACATATCCATGTTCATGATATTCTCAAGAGTCTTTTCCAACAACAAGGTTCAAAAGCATCAACACTCTTTCTAGTGTGCATCTTCAAAGTCCAACGTTCACTTCCATACGAAATCACAGACAAAACCATGCCTTCAGGCTTCTGAACTTTGTAAAGATAGATATGTCACAAAATCTAAAACACTTTTCCTCTGCTTTTATTGTTTCCTTGCTTGTTCCTTTGCTTTATTGTTGATAATCAATGCTAAAAGGCAGGTGTTATGCATCATGTCAATTTCTTCATTTTCAGTTCTAAGGATGGGATTTGTACTGTAGTTTTTAATTTGGTCTTCCTTATTTAATTCTCCTCCTATTTTTTTCATTCTCCTCCTTGACATTTATTACTAGAGCTTGTAATTCATTCCGTTAGTCATTCATTCATTCATTCATTCATTCATTCATTCTTATTATGTCTTTGTTATGTTTACAAATAAATCAAGATGGCAAATATACCTACTGTATTTTTCAGAGTATAAGACACTCTGGACTATAAGACTCCCCTACCTTTTTTGGTGAGGAAAACAAGAAAAAGTAATCTGCCTCTGTCTCTGCATTTTTAAAAAAGCTTCTCTGATGATCCCAGCTGTGTTGCCTGATCGGCAGAGGCTTTTCAAAGCATTAGAAAAAATGCTTTGAAAAGTTAAAAAAAAAAAAGTTGGCCACGCCCACCCAGTCTCATTACCCCACCACCACCAAGCCACACCCACAGAACCGGTAGTAACAAATTTTAGATTTCACCCCTGGGCCAGTGGGTGGGTGGGGCTACATTCGGTGTATAAGAGCACCCAAATTTTCATCCCCTTTTAGGGAGGGGAAAGGTGCGTCTTATACTCCGAAAAATACGGTAATACGCCTTTCTCCTCCTATCTTCCTTGCAACAACTCTATGAGGTGGCTGGGCTGAGAGAGTTCTAAAGTCACCCAATTAGCTTTCATGCTTAAGGCAGAACTAAAACCCCTGTTCTCCTGGTTTCTAGCCTGGTGTCTTAACCTTAGACCAAACTGGTTCTTATTTACATTTTCATCAGTATGATCACCATAGAGCAAGCTATTGATGTTTTTGTCTCCAGTTTTAAAGCCACACTCAACTTTTTCAAATCTCTCACAATATATTCAGCATGTAGCCTGAATATATAAGAAGGAGTGTATATCTTCTGTCATTTCTTTGCTGATCTGGCATCATTCTGTTTTACCGTGTTCTGCCTGATTGTGCCATCCCAAAGGGCTTTATAATCTAACCATACAATAAATACCATAACTTTATTAGTATCCTGAAAGATCCTCAGTTATTTCTCAGTAGCACATTGAATGCCATCTGACCTGAGAGGCTCATCATCCCATATTATATTATCAATCACATTATATTAACTATCCATATAATATTGTGTTCTTTATAAAATATAGAAGGAATTCATTATTGCGATCTCTTGTACAACATGAAATGAAATGGTGCCTTTGTCATTGTCACTGAAATGATCTTCTGCCTCTAGCATCTTCCCATGTTGCTTCTACAAAAATATAGGTACCTGCTTGATATAGCTGGGCAGCTGAGATGACTCTCATGTCTTAGGTGACCCTGCTAGGAAAGAATAGTCTTGGTGTACATGCATAGTATTCTTTGCTCATCCTTCTACGAAACATCCTTTCCACCATGATATGGCAACGTAATAGAGTTGTCAAAGTCTGGAATGCTCTACCTAATTCAGTTGTTTCAGATACAAATTTTCACAGTTTCAGTCACAAACTGACTTCCTTGGACCTTACATCATATTT
The DNA here is from genome assembly GCF_059756535.1 of Pantherophis guttatus. Lineage (NCBI taxonomy): Eukaryota > Metazoa > Chordata > Lepidosauria > Squamata > Colubridae > Pantherophis > Pantherophis guttatus. The sequence continues at coordinate 83,951,028 of NC_142064.1, read as the reverse complement.
AAGTGGTGCATCATACTAGTGCAGTGGTGACGAACTTTTTGCTTTGCATGCACACGTGCCATCTGTGCGAATGCACAGCTCCTCCCCATGCACTACGCACGCAACTGCACCATCTGCGCATACGTGCAGGTTTTGCACAGCTCCCCCGTGCAATGCATGCGCGATTGCACCATCTGCACATGCATATGCTTTTCACATGTGCAATGCACGCATGTGAATGCTGTCTCTGCATGCACACAGTGCCCGCAAGTACACTCGAGTGCATGTGCAAACATGCGCGCATGCACAGGAGAACTCCGAAGATCAGCTGGGTCCCTGAATTGCACGCATATGCATTGGTGTCCCAAACACCAGCTGGGGTGCGCGCACATGCGCAGCTGCAAGTGAGTTGGGCGACAGCTCACATGCCCAGAAAGATGGCTCTGCAAGCCACCTTGGGCATCCGTGCCATAGGTTTGCCATCACGGTACTAGTGCATAAGTGCACTAATGTGCCTATCGTCCCTGTCATTGTATTTTTATTCTTTTATTCTTGTTCTCATTTTTGTTAGTCAAATTCTAATAAATAAATCAATAAACAAATGTAACAGGACTGGGAAAGTGAGTTGAGCTATGTCAAGGACAAGTTTTATAATGTACTCTTCATTTTACACAGACTGTAGGAGAAAGCCTTGGATTTCAACTGAAAGGCATTGTAATGTTTCATACTTATTCTCCATCACAAAACTGATTTTGGGCCACTCATTGTTTGTTGTAAATAACTTTTTCCAAAGATTTTTTTCCATCCGTCCATCTATCTATCTAATTTGGAATGTGAGAGCTTATGACTAAATAAATAAATAAATCGAGCTGCCTAGCAGATTAGTCCAATTTCAATTGTCATGACGGACAAGGTGAGAGGGTAGTAATTAAATCCATATTATATTTTATGAACATTTTTAATAATTCTGGAACAAAGCAAATAACTTACAGAGGCAGACTAACATGTAAATTGAATTATAAATAGTTCAGAGAGTGAATTTGTCACAGAAATGTCTTCTTTACATTGCAACATTGCTTTGACAGTTCTTTTAATGTGTAGGTTGAACCTATATCAGTTCTCAACCTCTTCTTTGTTTTAATCCATTTTAATTAATCTTTGATCATTCTCATAATTATCAGTGTTTATCAGTGCTCTGACGGTAAACTCTTTGCTGAACACTATGCTTCAAAGGGATAGTGTAAAACTAGGAAATGTGCAGAAAAGAATCACCAATATAATTAGCACCTATAATTGGCACTTGCCCTCTGGAACATCTTGCCTCCCTGAATGTGAGGTTGGCCCCAACCCTCTTATCCTATCATAAGGGCCCAAAGACCTGGGTGTGCCAGTTGGCTTGGAGTCTCCATAATGGAACAGCACAGTGGAGGTGATTAATTGAGTAACAACAGATCCCACCTCCACCCACTCTGTCCCCACCCTCCCTGTTCTTTTCGGGAGAACGAGGATGAATAGAGACTGAGGCGAGACGGATTTAAAACAACTCCCTTTATTAAGGTGACAGCTAACGCACTAACAAGAATGCAGGAACCGGCAACCAACTACAACGGAGCTGCTATTTATATAGCAGCTGTCAACGGGGAGAAACCAATAGCGAGGGTCTGTGTTTCCCGCCGGCAGAGCTGTCACACTCGTAGCCAATAGGAAGCGCCTTTGTGTTGCTGTGCTACAGCGCGGCTGAAGACGCTACACTCCCCATGTGTAATTTGATTTTAATGATTGGTTTTAACTTATTTATGTTTTAATGTATATAGATAGATGGATTTTTATGATTGTAAGCCACCCCAGAGTTACCTTGATACCTTTGTATCCATTAGAAGGTGATAGTACAGTCTTTCCTGTTAGTAACTGGACATGACTTGGATTGAATGTGCAATTTTCTACAAGCATTCTACACTATAATTCTCCCTCCTTTCGTATTCAGAAGTTAGTCTGTAGCAGCTGAATATGGTTTATTCTGTTCAATCTCTATTTATTTATACAGATAGTCATCAACTTACAACCACAACTGAGCTCCAAAATTCCATTGTTAAGCAGGACATGTCTACCATTTGTTTACATATTTACAATTGAAAGAAAAATTTAAATTTTTTAAATTAAAAATTTAAAAGAGTTATGGGTTTGGCTTTGTTAAAAATGAATTGGAAATCCTACTGTGTGGTAGTGATTAACATACTATTGCTAAGATCTAGAAAATGCTATTGAATTTGAATTTGGAAAGTAAATATGTAAAGCATTGTATGATTCGGTGGGCAAGGAACTTTGGTTGAACAATGCTTGAACAATGGAAGAATATGTGAACCAAGGGTGGGTTCTACTTATCTTTACTACCAGTTCACAACGGAGCTTCTGCACATGAGCAGTTCACCGATGATGATGTCATGGTGGGTGGGCGGAGCCTCCCATTGGTTTTACTACCGATTCTATAGAACTGGACCGAACCGGGGGCAACTCACCACTGATGTGAACAAAAGGTTTAAAATTTACACTAAATGACAAATTAAAAGAAAAATTTATAAGCTGATGTATTGTTGGTATTTAACACCAGACAAGTTATCAAGAATGTATATAGATATTTCAAATGAATGTTGGAAATGCAAATGTAAAGAAGGGACTTTTTACCATTTAGGGTGGACATGTGATTAAGCAAAGAAATATTAGAGTAGGATTCATGTTCTAATATGGAAGATTCTTAAAGTGAATATAAAGATAAAACCAGAAACCTTTCTTTTAGGTTTAATGAAAAAAGACTTGGGGAAAAAATTGAAACTTCGATGTTATATATGTTGATGGCAGGAAGACTACTTTATGCACAAAAATGGAAGGACATTTCAATTCCCACAATGGACGAATGGTTGCAAAAGTTGATGGAATTAGCAGAGATGGCTAAATTGAATGCTGTTCTGTTCCGCAGGCATCTGGCTCCACTGGGAATAGGCAGATAAACTCTAGCAAACAGGTTTTCATACAGATCGTTTATTAGGGTATCCTCAAACATAGACTTAAAATCGTGATGAGTCATGGTGAGTCATGTTGAGATTCATCCTTATTTCATAATCTGTCCCATTTCCTAGTGTAAAATGATGGTAGTTCTGTCCCCCTGTTCAGAAAGCATGCTTCTCTCTTCTGTGGTAGTTCAAAATGGCCGGGTCTTTTTTTTATATATAATATACTTTATTGGTTTTGTAATTAAAAAAGAAAAACAACAGATCTCTACTAAGATCAGCAGTGCAGTGTTTGTACATATTTACAGGATATATATCAGATATACTACACACTTAAATTGCAAGTAATCAGCACAATAATAAGCATACCCTGACATCATGATTTTATCCTATTATTTAACCATTCATACCACTTTCCCCATACTACTCGGTGTTTAGACTCTTCATCATTGTTTAGCTCATTCGTTAGTTTTGACATTTCTGTGCATTCTAAAATTTTATTTATTAAAATTTCCTCCGGTGGTATGGGTTTTTCTTTCCAAAATTTCGCATAGACTAATCTGGCCACTGTCATAATATGTATAATAAGTTGAATTTTTTCCTTAAAAAGGATTTACTGATTATTCCCAGAAGAAAAATTTCGGGCGATAAATTTAATTCCACATCAATTATCTCTCGTAACCAGATTCGAATTCTAGACCAGAACCTTTTTGTCATTGAGCAGGTCCACCACATATGATAGAAAGTGCCGATCTCCTTACCACACTTCCAACAAGTTGCTGAAGCGTTGGGAAACATCTTCACAAGTCTAGCTGGTGCTAGGTGTCACCTATGGAGCATCTTATAATGGTTTTCCCTGTATGTTGCAGCTTTGGTCATTTTGTAATTTCTATTCCAGGCCTCTTCCCAATCATTAAAATTTAAGTTATATCCAGTGTTTTTTTCCCAAATAGTTAATTGGTTTCTAGCTATATCTTCGACCCTATCGTTACCTAGTAAAAGGTTATATATTTTTGCTAGCATTTTCTTTTCCACCCCCAACAAAATTTTATCTAGGTTTCCATACTTTGCTTCTATGCCAAATTGATCTCTATCCTTCTGATACCTCGAATTTATCTGCAAATAGTTCCACCAATCTAGGTTAAATCCTTGGACTCTCAGTATATCCAGCAATTTGAGGGTCCCGTTTTCATCTAACAGATCCTTGTATGTGCCAAATTTTGTACAATCTCTTTTATTTGGGGAAGACAAAGCCTCCATAATAGAGAGCCAATTTGGTACTTTGGTGTAAAACCGCTGCCTAGTTGCCTCCCACGTTTGTATAAGGGTCTCTCTTACTTTGTGTTTGTGAAAATAAGATTTGTTCTTATTTCTTGGGTCCCACAAATGGGCGTGCCACCCTTCTTGTAAATCATGACCCTCTAGGGTCAGGATTCTCCTGTTTTGCAATGTGACCCACTCCTTGATCCAGACTAATTTCTCTGCCTTTTGGTAAACTTCCCAATCAGGGAGTCCAAAACCGCCCATGTTTCTTTTCCCCTGCAATATGTTATATGAGATCCTCGCCTTCTTCCCCTCCCATAAAAAATTCCTAACTCTTTTATTAAAATCTAAGAAAAAATTTTTATCCAGACTCACCGGTATGCTTTGAAATAGAAAAATAAGTTTTGGGAGAATATTCATCTTAATAGCTGCTATTTTACCCGTGAAAGACAGTTTTAACTTTTTCCATCTGTCTAAGTCCTGATATATTTTTTGTAATAGTGGAGTGTAATTATCTTCTTTTAATTATGAATATCTCGATGTAATCCATATTCCTAAATATTTTGTTTTCTTCACTACCTGGAAGCCTAAAGTATCTTCCAACTCTTTCTTATATGCTTCTGTTACGTTTTTCGCTATTATTTTGGTTTTTGTTTTATTAAGTTTAAAGCCGGCAACTTCTCCATACTTCTGTGTTTCCTGTAATAATTTAGGGCCAGATTCTAAAGGATTTTCCAATATTAGAGCCACATCATCAGCAAAAGCTTGCGTTTTAAAAATTTCTTTCCTAATTCTAGCCCTTTAATTTCTTTATTCGATCTAATCTTCCTAAGCAGCACTTCTAACGCCAAAATGAAGAGTAGAGGTGATAGAGGGCATCCCTGCCTTACTCCCTTTTGGATCTGGAATATTCGGGTCTTGTCTCCATTCATCAATATATTCGCCCTTTGTTTATGATAGATATTCTCAATCATTTTCTAAAATTTGCTCCAAATCCCATTAAATTAATTTGATTGACCATAAAGCTCCAATTCAGGTTATCGAACGCCTTTTGGGCGTCCACAAACACTAGCGCCAGCTGCTTTTCAGGATGTTGCTCGTAATACTCTATAACATTTAAAACCGTTCTCAAATTATCCCTCATTTGTCTCCCTGGGAGAAATCCATTTTGGTCTTGGTGGATCCAACGATTTAAAAATTTTTTCACCCTCTTGGCTATTATACTCATGAACAATTTATAATCTGAATTTAGTAAGGAGATGGGTCTATAATTTGCAATCTGTTTCGGATCTGCACCTTCTTTCAATATCAGAGTGAGATATGCTTCCCTCCATGTATCCGGGATTCTTGTGCCAACCAAAACCTCATTAAACATTTCTAATAATTCTAATTGTACTATTTCATCAAATTTTATATAGATATCCCCTGGTAGTCCATCTGGGCCTGGAGTTTTATTCTTTTTAATTTTAGTAAGGGCAGTTTTGAGTTCCTCTATTGTAATTTTGGTATTCAACATTTCCCTCTCTTCTTCTGTTATAGGGGGTAGGCTAGCATCCATCAAATATTGGGTCTTTGTTCTGCACCCAGGCAGAGAGCCTCAGTGGCCAATCAGACACACAGATGTGGTCACATGTCATGGACTACATTTCCCATAATGCAATCTCTCTCTCTCTACATCTCCCACAATGCAATCTGTTAAGGAGACAGCTCTTAATCCTTAAGGTATTGTAACTAATTCACTATAACTCACTATCTGAAACAGCACAAATGCTTTGATAAAAGAAAAAAACACAATTACTTTTGTTTCTACTTGGAAACCGTTTCTGGACTTTGTGCTTGAGGTGGAAAAAAATGAAACTTTAATTTTGGGTTTTAGACAGATGCATTAGATTAGATTAGATTAGATTAGATTAGATTAGATTAGATTAGATTAGTTTAGATTAGATTAGTATATACTATCATGTAAAAGTAAAAAGTTGAGGTTTGATGTTACTATCTTATTCTACTGCACCAAAGGGAATTGGAAGTCAATGCCTTTTTGTTCTTTTTTTACTTCTTTTCTACACTCTTCCTTTACCTTTTCCCTCCCCTATTTTTTCCTATTATTTGCTTTTGTATTTTTGTATTTTATATTATAAACTAATAAAAAAGATAATACATAAACAAAATTCCATTGCTAAGTAAGACAGTTGTTAAATTACTTTTGCCGCATTTTACAATCTTTCTTGCCACAGTTGTCCAACGAATCACTGCAGTTATTAAGTCAGTAACACAACTGTTGAGTGAATCTGGCTTCCCCATTCACTTTGCTTGTCAGAAGATCACAGAAAATAATCACATGGCCTTATGACACTGCAGCCTTCATAAATATATGCCAAGTGTCTGTATTTTGTTCATGTGACCATGGGGATGCTTCACCGGTCATAAGTGTGAAAAATGGCCATAAGTCCTTTTGCTATTGTAACTTCAAATGGTCACTAAATGAATGGTTTTAAGTCTAGGACTACCTATATACACATCAAAAGGGCAGAAAACTAACTAAATCCACTTACTTCCCAATGGTGAGAAGGAAGTTCAACAAATCATGAAGAGAGAAGGCAGATACTTTATGTTAAAAATGTTTTTTTTTAAAAAAAAAAAATCATATATTGGTAATATAATCAAGCCTGCTTAGCTTAATGGGGCATATGACTAGGATGAGCAAACCTTTCTACCTTACTCACAAAATGTTGCTTTGGTAGATTTATATGCAGTGGTGGGACTTGAATAACTTAACAACCGGTTCTCTGGCTGGGTAGGTGTGGCCAGTTGGTCATGTGACTGGGTGGGTGACATCACTCGTCACACCCAGCCACTGGGTGACACTCTGAGCCACTCGCCTCAAAGGCAGAGGTAGGATTCAGCCAGTTGGGGCTAATCTACCACTGGCTGGCCCCGCCCCCACTTGTTTTTGGGCCTGTTTTTTGGCCATTTTGGGGGGCATTTTCAGGCCATTTTGGTCCAAAAAAAGCCTGAAAACAGCCCGAAAAACAGCCTGAAAAATGGCCTGAAAATGGCCTGAAAAACAGCCTGAAAATGGCCCCAAAAATGTCACGGATACAGGCCAAAAAACAAACAGGGGCGAGGCCAGCCAGTGGTGGGATTTGCCAGTTCGCCGAATTGCATGAAATCTTAACTACCAATTCACCTGAACTGGTGCGAACCAGCGGCAGCCCACCTCTTTTTATATGTAATGTTTTCAGCTAGATAAAGGCAAAGAATTTCCCAAAGGAACAGGTTCAGGGCCAAGATGAAATGAATGGTGCTTTTGAAGCAAAACCTTTCACAAGCTTGAAAATATTTCCAGTTAGCAAAACTATATTTCCAATATTTCCAATAGCAAAACAGTTGGGAACTTTTTGTCCAGTAAGGGCAATAAGTATTTTCTTATCTCTGAATTGGGTTTGTTGCTCCATCATATATGGAGCACCAAATAATGGTGACAGTATCATAGTTTTTATTTAGTCATTACCTTCAAAAAGGAAATTCATTGCAAAAACTGGATAGAATAACCCTGACTTAATATTTTACAAATAGCATTGCTAATGTTGTTTCACACATAGAGCATGGGTACCTGTACACTTAGCATCTTTGCTTGCCCAAACATTGAAATACAGAATTCAGGCTTCTGCTGAAACTAGCATTCACAATCTCTGCTGCAGAGGTTCATGTCAGAGAGAAAGAGACCTGTGGGTCACCAGCATGAGAAGTACAATATTGAGTTGTGCTTTTCTTCTGTTGTTTTCAAGGGTCACATTGCCAGGAAACGACAGGATTTTTCTTGAAGCTGGACAAAGTTGCTTTTGCAGACCTCAATACTGAAAAAATCTCGGGATGATATTCTGTACAAGACAAAATGATAGGAGGATTGTGTTAAAGATTACAGGAAGAACTAAATAATGGGGGACATTTGTTTAAATGTTTAGACCATGTGGGTCTTTGAATTGGGAATGAAAATGAATGAACGACTGTTGTAAGAGCTGTGGTGGCACAGTGCTTAGAATGCAGTACTGCAGGCTGACTCTGCCCACTGCCAGGAGTTCAATTCTGACCGGCTCAAGGTTGATTCAGCCTTCCAACCTTCTGAGGTCAGTAAAATGACAACCCAGATTGTTGGGGGCAATATGCTGACTCTGTAAACTGTTTAGAGAGGACTGTAAAGCACTATGAAGCAGTATATAAGTCTAAATGTTAGTGTTAGTTAATCGTGCCAAAATATTTGTTTGTTTATTAAATTTATTTGCCACCCATTTTATGTTTAAGACGATTCTAAGTGGCTTACCACACACAAACATCTGAAAATTATAAATACAGAAACATTAAAATTACAAAATAAAAACAAACTAAAGAACAAGGGTTTAGAGGGTGAAGTGGAGATGCCTTCTCTGTTAGTACACTAACCACCTACCGCCAATAACTTCTTCTTCGGGAGTCCATGCCAACTGGCATAGCCAGGTTTTAAGGCTTTTCCTGAAAGGTTAAAAGAGAGGGAACAGATCTTGCTTCCTGTGGCAACATGTTCCAAAGGGCAGGAGCCATGGCTGAAAAAGTTCTTCTTCTGGATCCCACCAGATAAAATCTGTATCTGGGCTGTATCTGTATCTGGGCTGCATAAACAGAGGGATAGAATCAAGATCATGTGAAGTGTTAATACCACTTTATAATGCCTTGGTAAGGCCACACTTGGTATATTGCATTCAGTCTTGGTCGTGGCAATGTAAAAAAGATTTTGAGACTCTAGAAAGGGTGCAGAGAAAAGTAACAAAGATGATTAGGGGACTGGAGGCTAAAACATATGAAGAACCGTTGCAGGAACTGGGCATGTCTAGTTTAATGAAAAGAAGGACTAGGGGAGACATGATAGCAGTGTTCCAATATCTCAGGGATTGCCACAAAGAAGAGGGAGTCAAGCTATTCTCCAAAACACCTGAGGGTAGAACAAGAAGCAATGGGTGGAAACTAATCAAGGAGAGAAACAACTTAAAACTAAGGAGAAATTTCCTGACAGTTAGAACAATTAATCAGTGGAACAACTTGTCTCCATAAATTGTGAATGCTCCAACACTGGAAGTTTTTAAGAAGATGTTGGATAACCATTTGTCTGAAGTGGTGTAGGGTTTCCTGCCTGGGCAGGGGGTTGGACTAGAAGACCTCCAAGGTCCCTTCCAACACGGCTATTCTATTCTATTCTATTCTATTCTATTCTATTCTATTCTATTCTATTCTATTCTATTCTATTCTATTCTATTCTGTAGTAGGTCCTTTCTGCCAGCACTAGTGGGAAGATCCAATACTATTGAGGAAAGACAGTTTTGGAGGTGTCTTGGACCCATGTCATAAAGGTCTTCAAACATAACCAGCACCTTGAATTGCAAAATAAATGTTTATGTTAAGACACTTGAAGTTAAGTGATAATTTGATCAAAGTTTATCATTCTCTTCCAAGTCAAGTCTCACTACTGTACATGACTAATAGCCAGGGGTGGGTTCTAAATTTTTTTACTACCGGTTCTGTGGGCATGGCTTATTTTGTGGGTGTGGCTTGATGGTCATGTGACAATTATTTAGGATTTAGCAGAGGTACTGGTCTACCAGGCTTTTAACTGCTTGCAGAGCTGTACCGATCTACCCACTTATTTTTGCAGGCACTGGTCTACCCATTTATTTTTGCAGGCACTGGTCTACTCATTTGTTTTCTTTTAACACTGATCAGCTGTCGGGCGGCCCTTTGAAGCCCGGTGACAAGAGTTTAAACAGGTTTTTTCCCTCTAGCCATCAGCTGGGACTCAGGATGCAGCAATAGATTGGGGGTGGGGCCAAATAAAAGGTAAGAATAACGCGGGTGGAAGGTATGGGGGGGCAGGGGGGCAGAACCGTTTCAGTGACATCATATTGTCACCACTGCCGGCTCGGCAGAACTGGGAGGAACCGGGAGGAACCCACCACTGCTAATAGCAACAGAAACCACAAGGAAACCAGTGTACTGATGCTGGTCAGAATCTACATATCAGCCATTTTTTTTCTCTCCACAAAAGATGGGTTTGCATGGTGGATGATGCGAAACTTGTCACAACTGAATATTATATTGAACCTTTTCAGAATGACAGGAGCATCTGGCTAATTTTTGTTCTGCTTTCCATTAGCAGCACAGAACACCTCCTTGGAAAAAAAATGAAGCTTGTAAACCTGACAAGTTGGAAAAAGGTAGGTAAATGTAGCCTTCCCAGTTGTGCTGTTAAATGTTATGCCTTCTGTAGAGCTACAGATTGTTCCCTCTGAGCAGGCAGACAGGTCCGTGATTTAATAATCTTTGTCTCAAGCAGAACATCAGATAGACGGCTATCATGCTTTGCAACCAACCTGCAGCCAATCTTCCAGAAATTAAGGCCATGAAAAAGCCAGAGGAAAACCATTCCATTTTGATTACTTATGGTTGATAAAGCTGGTACAAAATTGTTTTCATATTTTTACAGTATAAAGATAAAAATAAATAACTTGGCTTTAACCAAAGATTCTCCTACAACCATTGAGCATTGCAAAGAAAATATACGTCTCGGCTAAAATCTACTGTACATAATCTTCAGTCCAAGTAAAGTTGATTTTTCTGAATGAGAGGATTGGCTTGCAGAAGATGATGATTATCTAAAATAATTATTTTCATTCATTTGCTAATTATGCATTAGTCGGATCCTTTCTCTGTTGTTAAAACCTTCTAAATATTTGCAAATGTGGCAGATCTTCCTGGAAATAATTTTGCATGCTATAAATGATTTCTACATGAAAATATAATTTTAGAAAATTTTAACTACTCTTAATAGAACCTATTTTTTAGCCAAATAGTTTAACTGGGAAAACACACATTTACTTTTTTAATAGAAAGATTTTTTTTCTGTAGCTGGAAAATAGCAAAATAATTCATAGAACTGCTTTCTAAAGCTTTTGATGCTTAGTTTACTGTAGTTTGATTTAGTTTGGTTTAGTTTGGTTCAGTCACAGGCCAGAATAATTTAAGAAGTCAGATAATAATAAAAGCAATACATCAGGAATCAAGCAGGATCTAGGTAAAATAGCACACCAAAATATACATAATTTTAACATGAATAAAATAATTAGGTTCACCCTACTTGAAGTTGTCATTTGCATTCCATCATGATCAGTGTACAAAATGTTTCTCTGCTACCTGAAATTTTCACTTTTGATCAAGTAGTAGAAGGTTGAGGTAGGTCACTCACAATTTGGGGTAGGCATCATGTTTGGGCTTTGGGGTAATGTTTTATTATTTCAGAATCACAAGGTGGATTTTGTATTAAAATCTAGGAAGGAAGGAAGCAATCCAGAATGTCTCTGTAAGAAAGGCAGTACAGCAATCCATGGACCACATTTTTTTATTTCCTCCTCACCACATGAACAGCGATGATGCTTTTTAGAAAAATTGCAAACCATTCCCTCCAAAAAAGCAGATGGAAGGGCGTTACAATGAGCCAATAGAAGAGCTCTTCAGGTATTTTTGGATGCAGTGTCAAACAAGCTATGGGCAGGAAGAACACTTCTATCTGGTCTCAGTAGGGTGACATAAGCTTGGCTGAAAATATTTTGTATCTCTGGCATGTTGCTTGAAGAACGATTTGGCCTGTTCAGAATCAATGCATTAGGTTTCGGATGATAATTTGATGATAATTTGCTGATAAGATGAACAAGGCTAAGTCTTTATTGAAAAACCGGTAACCGTTGTTATACGGTATTTCAGCAGAGAGGATACCATTGTACTTTCTACTGAAAAGCAAGTATCTCCGCTGTGAAATGGAAGGTCAGTATCTTTTACTGAAGAGCTGACTTAAACATCTGAACAACACAAATGCTTGTTCAGGAAATGGCTGATTTGCTGTCATTTTGAATGAAGTAACAATCATGTTTCTGAGCATTGCCATTACTCAGAATGCTTACATGCTGTATCTTTAGCCACTCATGAATAGAATAGAATAACAGAATAACAGAGTTGGAAGGGACCTTGGAGGTCTTCTAGTCCAATCCCCTGCTTAGGCAGGAAACCCTACACCACTTCAGACAAATGGTTATCCAACGTCTTCTTAAAAACTTCTAGTGTTGGAGCATTCACAACTTCTGGAGGCAAGTTGTTCCACTGGTTACTTGTTCTAACTGTCAGAAAATTTCTCCTTAGTTCTAAGTTGTTTCTCTCCTTGATTAGTTTCCACCCATTGCTTCTTGTCCTGCTCTCAGGTGCTTTGGAGAATAGCTTGACTCCCTCTTCTTTGTGACAGACAATCAGGGACAGAATTGAGGAAATTCTGCCTATTCTACCTATTCCAATAGTATTTGCGTGGGTCTGGGTGTGTACTCAACATGGTCGTCATAGCATTGTCACCAAAGTCCAAGCCTCTTTGTACGGGTGGGCTTTCATTAAAATGTTGCAATTACCACTGTGGAAGCCACTGGCCTATTCTAAGCAAAGTCGGGATTATTATTTTTTTAGTGTTTTTAAATTTTCTCCTATTGCAGTGTGGGAAAACAAATTCATACCAACTGAACTTTCAGTCTTAATATTTCCCCTAGTTGGCACATGGTGGAGCTGGTTTAAGAGGCCCCACGGAGTGTCTCAAAGGATCCTTTTCTAGATTTCAGACATCGGTATTTAAAGTATCCAGAAATGTGACTGGAGGTTGAAAGAGAAGCTGGAAAGGGAATCCAATAGTGAATTTCTCTTCCAAGATTGGAGTCTAGTATCCAAGCTTTGAGAAGAAATCTGAAGACTCCTGAAAATCATATGGCCCCAAATACTTGCAAATATTTATTTAGTAAACCTGGTTTTAAACTAAGGTTTTGCAGGAGCAGTTATCTGAAGTAGTTCTGGAATATGATTTGTAAATAATCTTTCCAGATTCAGTGACTTGAGGTTTTCTGATCTGATTCTTTTACTGCATCTACAGCAAGGTTCAGAAGAATAGTTTTATGGTTCTGATTTTTAGCAAAATAAATAAATACAAAATAGTAAGAATGAATACTGAACAAATTTGATATGAGAAACAGTGGCTGATTGGTTGAAGAGACACAGAAGGGTAGTGGAGGAAGGCAAAGGATGACCTATGTATCCTTACGTCATGATTTATAGGTAGTTCTCAGCTAACGACTGGAAGTTACAATAGACCCCCCAAAAAAACTCTTATGACCCAGTTCCAAAGTTCTGATGGTGGCAACCCCTACCACAAGTTTAAGTGGTCATATTTTAGGAGCTTGGCAACTGGCTAACTTTTACAGCTGGTTGCAGCATTTTGCAGTCAGGTGATTGCAATTTATACTGGTTTTTTTCCCTAGTTCCTGGCCTTTTCAGCTGGTTTCTAGCAAAAAACCAGCAGACTAAAGTGCTGTTAAGTAGCACCAGCTGCCTACAATTACTGCAAGTTGAAATCTCACCAGGCTCATGTCAAACCCCCGTACGTTGCGCCGCCCGAAATGGAAGAAGAACTCGGATGCCACCTTCTGGATGCATGTAGTCTTTAATCCACTCAGTTCGCAACGGTATCGGTAAGTGACATCAATGCGCTATGCACACAAAGTCGGCGTTGGGAGCGGCTGCCTCCCAACGCCCTTTTAAACACTCGTGCCGCTAAAACCCACACTCTTCCGGGTAGGGCGGCTACAGCGCATGCGCCGTGCCTCCGCAGGAGCAGAAGGCATCAAACCGTAGTCCCTATGCCGGCCGCAGTGTGACCAGCCGCCTAGCGACGTCAGCACCCCCCATCACCATAGTGCAATTGCAACAGCCCAGCCCCCCGCCCTCGGTCGTTGCCGCTGACAGCTGGTAAGCCCCGACTGCGAGTCCAGGAAGTCGAGACCAGGACCATCGCTACCCGGTGAGGTGTCGAGGGGTTCTCGACAGCTCAAGGCTCAAGGTTGACTCAGCCTTCCATCCTTTCGAGGTAGGTAAAATGAGGACCCGGATTGTGGGGGCAATAAGCTGACTTTGTATAAAACAGAACACCGCTTGGGGGGGCCGAAAGCCCTACTAAGCAGGTATATACAAAAGTATGAAGGCTATTGCTTAATGCATTGTAAGCCACCCTGAGTCTCCGGAGAAGGGCGGCATATAAATCGAACCAATAAATAAATAAATAAATAAACAATAAATAAATAAATAAAACCACTCACAGGATTCAGTGGATTGCTTAACGACCACGTCGCTCATTTAACCACCACAAAAATAGTCATAAAATTGAGTTAGTTATGTGGGCGCCTTGATTTACAGCCATCATGGTTTACAATGGAAATTCCAAACACCATTATGGTCATAAGTCAAGGACTACCTATAGGAACAAGTCACAATATCATCACATCATTGTGCCATCTGCATTATTACATCACTGTACAACTATCATTTTGCGGCTTGCTACAGATACTTATTACCACTTTAGCCTCTTATTTTGCTGAAGTTGTAATGCTGCAGGAAACTATCAATACCTGAGACCAGATCATGTCATTGGCATCTGTAAAGAGTCTCAGATTGTAAAATAAATCATGACATCATCACAATTACATAATCTGCATCTTTTGTGTGAATGTATCATGACATGCGATACCACTAGCAACTCTTTGATCCCGCTACAAACACCTATGCCTGAGATGTTAAATAGCATTTGCAAGTAGTGTAGATTGTATGAAATTGGAATGATTAAATGAGTTTTTTGACTTTTCCTATTTTATTCCCTGATCTGCAAATACTTTTCAGGCTCCTAAACCTTCAACTTCCATTTCCTCTTCTCATATCATTTTCTTCTCCAGATTGCCATTTTTAATCTCACTGATTTATGGCTTTGCTTTACTTCTCTCCTTATGTCATCACAATGTGTTGCAAACCACCAAGGCTCTCACTTTATTGAATAATATAAGAAGACCCAAGTTGGATCAGACATTTATTGAGTCCATGATCTCACAGTTTTTGACCAGATGCCTTAGAGAAGCCCACAAATATGGTATGGTTACAAATGTAACTAACATAGAGAAATTTATCTCTGCAACTGTTGGAAGTAATATATAGCCATTATAATATCCATAAACATCCTTCATGATTCGTCTAATCTCCACTGAAGTTGGCAGCCATCATTGTCTCTTGTGATCGAGCATTTGCCATGTTACATAAGAAGAATTCTGTTTCTATAATTATACTCCTTTCCTGTCAGTTCCACCAGGTAGACCAGACCAAGAATCAACTGTATTGGAAGACTGTTCTATTTTTATGGAGAATGGCTATAATAACAAAAACTTGAAAGTCTGCTTTGTTGTGCCTCCTCCTTGTCCCCTTCTTATGCTCATGTGAATTAGGGAGGTATATGGCCATTTTTGTATACTTACTGCTTGCTTGGGATTTCAGCCATGTTTCTCTAATTGTCGCTTTGGTAACAGAGCTGGCCATATCTGTCAAGGTCATTTTCCTTAATTTTCTACACTTTATTTTAAGCTAAAAATCCCTAAACATATGGGCTCCTAGGGAAGTTGCTCATTTTCCTCTTTAGGTAAAGGTAAAGATTCCCCTCGCATATATGTGCTAGTCATTCCCAACTCTAGGGGGCAGTGCTCATCTCTGTTTCAATGCTGAAGAGCCAGCGCTGTCCGAAGATGTCTCCGTGGTCATGTGGCTGGCATGACTAAAAGCCAAAGGCGTACGGAACGCTGTTACCTTCCTATCAAAGGTGGTCCCTATTTTTCTATTTGCATTTTTTAATGTGCTTTCAAAATGCTAGGTTGGCAGAAGCTGGGACAAGTAACAGGAGCTCACCGCATTACGCAACACTATGGATTCGAACTGCTGAACTGCCAACTTTTCGATCGACAAGCTCAGCATCTTAGCCACTGAGCCACTGCATCCCTCTATTTTCCTCTTTAGTGATTTCATAATATGGATTTGTTCCTTCTCTGGCCACTCACAACTTAAAATTAACGAAGCTAAGATTTCCTCTTTCAAAGTGGACTACTTTACTTTCATTTTCAATGAATCATGTTATTCCTCATCCACCCTTTGCCACTGTTTGGAAAATAGGTAAAAAAGGGAAATTGTATCAGTGACATTTAGATAATTGTCACCCGAAGCTTTTACTTTATCCCTAAATCCTGTCATCTCTACCACCAGCACCACAATTCTACTTCAAATAGCGGAGAGGAGAGTGTATAATGATATTTTTTCTATTTAATATCAGCTGATGGATTTAAAGCAGCTGTGGACTACCAAACAGCAGGAACTATTATTTCAATTAAACAACTCATTCTTCATACATCTTGCACACTACATGATAGAGATCATGTCGTCCCTCAACACATTCCTTCAATCCTAACACTTAAAAAAGAAAGATACTAAAGCTAAAGCATTCCTCTTATTTCTTCATCCTTTAAAAACAAACAAACAAACAAACAGAAAGTCCCGTTGTAAAGCTAATACACTGACAACGACAATAGGAATTAAAACAGAAGATAAAAACAGGATCCCAAATGTTATAACAAAAAGAAAAGGAAGGGAAGGGAGGGAGGGAGGGAGGGAGATAAGAAGGAAGGAAGGAAGGAAGGAAGGAAGGAAGGAAGGAAGGAAGGAAGGAAGGAAGGAAGGAAAGTCTATAAAGTTTAACATGTGAATTGTTCATTCGGTATTAGCCAGTTGTTTAAACGCATCC
The DNA here is from genome assembly GCF_059756535.1 of Pantherophis guttatus. Lineage (NCBI taxonomy): Eukaryota > Metazoa > Chordata > Lepidosauria > Squamata > Colubridae > Pantherophis > Pantherophis guttatus. The sequence goes on along the minus strand of NC_142064.1, from coordinate 83,934,069 downwards.
TTTTAGTACCATGTAGTGGCAATACCATTACCAGCCACAGGTGCAGTGGGCATCATTTATAAATATCAGTTCCAGTTCACTAGGAAAGCATATTTAGAAAATCTTATTCAGTCCTTTGGAAATCAAGTTTTCTAAAACATTGGAGAGCTTCTTTTAACCAGTGTAAATGTTATCACGGTACATGATGATGTTAATGATGAGCTCTTACATTTCGATACTGCCCTTTGATAAATGTTTAAAGCCATCTGTTACCATAAAACAAAATGCAAACAATAAAACAGTAATAAAGGCCTCTATGACCATCATGAGCAAAATGTCAGAGGATATTCCCAGTGAAGAGATTTGATTTCAGCAACATTCCCTCTCTTATGTGACATTTTCCTATATTCCAATTAAAATATGACTTAAAAGCCCATGGAGAAAGGGCATTTTAATTCATTCACAGAAAAGCACTGATAAGACCAGATGAGACTTAGGTGTGAAGTTTCAGTGCAGTTAATGCCATGAACAAAAGGGACCATGAATCAGAGGTGGTTTCAGCAGATTCTGACCAGTTCTGGAGAACCGGTAGTGGAAATTTTGAGTAGTTCAGAGAACCGGTAGTAAAAATTCTGACTGGCCCCACCCCCATCCATTCTCTGCCTCCCAAGTCCCAGCTGATCAGGAGGAAATGGAGATTTTACAATATCCTTCCCCTGGATTGGGGAAGGAATGGAGATTTTACAATATCCTTCCCCTGCCAGGCCCACAAAGCCAGGCCCACTAAACCATGACACGCCCACCAAGCCACGCCCAAAGAATCGGTAGTAAAAAAATTTGAAACCCACCAATGCCATGAATGTATAGATATTTTGCAACCTTCTGACAAGCAAAATCAACGGGAAAACCACTTAACAACCGTGTTAAGTAATTTAACAACTGCAGTGATTCACTTAACAAATGTGGTGAGAAAAGTCATAAAATGGGACAAAACTCGCATAACAAATTTCTCACTTAGCAACATAAATTTTGGGCTCGATTGTGGTCATAAATTGAGGACTATCTGTACATACGCTTTATTTTTAGTGTCATGAAGAAAGTGCATCATGCAGACACTTTGTTGCTGCTGTGCATTATGCTTTGCAAATACACTGAAGTAGATGCTGAGATTCCAATTTCTCTGGACATATGAATGTAGTATTTGGTAATTTCAGACTTTTTGTGGCAATTTCATCATTCTTTATGCCCTCCTTCTGACCCTTTGAATTCTCTCTCTCTCTCTCTCTCACACACACACACACACACACACACACACACACACTCTCTACATATACAATGTGAATTACTACTGATTTGATTGTGTAGGGACTTGCTGGTAAAATTTGGGTTCTGACAAGAATGGTGATTATGTGCACTGAGTTCTCAGACTGCTCTTCCAGTTCTAGACTAAATTCAAAATTAAGATGCAAAAAGATGTGCTAGCTGAATCTTACCTTTGTGTTAAAGCTAGCTTAGCTCCCCGTTGCTTATCAGTGTGTGATTACATTCAAGAGGCTTTTCCTTCTCTTTATTTGTCCTTACGCATTGTGTCAACAGAGTCCTATTGATGAGATGGGTGGCATGTAAATTTGATAAATAAATAAGTAAATAAAAGAGTAAATAAACAAACAAACAAATAAAATCGCAACATCTCCTTTTCCCTGGTGCCTCATTTTAATTCCTCCCAATCCCCTTTCATGCAGTATTATTCCAAAGCTATTAAAATCATGTCTACACCAAGCTAATAAGCCACCTGGAGAGGCAGAAAGATGAGAGGCACCAAGAAACACTATCTCAGGGTTCTTTTAAACCAGGTATCAGCTTTAAATTGCAAACATATACATGAGTAACTATTCCAAGAAAAGATAAAATATAGCATAACTAAGCATGTTTGTATCCTTATTTATGCATACAAATCAGTGGTGAAATGTAAATTTTGTTGCTACCAGTTCTGTGGAGGTGGCTTGGTGGGTGTGGCTTGGTGGATGGTCATGTGACTGGGTGGGCGTGGCCAACTTTTTTAAAAAACTTTTTTAAAGCATATTTTTATTACCGGTTCGGGCAAATAGGTAGTAAAAATATGCTTTCAAAAAGTAAAAAGAAAGGTTCCGATAATCATAGCTGTGCCACGTGAGCATCAGAACCTTTTTTAAAAAAACTTTTTTAAAGCATTTTTTTATTACTATTCGCCAGAACCGGTAGTTTTTATCACTACCGGTTTACCCGAACCGGAGCAAACCGGTAGCATTTCACCCCTGATACAAATAAATTACTTTTCCAGACCATTTTGTGCTCCTATTCAGGCTGGGCCAACATAGGTTTTCTAATAAAACCCTGTAAAGGAGTTGAGACCTAAATGTCATCTATACAGCTGAATCACCCATGATTGTTAGACAAGAGAGAGACATGTGCTTAGGTTAAATAAAGGAATTGCTGAATTAGATGAAGAAATTTGCTGAAAATGGGAAACCTCAGAACAGCCAAAATAAGTGCGGGAACCAATTCTTTATGTGGGTAAGAGAGGATATTGAGAGTGTGATGTGTCTAAAATATGTAAGTGTCTTTTATTGTTTGGTTAAAAGATGCTGACTTGTATTTTTACCAGTTGCTCATGGATTTTGCTCAAATAACATGTGTGGCCCACTGTCAATTGACAGTCAGCAGGAAGCAGGACAGAGAGATAGGCTGCCTCCCTTCCTTGCAAAGTAAAACAATAAACCTTCATTTCAACACAATATTGTTCCTAGACAATTTTTAACTGAATTACTGAACTAGAGCTATAAATCCTCGTAGAAAAGGCTTTCACTAATCTGATGACATGAATCAAATTAATTTGAAGTAAAGAATGCTTGTTCTCCCAGTTTGGGGTGAGATGAATGGATGTGTTTGCTATTTTTGTTTTCTGGCTGTATAATGTATCTGGATCCCTTCCTGTCTTTTTAAATGTTAATATTTGTAAACTGCATGGAGTTGGTTGGAGTTAGTGTCCAAATTAAAATATACATTTGGTAGAGGCTCTAATTTCATTTTAACTTTATGGTGATTACTGTTTATGATAAAGTTTCATAGATAATTCAAGAAATCCAGAAAAGCAACAGTCTATTTCACAGGTGTCAAACTCAGCACATCACGTTGCTGTCATGTGACATTTCACGATGTTTTCCCATTCGTGGAGCTGGGGTGGGCATGGTCTGTGCATGACGCATCCAGCCTGTGGGCCACCAATTTGACACCTCTGGTCTATTTCAAGTAAAAGAAAACACTAAAATCTGTATTGAATTTTGGAAGGAAGATGCGGGAAAACAATGTCACATTTAGTCATATCCATTAAAGCTATGTATGTAATTCAGTTTTTTTCCAGAAGATTGTTTTTTAGCACTGCCTTTTGTCCAAGGTAAAAACCTATTATTATTTGAATCTATTGGAAGTGCCTTTATTCATGCTACCATTAAAAGTGCAGTCACCTGAAGAGTTCTACTATAGAATTTGCAATTATACCATGTTAAACAGAGGTCATGTAAAAAAGAATATTGGATATTTAAAATTGGAATCTTACAGTGACCTACAACTTGGCTCCAAGAGCAATCAGTGCCTTAAGCTACTCTCCTTGGCCTATTATGGAAAAATGTTATTTGGGATAATAAAATTCATTTTAGCCATGTTTCCAAAACATACAATACTCAGACCAAATAGAAAAAAAAATCAGAATATTTGTGGAACAGTGGGGGGAGTTTATTTATTTATTTTTAAACAGAGGAATTGATTTAATATACAGTAAAACCAATAATTCTGATCCAAATCTGTTGTGTAGCTATTCATATAGCTCTATGCCCACTCAAGTCAAACTACCCGCCTTTGTGTGTTTCTGGGCAAATGTCCATATGTTCAAATAGATAATATTAACCCTACAGAATTCTGAACTACAGATCAAATACTAAAAGTGGTTCCAATAGAAGAGAATGTCTGTAGCTCAGGGTTGAACTGTTGAATCCGTGGCACTCTCTGAGCATAGTTGTTAATGGCAGATTTTTATTACTCAGCTAGGTAATATAATTTGTGCTAGGGAGTGTGGGGTCTCTGTTTATATATAGTAGCTTGTCCTGTCAGGATTGGCAAGGGCATGATTTTCTCTTTAACAGTTCCTTGCTTAGGCTTTTGTTTTCTGTTTGATTGTTTGAGTTAGGGTTAGATTTGGCTTTGGCTTGATCTAGGACAGTGATGGCTAATTTTTTCTGGACTGAGTGCCCAAAGCCTGTGCGCCCGAACCCCAAAATGCAATGCACATGTGGCCCCCGTGCATGCCCCCACCCCCTGCACATGCACTGCAGAGACCCAATGACCAGCTGGCCGGTGGGAAAGGTGTGCGCATGTGTGGCAGAACTGAACTGGGGCAACGACTAGTGTCACCACAGAGAGGGCGCTGCATGCCACCTGTGGCACATGTGCCATAGGTTCACCATCATGGATCTAGGATGTTCAAAGTTTCTCAGTTGAAAGTATGATTGAGTCTGCTCATTTATTGTGGGATTAAGGAATTTAACAACAACCTGGAACGCCAGAAAAAGAGACAGACCACCCGTATAACATCTGCCAATAAAATGAATGCACACTCAACTTTATCAAAAGGTGCCAACCACTCAAACCACTATAGAACAATGAACACAATCCATGAAAAGGCTAACATTGCCGTACATCAAAAAATCTCAGAAACAGCTAAGTAACTAGTATCTGCATTTGCATTGTCCTCATGCAAAAGCGACATTCAGGTTAAGAAGCCACAGTACAAATAGAACATAGCTAAACAGATTGGCTTTGGTTTGACAAAGGAATAAGACAAGGCTATACTCTTCCCTTATTTATTCAATTTATATGCAGATTATACATTGAAGGGAGCTGTATTGAAAGAAGATGGATGTGGTTTTAAAACTGGAGGAAGAAACATCAATAAACTGGACTATCTTGATGACAGTACTCTACTAATAATTGAAATAATCTCAGAAACAACTAAGTAACTAGTAGAGACATGTGGCATTACCCTAGCACACAAACCACTAAAGCCTTGAAAAAACAATTTAAGTAAACCAAAAGACTTAAGTAGCCCAAGAAGTTAGGGTAACCTGATTATCAAACAACCAAGCTCAGAGATCACCAAGGACTCCACTAAAAGTGATCTCAGACATGGGAGTCTAGTCCAGGATGGATCAATTTTCAATGTATATTGAAGTGTTGCCTATTCTGACTCCCATAGTGGCACCTCTTTCAGAAGCCATGAGATGTGAGATGAGAAAACATACAGCAGCTGAGTCATGAGACAAAACAAAATTATATATCTGGATGCTCAATAAATATATTACTTTGCAGACGCTGTAGGAAGACAGCTATGAGAGCAAGATATTAGAAGAGGCCTGTAGTGCCTTTTCTGCCTAACAAATGTTATTAAGAGGCCCACACTTTTGAGAGTTATAGCTGTTAGTTGGAATAGAAGCTGATGTGCTTTCCCAGATTTTTAATGTTATTTTGGGAAACACATGAAAACCCGTAGCAAAACTAGAATGTTCTGTGACTCAAGTTCTGTTGATAAGGAGCTAAATAATAGTGACTTCGTAAGAGTGATTTCACAGTTCTACTCAGCAATTGGACAGGAGCAAGTAATAGTGATTTGATCAAATTAATCCAAGTAAATTTATCCATCAGTTCAACCTAACATACTTCAGTGCAGGCAGTCTACATGTTCACCTATAAATAACTGGGATAATGTCATGCATGGTAATACTGTGTGGCACTTGTACAATGACAGGCTAGTCTTAGGATGGAACCATCAAATAATTCACATCAGGACATGTTTGTTATGCTATTCTAAGAATGCATCCTGGTAACCTGTTTCGGATCCTGGCTGTGCTTCCTTCGAACAAAAGTTGTAGGACAGAATCCAAGTCAAAAAAGATGGAGTTCCCATTCTACTCAGTGACAGAGAGAAATTTAGTAACTAGTGCCATTCAGAGTTTGTTCAAGTATCCAAGCTAATTTGCCAGATAGCATAATAACTCGTTGGCTTGCAGGCTCTGACAGGAACATACAAAATATTAACAAAAGGGGTCAAAATGTGGCATTTCAGATTCTTACTCTAAGAAAAACTTTTTTCTTCCCTCTCATATCTATCATTGCATTTGCCTAAATGGCCCAGGAGGATGGAGAAAAGGTTGACGGTTCTATTTTGATTCTCTGGATGCTTAACCAGCAGGGATACCTATAGCTGATGATAAATGTCTGAAATCTTGAATTACTTGTAAAAATAATAAAGGCAGGGTACAAATAAATAAATAAATAAAACTAGGCAAAATAGATGCATCATGAGGCAAAACTTTTTCAAGCATGAGTCAAATGGGTTAAGTTACAGACTGTCAGGACCCATTATCCCATGGGAATGAAATCTTGGGAAGTTAGTGGTATAGCCTTTATTGTCATTGTACATCATGTATACAACAAAATTGGTCAAGTTCTTGCCATTTCAGCGCTCTTGTGTTGCTGCTGTTCAGTGCTGCCACTGTGCTGCTGCATTCACATGGTCTTCATTTATTACGTTCCCTGACACCTTCCAACACGTCAATGTTGGACTTCCGGGTGCGCTTCAAGGTGTTGGTGATCACCTTTAAAGCGCTCCATGGCTTAGGGCCAGGGTACTTACGGGACCGCCTTCTGCCACCAATAGCCTCCCACCGGCCAGTTCGCTCCCACAGAGAGGGCCTCCTCAGGGTGCCGTCGGCCAGACAATGCCGGCTGGTGACCCCCAGGAGGAGAGCCTTCTCTGTGGTGGCACCTACCCTTTGGAACAATCTACCCCCAGAGATACGAGTGATCTCTGACTTCCGGACTTTTCGTCGGGCCCTAAAAACTCATCTCTTTCAGTTAGCCGGTCTCTCTTGATTTTATGATTTTATGGTTGGTTTTAAATTTTGATATGGATTTTAAATTGATAAATTTTAAACTATGGGCCAAATTTAATTATTTTAAAACTATTTTTAATCGTACTTTATGTATAAATGTTCCAGTGACCATGGATGACAGCAAGAGTCTGGTGGAGGGTTTGGACTTGCAGTTTCCTTCCTGGAAGTCCATGGGGAACCTTGCAGAGAAGATTGCAAGTTCCTCGGCTAAAGAAATATATCTGAAAGGATTACCCAATGGATCATGGGTTGTTTCTATTAAAAATCATCTCTTTCATAGAAAAATGCCTTCACTTTTTTGGCCCACGTTTATCATTGCATTGATAACCTCCCATGTCATTTAGGAGCTCCCCTTATTAGATTCTTGCAATAATCCTGTGAGGTTAGTTCAGAACTAAACATGGGAGAAGGAACCCAATACCACTCCCTACTTAGGCATTCATCTCAAGCTGAGCATTGACTCTATCCATTGTTGGATGAGAGAACTGAATGCTTAATGGATATTCATTTCAACCTCACTTCTCGAACATTACTTCCAGTCCACAAATCTATGAAGTCACCAAACCACAAACATTTAAATGATTAGATGTTTGCTTGAAAAATAAAAAGGGGAATAAATTTAAAGACAACTAACACCCAGTTGAGTGGCTGAAAAAATAATGTTAATTCGCCAGTTGGAATTTGGAAGGTAAATGAAATGCAGAGGACTTGCTCTTTCAAAGTAGATGAAGATGGACAGATTTTAAATAATAGCTGCAGTGATCTCTGAATTACCAGGCATTGTTTCTTTTTCCTTTTGTTTTTAATAAAATTGGAAAAAGTCAACCTAAATACCAGAACCAAAGGCAATTTAACAAACTTTGAGCACTATAGTAAAATATTCTGATTTTCACATGCTAGCAATATAATGCTTAGGATCTTCTGATGCAGATTACAGCCCTACATGGAAAGGCCACAGGTTCAAATTACTTTTTAAACAAGGTTGAGGAACACAAGACTTAATTGTTGATGCACTCTAGATAACTGAGAAAACTGAAATTTACCAGAAAGATGTCAGCGTGTGTTTCATTGATTATAGAAAGACTTTTACTTGTGTCAATCATGTCAAGCTATGAAATGTGCTGAGAAAAATGGGAATTCCAGAACATCTCATTGTCCTCATGCAAAAGCGACATACAGGTTAAGAAGCCACAGTACAAATAGAACATAGCTAAACAGATTGGCTTCTCTTATTTATTCAATTTATATGCAGACTTACATTGAAGGGAACTGTATTGAAAGAAAATGGGTGTGGTTTTAAAACTGGAGGAAGAAACATCAATAAACTGGACTATGTTGATGACAGTACTCTAATAATTGAAATAATCTGCAAGCTATAGTAATGGAAGTCAAGGAGCACAGTGAAAAATAGTGAAAAAATATGATTAAGCTTAAAATAAAAATAAGATCAAACTAATGACTACAGGTACAGCAACCATTTTAAGATTTGAGAGAGAAGATTTTTTTTTTTAATTTGATTTATATACCGTCCTTCTCCGGAGACTCAGGGCGGCTTACAATGCGTTAAGCAATAGCCTTCATACTTTTGTATATTTATACAAAGTCAGCTTATTGCCCCCACAAACTGGGTCCTCAATTTACCTACCTTAGAAAGGATGGAAGGCTGAATCAACCTTGAGCCTGGTGAGATTCGAACTTACAGTAATTGCAGACAGCTGGATGTTAATTACAATGCATTAGTCTGCTGAGCTATCCAGGCTCCTATTGAAGATTGACTATGAGCAGTAAAGGAACCAGGAGTCAAAAAATATATTACAGATGAGCACCTGGTAGTGTAAGAATGAACATCAGATCCTGCAATAAATCTATACATATAACAATCAGCATCATGCAAGAAATAGTTTTCACTGTGGCATTCCATGGAGGTGAAAATTGGACTTCACAGAAGCAGGTTAGAAAGTATATTGACATTTCAGAAATTTAGTGTTGGAGGTAGTTTCTGAGTATGGATAGTCACTAAAGGAAACAAATCAGGAGTGAAATCCATCAGATTCTGACAGGTTCTGGAGAACCGGTAGCAGAATTTTGAGCAGTTTGGAGAACCGGTAGCAAATATTTTGAGTAGTTCGGAGAACCAGCAAATACCACTTCTGGCTGGCCCCAGAGTGGGGTGGGAATGGGGATTTTGTAATATCCTTCCCCTTGAGTGGGGTGGAAATGGAGATTTTGCAGTTTCCTTCCCCTGCCATGCCCACCAAGCCACACCACGCCCACCAAGCCACGCCCACAGAACCGGTAGTAAAAAAATTTGGATTTCACCACTGAAACAAATTGAACAAATCAACCCACAGTCTGAAGCACAAAAAACAAGTTCAAATTATTACACTTTAGATACTTAACATAAAGACAGAACTCTCTGGAGAAGTCTATGATGCTGGGAAATGGGGAAGCAAAAAAAGAGGACATCTAGCAACAAGATGGAGAGACTTAGTTACAGTAGTTATGGATGCACTATTAGAAGATGTGAAAGACCAGATTAGGGAAAGATTGTCATGGAAAGTGGTCACTAAACAGTGGTGAAATCCAATTTTTTTTTACCTATGGTTCTGTGGGTGTGGCTTGGTGGGCGTGGTGTGGCTTGGTGGGCGTGGCAGGGGAAGAATAATGAAAAATCACATTCCTTTCCCCACTCCAGGAGAAGGATACTGCAAAATCCCCATTACGTCCCCATTCCTGGGGGAAGGATATCTCCATTCCCACCCCACTCTGGGGTCAGCCAGAGGTGGTATTTGCTAGTTCTCCGAACTACTCAAAATTTCCGCTACTGGTTCTCCAGAACCTGTCAAAACCTGCTGGATTTCACCCCTGTCACTAAGAGCAAACAGCAATATAATGCAGGGGTGAAATCTAAAAATTTTCCCTACTGGTTCTGTGGGCATGGCTTGGTGGGGGGGGGTGTCCTGTGACTAAGTGGGCATGGCCAACTCAATGTCACTCACACCCATGCCCACTCAGTCACAAGACCCCCACCACCAAGCCACGGCCATAGAACCCGGTAGGAAAACATTTCAAATTTCTATTCTGCCGCCCGCTCACCACCTGCTCTCCCTTCGCTTTGGGTCAGGGGCTGGGGCCCAGAGATGCGCCATTCACTGAAGCCCCAGAGCTGTCACCTGCTCACCGCCTGCCTCAACCAGGTCAGGGAATGCACTATTCCCCGACCCCAGTCTTGCCACAGAGCCGCCGCCCGCTCGCCCTTCGCCACGCAGCGTGTCCTACTCCTTACCTTTCTCCCATGGCTGGCTGCCAGGAAAGGCAAGTGCCCAAAAGTTACCAGAGCTGCTCTCCTTCCTGAATGTTCCACCACCATCGCCATCCTGGTCCATGCGCTGGCTGCACAAGCGCACACCCAACCTGGTGTGAAGGGAGAGCGGGTGGTGAGAGGGCAGGGCAAGGCTGCAGTCTCTTTCTGGGTGTGTCACTTCTGCCTGTTGGGCCACTTCCTGAAGCTGGCAGCTCTGCAGCCAGCCACTTTGCTTTTTCCCTCTTTTTCCTCATGGGAGGCTTGCATGGTGGCACCAGCAGAAGTGCTGGGAAGTGGCCCAACAAGCAGAAGTGCTGCACCCAGAAAGAGAAGGGCAAGAGGGGCCAATGGGCTGCAGAAGCTAAGGCTGGTGGGCGGAGCCTCCAGCTGCCATCGCTACCGGTTCTCCGAACTACTGGCTATCATCGCTACCGGATTGGCTGATCCAGTCCGAACCGGGAGCATTTCATCCCTGATATAATGGCACCTAATCATCAATCAATCTATGTGTTTACATAAATATCTGAATAGGGCTTATATTTGAGAATTTAAATTAATCATAAATTGAATCCTATAAACACTTCTGCTAAAGAGAGGAAGTTGTTCAAACTACCCTGTTGAAAGACTCACCAAATACCCCAATATGGCTTCCATGAAAAAAGTTCCTGGCTTTTTTTGGACAGGTGGGCCTATCTGAAGTGTTGAGAACTGCTGGGCTCTACACAAAGAATAATATGCTGTGGACAACATAAAATTAATATTGCTTTTGAATTGAATTCAACTCTTGCTGGCTACACGGACAGATCAAGTTGTTTTCTTGGCAACAACACAGAAGTGGTTTTGCTACTGCCTTCTTCCAAGAATTTGTTTGTTCATTTTCCCAGTCTAATCCTAAACTTAGTGTTTAGATTCTGAAACTGGAGAGAGTCCCACACAAGGTGGGAAGTAAACAATATTGATTGACTAACGGAAAGAAATGAAAAAGATATATGTAGGAAAGATATGTGTGTCTGCTAGCTATTGTGAGAATTTCTATGCCAAGATAGTTGCCAGTGATGTGTCTGCTCATGATAGAACAGCTCCAGTAGGTGAATGTCCGTAGCTCAAATGATCAAGCCTGCCTTTAGTGAATGTCTTCTCATGCACCTTGATTTTATACTCTTTAGGCTAAAAGAACATTCTCTCAGAAAATGCTCTCAAAGGCAAACCTTCATTCTAGCAAAGTTCAGGAAGCTTTTAAAAAAATCTCGAACCTTGTTAACACTGAAAGGTGTCGGGGGAAAGCAAATATACAGATTCGCTTGACAATTAGATGGACAGCATAGATGGTATTCAGCAGGTTCTGACCAGTTCTGGAGAACCAGTAGCGGAAATTTTGAGTATTCGGAGAACCAGTAAATACCACCTCTGACTGGCCCCGCCCCCATCTATTCTCTGCCTCCCAAGTCCCAGCTGATCGGGAAGAAATGGGGAGTTTGCAGTAACCTTCCCCTGGAGTGGGGAGGGAATGGAGATTTTACAGTATCCTTCCCCTGCCACATTCACCAAGCCATGCCCACAGGACCGGTAGAAAAAAATTTGAATCCCATCACTGATGGACAGCATATAAACTTAATAAATAAATAAGTCTCACTCCAATCGAGTAAAATCAGCTGGTTTTGACTAAATTTTTTGCTCAGAGACAAAACAATATCTACATTTATGGCTGACTGGAAACACCTTATAGACTTTTTGCGTAAAATGGGGGAGGAGGTTTACTTATGATTGGTGGTTTGGATGATTAGGAAAAAATGGATAACCATAGATAAAGAGATAATTTTGTAATTGTATTTCTATTTCCAGATAAGGATAGAAGAGGTTTCTTCTTTCTGTTTTTTTCCCCCTTTCTTAACATTCTGTATTCATTGTTTCTTCTTTCTTTTCCTTTTTTCTTTTCTGCTTTTTTTTCTTTGTATTAGTCTCTGTTAGTTTTTATGTTCATTGTAAAACTTTTAATAAAACATTATTTAAAAAATAATTATAGTGAGTTGGTTCACATAAAATGCAATCAAAATTACTATAAATCAAAATAAGCTGCATGGCAATTAGCCTAGTATATTTTAGTCAACTGAGGCTTGGTTCCAGCCGAACTATTAATTATTTCCCTTCTCATACACTCCAAGTTTCCTGGCATTCATCTTTTTTCTCCAGGTGGTGTCCCATCTGAGGACTTAACTATTTTTTTTTCAAGATCAGCAAACAAGGTCAGCTCAAGAGACTACCTGCGGTAACTATGAAGTTCATAATCAGTGACAAAACATTGATTAACCAGAATGTGACCTGCCATCCCTCATTTCTCCCGGTCCAAAGATGAGATTTTTGAAAGAAAGCACCGGCTAGCTGCCAGCCATCATTTTATATTTTCAAAGAAACCTGGGTAGCCATCTGGAGCCCAGAGGCATTCTGAGAAATCAAGAGAATGCTAAAGCTTGGCGTTTTGTTTTATAACCTGCTAACATCCCTCACCCCCCTCTCTCCAAACACAGTTCAAAACAAAAACAAAACAGTATTTTTAATGTAAAAAGTCAAAGAGGGCAAAGAGCCTGTCAAACACCAGGAAAAGTTTCTGGAACCCCTCTGCAAGAAAAATCTTTGAGGTCTGGATTTTTTTTTAAAAAAAAAGTCTTTTGTTGGAAATTTGCTAAGTCTTTTGATATGTGTGTGTGCTATTATGTGATACTCTTGTACATAACATTAGAGTCATGATTTTTTCCAATCCTAAAGCCACACTTGTTTATGAAACCCTCAACACACCCTGTTCCCAAACCCTCATCGTTTTTTAAGCAGAGGTGGGTTTTCCTTGCTCCAGGTTTTGGAACCAGAAGCTTAATTTTTCTTCAGACTTTTCCTAATACAAGACGGGAAAGAAAATAAATTATATTCCCATCCCCAAGGAGAAAATGGTTGCAGAAAATGGGCTGTGGGTGAGCTTTTGCGCATGCAGATTATTTAAAAACAAGGCAAGGGATTGTGTCAGCCTGTTGTCTTTCATTATACAGCTGTATTTCGGGTAATGTACAGTCTTCAAAGCAAAACATTATGAGGACGAGGTTGGCAGCAGCCAGACAGCAAGTAGATGAAGCGATATCTTTAAACACACACACACACACACACACACACACACACACACACACACACACACAACTGCATTAGCGGCCTGCTCACACTTGCAACAGTAGCAGCAATTCAAGAACATAACCAAAGAAATTCTAAAGAAATTTTAAATACACTGACACAGTGGCTGAAAATCACCTTCCACAGATAAGGAAAATATTTGGTGAATTAGTGATCCAGGTGAAGCCCGGTGTTAACTCAGTCACTTGCAGGCTGCATAAAGGTAAATCAGGTAAAGGCTGGGAAAACGTGCTGTGGGAGGGAGAGCTTTGTGGCCAAAATCTGGCTCACTAAACCACTTTAAACCATGCAAACAACAGTAGTGTACACCAGCAGAGCACTGGCAGTTTGCTAGCAGCCCTGAGCAAAGGCAGAACCACAATTTATATACCTTTGTCCTACTACGTTTCAAAGGCAACCAAAGAAAAAGGCAGACACAGTGTAAATTACACCATAACCTTGGAATTTTTTTAACACTTCTTGATGTCCTTCTTATTATTATTATTTATCTCTTCCTACCAGATTAATATGTTAACTATATTATCCAGGAGGATGGCCAGAGAATAAAACCAGTTTGGTTTCCTGGCCACTGGTTCCTGTCCTATTCCTCCTGCCTCAGGGTCAATTCAGCTTGCATTGAATGATTTCTTACAAGGGCACTTTAAGCATTTCATCTATGGTGGATGCCCCCAGTTCAGACCGGTTTGCAAGAACCAGTAGTAAAACCAGTGGGAGGCTCCACCCACTGACCCGGACATCATCAGGAAGCTTCTGCACATGCGCAGAAGAGCGTGCATGCGCCCCTGTTGTGAACCGGTAGTAAAGGTAAGTAGAACCCACCATTGCATTTCATATACATGGGAGTGGGGGCATCACATGAGTTAAGGTAGTGAATGCAGTTCATGTGAGTGGAGTGGTGAGTTTACCACCAAATCCACCTGTTTTCCCCTCCCCTGAAAACATGCAAAATGGTGGAGGGGTGTCTGTCTATTCTCCTTGTTCTTTATTCTTGCCCCATTGGCGGCTGCTACTTCAGCCAAGCGTAAACTTCCTCCATTTCCTCTCCACACAGCTACTCTGCAAACTTGGCCTGCCTCCTGCCTGCTACTTGCAGGACCAGAAGAAGAGAGAAATTTACAGGCTGTGCTTCAGAGATTCCTGAGACTGATTGATTGCTTTGCAAATCTCATACCATCGAATGGTTTGCATTTGCGCCAAGATTTCACCGTGTTTCTAGTTCTTCAGGTGCAGAATGCAAACAACGTGAGATTGGGGCTTATCCTCACACTTGTAGCACCGAAAAATGGGACTTTATTGAATTACTGTCATCTAGAAGCTACAGCTTCACAGCCAGTGGCTTGAGTTGTGTCAGATAGACTAACTTTTCAGACACTGGAGTTGTGCGTTCCTCATGGCCCAGTTAATATGTTGCTTGGTTTGAAGGACACAGCTTTCATTGGACTCAAGCAGCCTGCGGGCCACCACTAACTTGACAGGTGTCCAAAACTCTACCAAAGGAATCAATAACTCTGAGTCAGGTATCAGCCAGAGGTACGATGAAGGGTAGGCTTTAGGAAGATTATGCAATAGGCAACTCACTATTGTTGGTTGAGGCTTTGCCCTGGGGAATTGTAAGACATGGAACCAAAGATTTTCAGCCAGCTAACAAGTGCAATAGGCATGCAGTGTAAAGTACAAAAATGTTTTACCTATAAATGAATTTGAGCACGCACACGCACAATATTAAGAAATTCTATTACATTCATTACTGTAGTTATAATGCTGGTGACAATGATAACTCTAAGAACTTTTTTTTAAAAAGAAAGTTAAAAAAAGGGGAAACTGGGGGACTCAAAGATGCTTTTTCAAAAGGCAACTGTACTGTTTTTTTTCCTGAGGAAGAAGAAAAAGACATTTCACTTCTCACCCAAGAGAAGCTTCATAGGTTCTGGCATGACTGAGAATCTCCACAGACAATGAAGCTAGGGGAGTTAAGGCAGATGCTGACATCAGTTTGTGACAGGTAGAGGATGGTATCAGGGGGCACCTTGTTCACAGGTTAAGCTAAGCCTGCTCCTCTTCATCCAGATGCTTATAGCTTCTTGCTATAAATTCTTGGGACAAGAATTTGATGGCATATTCTGGCAAACCTGGGTTACTACCCTGTTTCCCCCAAAATAAGACATCCCCTGATAATGAGCCCAATCAGGTTTTTGAGCGCATGGCAATAAGGCCATGCACTTATTTCACGGTTCAAAAAAATATAAGACAGGGTCTTATTTTTGGGGAAACACGGTACCTGATGGATTACATCAACCAGAGGCCTCATGTACTATAGATACCAGGGGTGAAATGTAAAATTTGTTACTACCGGTTCTGTGGGCATGGCTTGGTGGGGGGGCGGGTAATGTGACTGGGTGGGCATGGCCAACTTTTTTTTTTTTATTTTAACTTTTCAAAGCATTTTTTTCTGCAATTGCAAAAAAATGCTTTGAAAAGCCTCTGCTGATCAGGCAACTCAGCTGGGATCGTCAGAGAGACTTTTAAAGCATTTTTTTCTGCAACCTCTTCAGGAGAAGAGGTGGTTAAAAAAATGGTTTGAAAAGGCTCTGACGATCCGGTCCGAACCGGGAGCATTTCACCCCTGATAGATACTGAGCAGAATAAAAGAAAGTATTATGCTCTGTGGTACATAATTTGAGATCTTCCTGGTTTCACACGTCCTGCTTGAAGAGCCATGGCAGCTTCAGCAAGGAAAGCCTTCGCACAAACTCTAATTTCACAGACTCAGAAAGTTCTGGTTAGCTGCTGAACTTTCAGCTGCTTTGATGAACTAAGTACAGGAAAGTACTAAAAAATCTGTGAAGATAAAAAAAAGTGGGGGGGGGGGATGCTGTACACCAACCTATCAAGGCATTCCCTGAAATAAATCAGCATTTTCTCAAAGTGAAAACTATGTTTAAAAATCCCTGTGAAATAAAACTATCAAATCAATAGGTGGAAGAGGGTTAGGTTGTCATAAGTACATTATAGGACACAGCACAGAGGCAAAAGGAATTGAAGATGCAGAAATGGTTTTTTAAAAATGTATGAACCTTTCAAATTTGGGATGGGAGAGCCTACATTGACAGGCTTATGTTACATGCATAGCAATGAGATGGTTTGGCTATTAATTACTGGAGATCAGAGCTCATTTTTTTAATTTTGGGGGAAGGGGAAGTTAAATGTATATCGTTGAGTATCAGTGGAACCAGTGGTGGGATGCTGCTGGTTTAACAACCGGTTCGGTGAGCGCACACGCCTAAGGCTGAAAATGGAGCATTTAGAAGCTCAGCTGCTTATCTTCTTTACCGTTATCAGCAACAGTAAGTAGAACAGTGGGGGGGGGAATCAGTTGTGCGATTGAGATGAGCTACAAAGCAAGAAATAAAGGATAGGATAGAGCTGGGGTGGGTGGGCGGGGCCAACTGATTGTCAGAGCTACTGGTTCACCCAAACTGGTCCGAACCGGCTGAATACCACCTCTGAGTGGAACTGCCTAAGTATGAGCAAGTCAGCAGACTGGTTTTAGCTGTGGTACTTACTGAGTATGTTTACATGTGCAGATGAGCACTTGTTAAACAAGAGACTTGTATGGCTTTATGTAATAATTAAAATCAAACACCTAGATCCAAAGAACTACAACTTCCCTAATACAGGTAGTTCTTGAATTATGAACACAATTGAACCCCAAATTTCTGTTGCTAAGTGAGACAGATGTTGTGAATTTTGCCCCATTTTACAATCTTTCTTTTGCCACCGTTGTTAAGTGAATCACTGCAGTTGTTAAGTAACATGGTTGTTAAATGAATCTGGCTTAACTTTGCTTCTCAGAAGGTTGCATGACCCATAGGACACCACAATTGTCATAAGTATGAGTCAGTTGCCAAACATTTGGCTTTTGAGCAAATCACCATGGGGATGCTTCAATGGTCGTAAGTGGGAAAAGGGTCTTACGTCACTTTTTTTCAGTGCCGTTGTAACTTCAAATAGTCACTAAATGAACTGTTGCAAGTCAGTTGTAAGGACTGCCTGGTATTGCAAGACTAACATGGGAAATACTTTTTTCCCCTCTGCATGTTATTTTCTCCCAAAGCAATCATTTTTCACTTGAGGTACCCCTATGTGACGTATCCACTGAATGGAACACTCCTGAGTTCACTGAATGGTGATGTTTTCAATCTGGAGAAGCAAAGCCGTAACGAAAATTTTTCATGAATGGTTTTGGATTGCAACTGTATAAAATTGTAACACAGGGTATATTCCCTTTTCATTGTGCATTTAATGTTTGTATCAAAAATTCCTCTTGGGGTTCTCGAGTGTCTATTTACAAAAATTCAGCACAAGTGGTTTACTGCTTGGAACTAACATAAGAACTGTATTGGAGAGTATTTGTATAAACAAGGAAATTCTGTTTTCAAGATTTTAAAGAGCAAGTGCATATCTTAATGCTGAGCTGTCATCCTTAAGCAGGACACAGCGGCCGTTTCAAAATTTAAAACTATTACAGCGGTCACTGATTTGAAAGCAAAGATGGGTAACCTTTGGGGAGGTCATTTAAAAATGGAGGAGGAGATGAACTTGAGTGAACAGTCACAAAATCACAAATTGAGCTAGGTTGTTAGATATGTAGGTAGGCTAGGAATTTCAGATTTTTAAAAAAATCTTATTTTTTTTTAATTTTAAAAAAGTAGGGACGTGGTGGCTCAGTGGCTAAGATGCTGAGCTTGTTGATCGAAAGGTCATATCGTCACTGCTACCGGCTCGGCTGAACCGGGCCAAACCGGGAGGAACCCACCACTGCTCTTTTCCCATTTTTATGCACAATGACCCCCATGAAGTAAGTTAGACTGCTGAGCTTCCATGGCTGAATGCACATCACCCTGGTTCTTGGGTAACATCTAAATTATTACTTCTCATTTATCTGTACCTTTATTAAAATGTTCAAAATTGATTATAGTATGTTTTTATGAATCTGACGTGTGTGTAAGAGAGAGAGGGTGGGGGAGAGAGAGAATGAGAATGAATTAATCCCAGTAGGCACTATATTTTATTCTTTGCCATTTATCAACTGAGGAAAAGTTGTGTTTAAGAAATATATTCATAACAATAGTTGCCAAGTTATTTTCCTCATTTACAAGTACCAGGTGTGATTTACCTTCACAAGTACTGATATTCAATACCCAAATTCTGACTTTGCATACAGAATAAATAATAATATATAATGTAAATTGTGCCCTGATTGCGCTTGTTTTTATTGTAGATGATTTCATTGAAGATAATGTTCCTCTATGTTGTTTAATTCTTCCTATTCCGTGTAGCACTCAAAGCAACTTTGAGAGAAAGAATAGTAAGAAATAAAAAAGAATAACAATTACAACATCATTAGCAAAATAATAGGAAGTGAAAGTATTATGCTAATTGAAGCACTGTTAACACAAATTTTGTCTCCACATTAGCTAAACAGGTCATAAACACATTCTGGCAATGAGCAATTTTCTAAGATAATTTCATGGAAACCATTTTGTACCTGAACCACTCTGATAATATTCATAGAGAAGGAGACTCATAGCCCCAATTTTCTTTAGTATGTCACAAAAAAATTCATGTTAATATATAGACATAGCAAAGATAAAAGAACATTTAACAGTTTTACCCTATTACTTAGCTGACAAAGATGCAGAGGTCTCACCTCTAATAACTTTATTTGACAATTTTGCTCTGATAGTGTTGAGTTAATTGAGTTTATCTGCAACACACAAATCCATAAGTCATGTGGAAAACAATGTGAGGAAAGACTGTTAAGTATATAGACAAAGGTCCCTTTGCTTTTCAGTTTATTTTTATATTTGACTACATTAAAAGCAATTCAAGTGACTTGGCAGGCATGTAGCAACTGGGAACACTTTAGAACAAAAGATGACCATTATGAAGCTTTGGTAGCTACTAGTAATTTTCTATGATGGGTTTCCCCTCAGTTTTTGTAATTCTCAGTTGAAACAGTTATGACCAGGCCCTGCATTCACATTTTAGTAAATCACTATCCTTGAACTCAGTTATCTTGAGTAACTATCATCCCATTACTACCCTTTTAGGGAAGGGTTTGAAAAAGTAGTCAGACTGCAGCTTGAGAGAGTCCTGGAAAGAGTGGATTATCTTGATCCTTTTCAGTAAGATTTCAGGCTGGGATTCATTATGGATACAGTGATCATGCTAATCAAAGACAGGTGATGGAGCTGAAATGGAGGTGGGGCATCCATCTTGCACTGCCTGATTTCCCAGTGGCTCTTGATTCCATCCATTGTGTCTTCTTCTCTATGTGAGAGATTTGGCCCTCAGGGAGAGTTATGGTCACTTTTTTTTCATCTTTCACCCAATGTTTTTTCTAAGATACTTCCATACATAGATGGAAAGATGGAGAGATAGGAGGGGGGGAAGGGAGGGGAGAGGAGATGAAAGAAGAGATACCCCTTATCTCACTTTTTTTAAAGATGAGAATGGCACCTGAGGCATCATTACACCTTAATTCCATCAGAAAAGTGAGAAAGTCAAGGAGACTGAAGGTGGGAGAAGACAAATATTCCAACTAACAGAATCTAGTGTTTTTGCTGCAGAATTATAGTTCTATCAAATTCTCCATGATGGCTCAACTGGAAATTTACTGTCTTCTGCCTAACTACAAAGAATATCTGGAATTATATAATTTGTGGAGAAACTGTATCTCAGACTTTAAAGAAGCCATTAAGGTGGCAAATTCTGTCTAATGTACATACTTGCTAGGGTATACATAGAAAGTCCCACCTATACCCTTCTGCATGGAGTGGCTAATCATGTCCATGCCCAGAGGAGACACAGTGAAAGCCAATTGCTTATTTGCTTGACACCTAGTAAACAAAATCTTGCCAGACTAAAGCTATAGCCTTCTAAGTGAATAGATATACAGTAGAACCTACTCTATGACTATCATTAAGTGTTGTACCTTATGATTCTTGATGAATGTATATTTTCTTTTATGTACACTGAGAGCATATGCACCAAGGCAAATTCCTTGTTTGTCCAATCACACTTGGCCAATAAAAAAATTCTATTCTATTCTGGTCACGACAATAATTTGTTCCATAACTTTGGTCACAACCTGATTTGGTCGTGACCCAAACCTAATTTTGGAAATTTGGCATTTAAAAAAAAAATGGCACAGAAGGGGAAATTGGCCACGAAAAAAAAAGTGATTTTTTTGGGGGGGGTCAGAACCTGATTTGGTTCGTGACCAGAGGTTCTACTGTATCCTGAAAGATTCTGGTTGAAAGACTGTGGTTACCCTGAACCTCTTCTTCTCTCCCATTTCATCCAGCTCAGGATAGCACAGTCTCTTAATTTTGGATTTCCCTCTGGACCTTATTCCCTCTTCCCTGGGAAACTGCAGTGTTCCTGGATTCCCACCATTATCGCCACTCCTCTGCAGGTGCACATTCCATCACAGTGGCTCACTGTGCATGTTCTCACAACCATGCACTGGTAAAAGCTGAGCTTGCTCTTACAAAGCTTTCTTCCAATTTCAGCTCTGTCGTGTGTCTGAAAAAATGTTATTCTGGGTACAACAAGCAAAAATCATAAATAGGGCGCAATGAATCAAAACGAGATCTGTCTTCTTAGAATCTTCCAGGACTGCATCAAGACCTTTCTGACTATATGTTAATTGTGCATATGGTGTAGAGTTCAAATATTTTTAAGTAATTGTGGCAACATTGGGCCATTGGTATGTGCATCAAAAATCAGAAAAGGGGCTTGAAATGATTAACAAAAGCAGAACTAAAGAGGGAAAAAACAAGGCCACTGATCGGAGCCAATAAAATATAAAGAAAATGTGGCCTTAAGCTTATTTATGGTTGTCATTTACGGAAACAATTTATTATGTAACACTCGGAGTGTATCCTGAAGGTTATAGATGCAGTCTGAGCATAAGTGTGTTTTATGTTTAATAAAATGCTGGAGAATATACTTGTGGAGACACTGCTTGCTTGCTCATAGGAAGAGAGGTCATGGGAATAATGGTATTGCAGAATTCAATTAGTGTCCTTCATTGGTGTCTTAATTGGTAACCCCTTAGCAGTCATGTCTAAGAACACTGATGTACTGTAATAAAACTGGAATGCTAGAATTGTAGCAGAATATTTTTACATTGTCTCTCTTGGTGGGCAACTTAAAGAGAACCTATCACATTTTCAAAAGAGCTTTCCTAAATTGTTATTCAGCGTTAATATTCCTACCCATCTCTGGAATACTCTCCCAAAAGAAATATACCCCAGTTGTCATTAACAGAGGAATCCTGGGTTGGTCCAATGGAGATTCTCTGTAGGTAGTGCAACATCTAGATATCAAAATGTATTGGGGAGTGATTCTACTTTTTCACCTTTCTAGTGATTTCAAGATTGATATAAATATGGAGTCCCATCAAAGTTCTTTGTAGGGAAGTGAAAGAGCCAGGATACAGTTACCTGAAAGCCATCCTACAATATCTAAAACACTTTGTCATCAAACTATATGAATAGGCCTTCAGGGTAGATGCTAAGGTATTCCAGTTAGAATTGTCTAGGACAGGGGTGTCAAACTCAAGACCTGGATCCGGCCCATGGGGTGCTTAGATCTGGCCTACAGGGCCACCCTGGAAACAGTGGAGTGGCTGTGGGTGGCCCTCCCAAGCTCTGTTTTTGCTGGCAGAAGGTTGCAGAAGACCGTCGCAGCCAAAAACAGGCACTCAGGAGCCTGTTTTTGCTGGCACAGCGCTCAGGCCATCAGAGGCACCCCAGACATGAGTGATGTCGAGCTGGCCACATCCACCCTGCCACGCCCTCCCTGGTCCCCCGAGGTCAAACACAACCTGGATGCTGCCCTCAATGAAATCGAGTTTAACACCCCTGGTCTAAGATCTTGCTCTTAATCACAGGGCAAAGATTTTTTAATATGCCTGAGTATTTCAAAATAAATATTTTTAAATAACTTTTTTTAATGGTATTTATTGGTTGCTTTGATTTGTCTTTATGCTTTGTATGAATTTTTTTCTCTATTTACCACTGTGACAGCACTATGTTTAATAATTATATATAAATATGAAGTTAACAAAATATTCCAGATTTTCTCCTGATTGTATCTGTATCTATGTCTCTAGGGGTTTCATGTTCACTTGCATTTGATACATAATTCAACCTTCAAAGGCACATCACCCTGCCAGTGGTGGAAACCACTGCATAGCATATATGTTTTGTAACCTATGGTTATATACAAATATATCTATTATATTCCTCTATAGGAGAAATATTACAAAGTAACCATTACATACAGTATTGTGAACTTGTTCATAACATACTGTATGTCTTGAAATAAGCCACTAATTATTTGGAATTATGCCTTTGAGTAGGTAAAATAACAGACCGATTAAAGCATTAGTTAAAACTTGCTTCTAATTTTATCTGTCATGTCTGTATTAGCGCTTATCCCATTAAGTGTTGTTGTCATTGTTTCTGACATTTGGGGGGTTCTATAAGTGCAAGTCGGATTAATTTGATTGAACTATATGATACACAAAGTAAAACAACATCACCACTTATTAGCGTTAGTGGGTTTTTGATCTCTTTGCCAGTTTCATGTTTTCCTAATTGCATCCTACCCTGGATTTTTCAGTGCACACTGCTTGGTTTGTTTAAATAGCTACTGAGCTCTGTCACAATAGCAGTTCAAATTTATTGAATTCCAAACACGATTGCTATTTCTTCCATTGTTTCCAAATGTTTAAATGCCTATTTTTAGTTGCATTTTATTAAGTGTACAATATAATACTAACAAAAAAACCCTCATTAAGTCCAATAACAAATCACTCTTGGAATCAACTGAATATTTATACTGACCTCATCAAATTTAGCTAATCTTTAAAATTTATACTGATTCTTCCAAAAATTATTGAACAGAAAGGCACTTAGGAAAAACTGCTTATTTTTTTAAAGGAAAAAAGGAGAAGGAAGTGATTTCAGATTGGCAGGGACCGAAAGCTATCTCCATGCCATGGAAATGAGAATGCTCCGTTGGATATTGGGCATCTCCCTTCTTGACTACATCACAAATGACATCATTTGACAACATTTTGGTGTGGCACCAATTACAGAGAAGATGAGAGAAGGCCCACTCGGCTAGTATGGACATGTCCAGAGAGCAGCACCTTCCACTGTGGACAAGACTGCCTACCAACTAGAAGTCAATGGCCGGTGACCTCACGGGTTCTAAAACAGAAATGGCAAGACACCATCAACAAAGCTAGGCAAACTGCGGGCCTGCACCCTGGAGATGCAGCTGACCATGAAAAGTGGCATTCAATTATCCAAAAAGTGGACCCTGCACCTGAGGGAATATGCTAGGAAGAAGAAGAAGAAGTGATTTCAGATTAGCAATCTCTTTGACAAAGAGCAAGGAAAGTGCTAGACAAAGAAGAGACAGAGAATACATTTCTATCTACAATCTTCTATCCTTTTGTGGTCAGTATGTAGCTTGTGAGGTGCTGAAGAGAACTTCAATAAACACTTTCTTTGTAAGAAAAGTGAATGGTGATGGGTGCAGTAAAATTATGACTAGTTTGGTCTAGTGGTCAGACTAGAAAACAGGAGACTGTATGTGCACATCCCACCTTAGTCATGTAAGCCAGCTGGTGACCTTGTGTCAGTCACTCTCTTTCAGCCCACCTCACCTCACAAAGTTGTTGTTGTGGGAAAAATAGGAGGAGGAAACAGGGGTATTTTTCAGCAGGTTCTGACAGGTTTTGGAGAACCGGTGGCGGAAAATTTGAGTAGTTCCGAGAACTGGCAAATACCACCTCTGGCTGGCGGTGGGAATGGAGATTTTGAAATATCCTTCCCCCAGGAGTGGGGAGAGAATGGGGATTTTGCAGTATCCTTCCCCTGCCACACTCAGCAAGCTACACCACGCCTACCAAACCACGCCCACAGAACCGGTGGTAAAAAAAAATTAGATTTCACCACTGGAAGGAAGGTATGTTGGATATGTTCACTGCCTTGATATTTGTAAAAATAATAAAAGTATCTGTAAAAATAATAAAAGCAGCAACAAACAAATAAAACTAATGCCCATTGAATGTTCCTGAAAGTTCCCAAGATAGACTGATCACGTGAAGGATTTAAAATATTTAGTATGGCATATTTCCCCCCAAACATCCACTTCCAATTTTTTAGCAAATAATTTTCACGTTCTAGTCTGCATATGAAAATGCATTTCTTTGCATGGGATTCTGCTTTGCCTCAATAAGAATTGTGTTCACCGAAACACTGGTTAAAAATATCGGGGGGGGAGGATGTTTTTGGATTATTCAATTCTTAGCAATAAGGTTGTTTCCTCCTGGAAAAATGGTAAAGACTTTGATTTGACTTACTCTACTCAATCCCTGATAATACAGTACTTGACTGTGAAGGCCACCCTAAAGGCAGAAAATCTAGCTCATTACATTTGTAATAGGAGTGTCTTTTATAGATCTTTCTGTACTTCCAAACAACTCTTCGATTTCCTTTCTTTCCAATGTATGATTGTATTCTCAATTCAATTCAGAATAGATCTGGAAGGGACCTTGGAAGTCTTCTAGTCCAACCCCCTGCTCAAGAAGGAGACCCTATACCAGTGATGGCTAACCTTTTTGTTGTCGCGTGCCATAAGTGGAGGGAACGCGGGGGTGTTGTG
Organism: Pantherophis guttatus; assembly: GCF_059756535.1. NCBI lineage: Eukaryota > Metazoa > Chordata > Lepidosauria > Squamata > Colubridae > Pantherophis > Pantherophis guttatus. The sequence goes on along the minus strand of NC_142064.1, from coordinate 83,908,878 downwards.
CATGCGTGTGCCAACACCCATAGTTCAATGCACCCCCCCACACGCATGGGCATGCGACCCCCCATGCAACCCCCGCTTTTGGCATGTGATCGCACAGTGGGCCCGGTAGGCCTGTTTTTCACTCTCCCCAGGCTACAGAGTCTTTCTAGGAGCTGGGGAGGGTGAAAATGGCCTTCCCCATCCCCGTGGAGACCCTCTGGAGGCTGGAAGCGGCCTGTTTGCCAACATCTGGTGGGAAACAGGCTGTTTCCAACCTCTGGAGGGCCTCCGGGGGGAAGGTCATTTTTGCCCTCCCCAGGCTCCTAGAAAGGCTCTGGAGCCTGGGGAGAGCGAAAAGCGGGCCTTCCCCACCCACCCCACTATGGTCTCTAAAGGCTGGAAACAGCCTGTTTCCCGACTTTCAGTGGGCCCGAAGGCGGAGCTGAACTAGGGCAATGCTTGCGTGCCCACTGATATGGCTCCGCGTGCCACCTGTGGCATGCGTGCCATAGGTTCGCCATCACGGCCCTATACCATTGTAGACAAGTGGCTGTCCAAACTCTTATTTAAAATCTCCAGTGATGAAGCACCCACCATTTCTGAAGGCAAGCTGTTCCACTGGTTAATTGTTCTGCCTGTTAGGAAGTTTCTCCTTAATTCCAGGTTGCTTTTCACAACCTTGTTAAAGAGTTAAATCTCTTCTTCCTCTTCCTCCTCCTCCTCCTCCTCCTCCTCCTCCTCCTCCTCCTCCTCCTCCTCCTCCTCCTCCTCCTCTTCTTCTTCTTCTTCTTCTTCTTCTTCTTCTTCTTCTTCTTCTTCTTCTTCTTCTTCTTCTTTTTATTGCAAAAGTTTTACAATTACATTTTCACCCCTTTTTTTTCACCCCCCCACCCCCCTCCCCAAACTTCCCGTCCTCCCTAACCCTCCCTAACCCTCCCCCCCCCAGACTTCCCTATTATGTACTCATAACTAATAACACTGATATATAAACCTGAACCCATCCCTCCCCCTATATAATTTTTCCTCTTTGTCTCTTTACATTAAGATATTTCTAATACATTATTTTCAAATAAAAGCTATTTGATACTTTCTAGTTTGGTATTTGTTCTGAACATATTCTATCCACCTTTTCCATTCCCATTCATAAGTCTCTTGTGAACAATCTTTTAAATATGCTGAGATCTTCGCCATCTCTGCAAAACTTGCCATCTTCAAAGTCCATTCCTCGATAGTAGGCAAAACTTCATTCTTCCAATATTTACCTATCAACAATCTTGCTGCTGTTATCATATACAATATTAGTTTTATTTCACCCCGTGTAAAACCCTTAACTATACCCAATAAAAACAATTGTGGAGAAAATTGAATTTTTTTCTTCAAAACATTCTGCATGACCCACCATATTTTTATCCAAAAAGCCTTAACTTTCCTACAGGTCCACCAAACATGATAATACGTAGCATCCAAACATTCGCATCTCCAACATTTTGGCTGAACATTAGGGTACATACATGACAACTTTTTAGGATCTAAATGCCATCTATAAAACATTTTATAAAAATTTTCCCTCAGATTCTGCGACTGTGTAAATTTAACATTCTGAACCCAAATTTTTTCCCATGTTTCCAACATCACTGGTTCTTCAAAATTTTGTGCCCACTTAATCATACAATCTTTAACTAATTCAGTTTCTGAATCCCTTTCTAGCAAAACATTATAAAGCCTTTTAATATGCATTGGACCTTTCTCTCTTATATGTCTAACCAATTCTTCCTCATGCAACATAATACCAGTTTTTTGGTCCTCTTTCCATCTCAATTGTAATTGATTATATTGTAACCAGGTTAAATTAATCCCTTCGTCCAACAGTGTCTGCAATGTCTTCAGCTGCCATCTGCCCGCATCTGTAAAAAGAACCTCTTTGTATAAAACCCCCCCGAGTGACATTATATTTGTATTCCACAAGGTATGACCAAGATCCAGCCATAGCGGTATTTTATAATCCCATTTGAGTCGGTGCTTCTTCCAAACTCTCATCAAAGAGTCTCTAAGTATATGACTTTTAAATACTTTATCAACTTTGTCGTCATAAAATAAGTAAGCATGCCATCCAAATTCAAGATCAAAACTTTCTGCATTCAATATTCCAGCCTTTTTACTTCCAAACCAATCACTTGTTAAAGTTAAAGCTGCTGCATCATAATATAACTGTAGGTTTGGAAGTTTAAGGCCTCCTCTTTCTGGAACATCTTGCATAATTTTCAATTTCACTCTCGGCTTTTTCTCGTTCCAGACAAACTTGTTAAATCCAGTTTGCCAAACTTTCAGTTGTTTATCACTTTTAAGCACCGGAATCATTTGAAACAAAAACAGAAATCTTGGCAAAATGTTCATCTTAACTGCTGCTATTCTTCCAAGTAAAGACAGTTGCAGCTTTTTCCAAGTCTCCATGTCTTTCTGGACCTCTCGCCACAACACCTCATAGTTATTTTGAAACAATTTCATGTTTGATTCTGCAACCTGAACTCCAAGATATTTTACCTTAGGTACAATTTCGAAACCTGCCCTCCTTTCAAGCTCATGTTTACGATCTTGTGTCATATTTTTGACTATCATTTTAGTCTTTTTTGAATTCAGTCTAAAACCTGAAACTCTACCATAGTCTTGTATAATGTCGTTCATCAGGATTGTTGATTCCATTGGTTGTGATAGGGTAACCACCAGATCATCTGCAAATGCCTTTATTCTATAATCCTCTTGCCTTATCATTATGCCTTTCAAAATTTTAGAGTCCCGTATTGTATTTAGCAAGACTTCCAATGTTAAAATAAATAAAAGTGGGGACAACGGACATCCCTGTCTTGTTCCTTTTTCAATTTTAAACTCTGTCGTCAAACTTCCATTAATAATAATCTGTGCTTTTTGCTCTTGATAAATTGCTGAGATCGCCTGTATAAATTGGTCCCCAAAGCCCATCTTTTTTAAAGTCTTTAGTAGAAAATTCCAATCCACTCTATCAAAGGCCTTCTCCGCATCCAAAAAAACCAGCACTGCAGAAATCTGTTTATTCTTATCAAGATATTCCAATAAGTCTATTACTTGCCTTACATTGTCCTTCATATATCTGCCCTCAATAAATCCCGCTTGGTCCGCATGAATCACCTTTTGGATTACTGGCATCAACCTGTTGGCTAATACCTTCGCATAAATTTTATAGTCTGTGTTCAAAAGAGATATTGGTCTGTAGTTCTCTGGTTTTTTAGGACCAACTTGTTCTTTTGGTATCAAAGATATATAAGCAGTTGTCCAAGATGGGGGTATTTTACCCCCTTGTTGAATATTGCGAAATAAATCTCTAAGTTGTCCCACCATTTCAGCTTGTAAAGTTTTGTAATACACTGCAGTCAAACCATCCGTGCCAGGAGCTTTGGCTGTTTTTAGCTGTTTTATTGCTACTGTTATCTCCTCCTCTGTTATAGGATAATTCATTCTTTCCTTTTGTTGATCAGTAATTTTTGTGACTCTCTTATCCTTTAAATATTTTTCTATAAGTCCATTCTGCACCTCTTCTTTGGCATATAGTTTAGTATAATAATCCACAAAAGCTTCTTTAATTAGTTTTTGTTGAAAGATTTCTTTCCCTCCAATATCAATACTATCAATAGTCCGTATACTTTGTTTTTTCCTCAATGTGTAAGCCAACCATCTGCCCGGTTTGTTAGCGTTGCAAAATGTATTATGCTTCGCGTATTGTAAGCTTGTTGCAACTTGTTCCGCCATAAGCATTTGAAATTGGTCTTTCAAAAGTTTTATAGCACTTCGTATTCTTTCATCTGTTGGGTTTTTAATAAGTAACTGTTCTTTATTCTTTATTTCCATTTCCAACTCAGATCTTTTCTTTTGTCGGAACAGTCTATGTTTAGAATTCATGTAGATAAGTACCCCTCTCATATAAGCTTTACTTGCGTCCCAAACAATTTCAATTGGGGTACCTTTATTCAAATTTATTTCAAAAAATTCTTTCAAATGCTTTTTAAGTTCTATTGTATTTTTTTCATATCTAAACAAGTTCTCATTTAATCTCCAAGAACGTCTCTCAACCTTATCCATCTCAATTTCTATCCATACAGGGCTATGGTCAGTCAGAGTTCTTGGAAAAATCTTTGTTCTTTTTGTCTTAACAAGTAGATCATTTGACAACAGGATAAAATCAATCCTAGAAAAGGATCTATGTCTATCAGAAAAGAAAGTGTAATCCAGTTCATTTGGATTATGTATTCTCCAAACATCTTTTAATTCCATATCTTCTTTCATATCAAAAAAAGTCTGTGGTAGTCTAATTCTAGACTTTGCCAAGCTCTTTTTATCTAGTTTAGAATCAATTACTCCATTCCAGTCTCCCATAATTAAAATAGATCTGTAGTCCCATTGCAATATTTTAGTATGTAACATCTTATAAAAATAATCCTGTTGTTGGTTGGGAGCATAAATTCCAATCAAAAGAATTTGGCCATTTGCTGTGAGCAATTCAATTGCTACAAACCTACCATCTTGATTTCTTCTTCTTCTTCTTCTTCTTCTTCTTCTTCTTCTTCTTCTTCTTCTTCTTCTTCTTCTTCTTCTTCTTCTTTCTCCTCCTCCTCCTCCTCCTCCTCTAATGGATTAGTTTCCATCCATTGTTTCTTGTCCTGCCTCTGGTGCTTTGGAAAATAAGTTGACCCCCTTTTTTTGTGGCAGCCCCTCAGATAAACTTCTAAAGGTTTACATTTGATATTGAAAATGAGATAAAATGATTTTCTGTATTAGGAATTCTTATATTAATATTCAAATGGGATCTCCCAATTTAAATCCTGCTCTAAATGTTTGCTAGCATGTAATATTTTACATTAAACATATCTCTTTTTAATTCTTTTTATCTAATCTTTTTTATTGGATGGCATTGGGTCTTCATATTTATTTATTTGTTTGTGTATGACTGTAAATAACCTTTTTATAATTATTACCAAGCATTAGTAAGATCCATCTGGATTCTTTTCAAGGAAATGCAGTAACCCAAAGAGTCCCCAACAGGCAAATCACATGTACATTTCTCATTTTGCTTGTTTGCAAAACCAGCAAAGAATTTGCAAGGTCTTCAGAGGAAATCATTGAAATAAACAATAAAAAATATTGGCAACATGTTGTGAACAATATTATTCATAATTCTCATGAAGACTGAAAAAAATTCCAGACAATTCACAATTTGTGCAAATTCTTATAATGATGTTAAAAACTGTCATGTATTCACAATGCCCATTAAAAGAATTAGACTGTAAATCCCTCTGAGATCCAACCTGCTAAAATGTGTGCTTTCTGCAGCCATTATAAACTATTGAAACTATTGATTCCTTGCTGTGCACATGTCCAGTTTCTTACTGAACAAGTAAGCGTTCCTTTTTCTTTGTTTCTTATCTTCTCTAATGTTACTTCTATTATAGGTAATCCTTGATTTACAACCATTAGTTTAGTGACTTTTCAAATATACAATGGGCACTTTAAAAAGTGAGTTATAACTCACATTTAACAAACATTACAACATCCCTGTGGTTACGTAGACAAACTTCTGGTGCTTGGCAATTGGCATGCCTTTATGATTGTTGCAGTATCCTGGTGTCATATGATCACCATTCATGACCTTCCCAGCCAGCTTCCAATAAACAAAGTCAAAGGGGGGAAAGTTGGTTTTGCTTAACAACCATGTGATTGCTTAACAACCATAGGAAAAAAGGTCGTAAAATTGGGCACAGCTCAATTGAAAACCTCTTTGCTTAATAATGGAAATTCTAGTCCTAATTGTGGTAGTAAATTGAAGATTAAGATAAAGGTTCCCCTCGCACATATGTACTAGTCATTCCCAGTAGAGGGCGGTGCTCATCTCCGTTTCAAAGCTGAAGAGCCAGCGCTGTCCAAAGAAGTCTCCGTGGTCATGTGGCCGGCATGACTAAATGCCAAAGGCGCATGGACCACTGTTACCTTCCCATCAAAGGTGGTCCCTATTTTTCTACTTGCATTTTTACGTGCTTTTGAACTGCTAGGGTTGGCAGAAGCTGGGACAAGTAACAGGAGCTCACCCCGTTACGTGGCACTAGGGATTCGAACCGCTGAACTGCCGACCTTTCGATCGACAAGCTCACTGAGCCAAAAGATTACTATTGAGCAGTATCTATGGAAATTTCTTCAATCCCACCTTTATCAAAAATTGTAAATTTAATTGATAATTTTCTAGTTAGCACAATCTATCTAGAATCAATGTTCTAGTACATATCTAGATATATACTGTACGTACATAGATGTATATATCAGGTTGATGAGGAAGACTATACAGCTGCTATGATTCTTATTGTATTTGTCAGGCAGGGAGGCAAATGTATGCCACTGTAATAGAAAGCTCCTGTTGTTGGTGCTACTGCTGCAGCATCTTAAGTAGGGGAAGCAGGGGAGCTATTTTGTCATACTTACTAGGATTGATAATTTATTTCCTGGAGTAAGTCATCTGCCTAGTATCAGAACTCTGATACTTGGTGCAAGATGACCGTACTCACGGTCAAGGGATTTGCAAGAGGGTCAGTAGTGACGAGAAACCTTTCTGGTGGTAGCTTCAACAGCACTCAGAACCAATAAGGGAAGAGTCATGGATAAGATTTGGATAGATTAATTGCTTTTATTGAAGATACAATAAGCCTTAAATAAGATTAGCTATAGTAGAATCAAGCAATTAAGCCCATTCTGATATATCAGCCACCAGGGTTTAAACCATACATATTTCTTCTGCCGTTAAACAGTAATGGACCATTAAACAGTAATGGACTTCTTGCCACTATTTCTTGGCCTTAGACGTGGAAGGTGCACTGTGTTTTGATAGTAGCCCTGTCTGATTTAAGAATCTTTACTTTTGATTAGTTTCAACCCTTACCTGGCATGGCAATGCAAAATAGCAATAGCAATAGTATTTAGGCTTATATACCGCCCCGTAGCCTTTTACAGCAGTCTCAGAGCAATTTAATATGTAAGTATTATTTTCCCCCAACAATCTGGGTCCTCATTTTACTGACCTTGGAAGGATGGAAAGCTGAGTCAACCTTGAACCTCGTTAGAATCAAACTCCAGGCTATGGGCAGAGTTTTTGCCTACAATATTATACTTTAACCACTGTGCCACCAGGGCTCATACTTTCCACCATCCATATCTGTCTTCTCAAGCAGGAGAACCCATCATAGGTACTTTTTTAAAAAAATCTGTCTTTTCCACTTTGTTGTGAAGGTTAAAGTATTGGACCAAGAGGGCAAAGTTCATTTAACCAAGATTACTGAGTAGTTTTGAACCAGTCACTGTCTTTCAACTAAATGACTTCACTGATTGTTAGTGTGAGAATTCCACGAGAGGACAGGCCCTATATTCAGAGCCTTGAGAAAAGGCATGATATAAGCATACTATTCAAAGGAATTAAAAATCCCTGTTCAAAATCAAAACTGTGAGAAACTCCACTGAAATTATCTTAGTTTCTCTTCCCCCAACAGCAGTGCAAAACTGCCAAATATATATTTTAATGCCATATAAGCCAATGCCATATGAGCAATTAACTTGCATACATTTCATGGAAACCATGCTCAAATTCGTCTTCCATCTCTCACTTTTTATTGAAGTACCTTTTATATAAAAAGGAGAAAATCTGTAACCAGGTGTTTCTCTAGCAGACTGGTGTAACTGCCAAAACATTTTGTTGTGACAAAATGAGCATGTAATTTGTGAAGTCAATCAGCATCTGTCCCAAAAATAGGCACTTGGGAACTCTTCATTTCTAACTGTTCAATAGAAGTGGGAAAACAAAAAAAAAATTAACATTGAAAACAGAAAAAAAAATCATCATTGTAGGTATTCTATTCTATTCTATTCTATGTTATGCTATGCTATGCTATGCTATGCTATGCTATGCTATGCTATGCTACGCTACGCTCTACTCTACTCTACTCTATTCTACTCTACTCTACTCTACTCTACTCTACTCTATTCTACTGTCTTCTGCTCTGTTCCATTCCATTCCATTCCATTCCATTCCTGGAGATGTATGAAGCTATATTGCTCCATCGTCAAATAATAAATTTGAATTCAGTATATGGCATCAAGGAAGCAGATACCATATAATGCAAATGCTCCACAATATATGTTATATCAATAATGTGAAGCATGTGAGTAAACCTTGATCAAAGGATCAACAAGAAGATAATTTTGTTCAAAAGAGGAAAACTCAACGGCAAAAGGCTGGCTTCACAGATTGCTTCTTTTAGTTTAACCTTCATTCTACAATTGCTATACAGATAATCCTCCACTTACAACAGTTCATTTAGTGACTGTTCAAAGTTACAACAGCACTGAAAAAAGTGACTTATAACTGTCTTTCACACTTACAGCATCCCCATTTTGGTCATGCAATCAAAATTTAGATGCTTGGTAAATGGTTCATATTAATGACATTTGCAGTGTCCCACAGCCACTTTTGCAACCTCCTGACAAGCAAAGTCAGTGGGGAATCCAGATTCACTTAACAACCGTATTACTAGCTCAACAAATGCAATGATTCGCTTAACATCGGTGGCAAGAAAGGTCGTAAAATGGAATAAAATTCACTTAACAAATGTTTCCCTCAGCAACATAAATTTTGGGCTCAATTGTGGTCTTAACTCGAGGACTACCTGTACTATTGCTAGTATTTAAAGGAAAATAAAGAGTTACTAAATAGTAGAATTGGATGAGAGGTAAAGCAGCCATTTTCAAGAGACACAGAGAAATATCAGAGACTTTGCTGTTTTTTTTAAAAATGGTTCATTTTACAAGGTGATTATAGTCCTGATATTTGCTAGAGTTTTAATAACAGTGATGTAGTTAAGCACATTGACCTTATGCAATGGCTATGCCATTCTTTGGGTATTAGGTATTACATCCGGGTTTTTTTTTTTTCTATTCTCACATATTTTTTAAAAAAAGAAATCAGTAAGGAGCAAAACAACAAGAAAACCAAACTTTTTCAAAACTAAAAAGAAATGAATACATATCTATATATAAAATACCTACATGACATTCTAATTTAATCTTTACCTCACATATGTTGTCATTTATCTTTATTTCTTTGTGGATTTTTAAAATATAATTCAGGGGTGAAATCCAGCAGGGTCTGACAGGTTCTGGAGAACTGGTAGCGGAAATTTTGAGTAGTTCGGAAAACTGGCAAGTACCACCTCTCGCTGGTCCCAGAGTGGGGTGGGAATGGAGATTTTGCAATATCCTTCTCCTGCCACACCCGCCACGCCACGCCCACCAAGCCACACCACGTCCACCAAGTCACGCCCACAGAACCGTTAGTAAAAAAATTTGAATTTCACCACTGATATAATTATATCGTGTGGGTTTTGCACTGAGGTAAAGGTTGAAGTAAAACGCATAAGAACAAATTTGATATCGTCATTAAAATTTTAAAAATGAATAAAAATGAATAAATACATACAAAATAATAAAAGGAGATTTTAAAAAAAAGTAATTTAAGTAATTCCTCTCTTTTTTAATATTTCCCCCCTTTATTTCTTTTTGTCCAGTCACTGACTTGTGTCTATAGTCTTTTATTGAGTCCTAATATATAATATTGGCGTATGTGTAAGAGTAACCTTGAGAAGCAACAGAAAGAACTGCAACCAAGACCAAAAAAATAAAAAGAGTTTGAGACCAAGATGTAATTTGAGAAAGCATCTCAGACAAGATCATCCCTAGTTGGCTTTTCTTTTCTTTTTTTTAAGATAACAGAAAAGAAGAGGAGATATATTCAAATTTGCAAGATTATGTTACTTTAATCTTACAATTAAAGTAGTGTTATCATTCATAACTTTTGTTTCCTAGTCTGATCTGTCTCAAAGGACTGGCAGTATGTGATCAGATCCTTCCTATTATAATTGTCTTTGAACTAAAGAAAACATTTGAAGGTGATGCTAATGATGAAATAATTGGATTTATACTTGCTTTCAAGAGATTCAAAATTTTTAACATTCTCTTACAGTGTGTCCCTTCAGATTCTTGTCTTCTTTTGTTTCCTTATACTACAGATAATCTATGAAATCTCTTGGCTAAGCCTGCTCCTTGTATAGTTGACATTCTAGTATCAAGGAATTTTTACCCATTCTGTTATCCATAATAGCTTCCTGTATAATATAGTCTAAGGCAGGGATGGGTTCTAACCGGCTTTACTACTGGTTCTCTTTGTGCGCGGGCTTCACACGCGATCACCTCTTCGGTTGCGCGCTTTGCACAAGCGCGTTGCGAATCTGCCCAGCTGAGGTGCGGCAATCCGCTCTGCCACACCTCTCAGCTGAGCGAAAAAAGAAGAAATATAAGGTCGGAATAACGCGGGGGTGGGTGGGAGGGCCCAGCTCCTGAAGAAAGAGAACCGGTTCGATGACATAATAGCGTCACCGCTACTGGCTCGGCCGAACCGGGCCGAACCGGGAGCAACCCACCACTGGTCTAAGGCTCTGAGGTCTAAAGCTAATCCACCCCTCTCTTTTGAGTCTTGCAAAATTTTGAATTTGACTCTTGTTTCCCCACCCCACCCCACCCCACTCCCGCTCCATATAAATAGGTTAACTGTTCTTTGCCAGTCCTGCAAAATTTTGTCTTTGAGTTGGTGCCATTTGAAATAGGAAATTTATCTTGGGTAATAACCTTCATTTTTATTGTCCAATAAATCCTAACCAGGAAAGTGTTAAGCTTTTGCACCTTTCAATCTCTGGCTTTCAGAGACAAAAAGATAGATTAAAAAGATGCAGTCCCATATGTTGTCGTTGAGATAAGCAGTACAATTTGGATTAAAACTCCCACAGGCATTTATCGCTAGTGTGATGACTAAGCTCATGAGAACTTCCACAGTGAATACAACTAGTCTTTGTTTTAATTACTATAAGTGGGACCGGCAACTCTGTTGCTAAGCTACACCGTCATTAAACAAGATTTCACATTATCACTACCTGTGATTTTACTACTGGCTTCTCTACTGATTCTGCTTGTCATCCCTACACCACTTCAGACAAATGGTTATCTAATCTCTTCTTAAAAACTTCCAGTGTTGGAACATTAACAACTTATGGAGGCTAGTTGTTCCACTGATTAATTGTTCTACTCCAAGATCCCTCTCACAGTCACCACTATTGAGCAAGGTACCACATCATACTGTACCTGTGCATTTTGTTTTTCTTGCCTAAATGTAGAACCTTACTTTTTTCACCATTGAATTTCATTTTGTTAGACAGCACCCAATGTTCAAGTCTGTCAAGATCCTTCTGTATCTTAAGCCTATCTTCTGGAGTGTTGGCTATTCCTGCTAGCTTGGTGTCGTCTGCAAATTTGATGAGTTCTCCATGTATCCCTTCATCCAAATCACTGATGAATACGTTGAAGAGTACTGGGCCTAAAACAGAGCCCTGGGGTACCCCACTGCATACCTCCCTCCATGTAGATGCAGTTCCTTTGAGGACTACATGTTGAGTGTGGTTGGTCAGCCAGTTCCGAATCCATCTGATGGTGATGTTGTCTAACCCACATTTTTCTATTTTATCAAGTAGTAGGTTATGGTCTACTTTGTCAAATGCCATACTGAAGTCCAAATAAATTATATTGACAGCATTCCTCTGGTCCGCTAGTTTTGTCACTTTGTCAAAGAATGCAATAAGATTAGTCTGGCATGATCTGTTTTTGACAAACCCATGTTGGCTTTTGGTTATTACTTTGTTTGCTTCTAGGTGTTCGCTGATTTATTGCTTGATTATCTTTTCCAGAATCTTCCTTGGTATTGAGGTCAGGCTGATGGGTCTCTAGTTTCCTGGATCTGGTTTTTTTTTTCTTTTCCTTTTTTGAATATGGGAACTACATCAGCTCTTTTCCAGTCTTCTGGCAGTTTCCCCGGTGCTCCAGGATCTTTGAAAGATATACAGTTCAGTGGTTCTGAGATCACATCTACCAGTTCCTTCAGAACCTTGGGGTGTAAGCCATCTGGTCCTGATGATTTGAACTCATCTAGAGTAGACAGGTGCTCACTTAGCATTTTCTTCCCTATTTTAACTTGTGTGCCTAATCTGTCTTTTGTGCTGCTGTTTTTGATAGGTTGGACTGTTTTTTCCCTTTCTGTAACGACAGATGCAAAAAACTAGTTAAGTTCCTGTTGCTTATCACCTTCTTATCACCAGCCCACCATCAAGGAACTGAATGACTACAGACCAGTTGCTCTAACATCTGCAGTAATGAAAACCTTTGAAAGGCTATTGCTGTCCCACTTGAAAACCATCATGGATCCACTGTTAGACCCCCTGCAATTTGCATACCGAGCAAATAGATCAACAGCTGATGCTGTTAATATGGCTCTGCACTACATCCTACAACATTTCGAATCTCCAAAGACCTACACAAGGGTCCTCTTTGTAGACTTTAGTTCAGCATTCAACACCATCATTCCAGACATTCTTCTAACTAAGCTAAACCAGCTAGCGGTATGTGAATACACTTGTAAGTGGATCATAAGCTTCCTAACAGACAGGAAGCAGCAGGTGAAGCTAAGCAGAATCACATCAGATACCTGTACAATTAGCACAGGGGGCCTCCAAAGCTGTATGCTATCTCCACTTCTCTTCTCTCTGTATACTAATGACTGCATCTCAAACGATCCAACTGTTAAACTACTGAAGTTCTCAGATGACACAACAGTGATCGGTCTCATTCGAGACAATAATGAATCTGCATACAGATGGGAGGTTGAACAACTAGCCTCATGGTGCGACCAGAACAATCGGGAACTGAACACACTCAAAACCAGAGAAATGGAGGTAGACTTTAGGAGAAACCCTCCCGTACTACCACTTCTTACAATACTAGACAACACAGTATCAACAGTAGAGACCTTCAAATTTCTAGGTTCTACCATATCTCAAGATCTAAAATGGACACTTAACATCAGAAATGACACCAAAAAAGCACAACAAAGAATGTTCTTTCCACACCAACTCAGGAAGCTCAAACTGCCCAAGGAGCTGCTGATACAGTTCTACAGAGGAATTATTGAGTCTGTCATCTGCACCTCTATAACTGTCTGGTTTGGTTCTGCCTCCCAACAAGGCAGACCCAGGCTTCAGAGGATAATTAGAACTGCAGAAAAAACAATTACTACCAACCTGCCTTCCATTGAGGACCTGTATACTGCATGAGTCAAAAGGAGGGCTGTGAAAATATTTACAGACCCCTCGCATCCTGGACATGAACTGTTTCAACTCCTACCCTCAAAATGACACTATAGAGCACTGCACACAGAACAACTAGAGCCAAGAACAGTTTTTTCCTGAATGCCATCACTCTGCTAAACAAATAATCCCCTCAACACTGTCAAACTATTTACTAAGTCTGCATTACTATTAATCTTCTCATCGTTCCTATCACTCATCTCCTCCCACTTATGACTGTATGACTGTAACCTTGTTGTTTGTAACCTTACGATTTATATTGACTGTTTCGATTGCTTATTTGTACCTTATGACTATCATATGATTATGATTCTTGATGAATGTATCTTTTCTTTTATGTATACTGAGAGCATATGCACCAAAGACAAATTCCTTGTGTGTCCAATCACACTTGGCCAATAAATTATTCTATTCTATTCTATTCTATTCTATTCTATTCTATTCTATTCTATTCTATTCTATTCTATTCTATTCTATTCTTGCCACCTTCTCCCAGCAATGGACCAATTGTTTCCTTGACTTTTTTCTTGTTTTTAACATATTGGAAGAAGCTTTTTTGTTATTTTTTACTTTTGTCGCAAGCCTTTGTTCATTGTGAGCCTTAGCTTTCCACACTTCACCTTTGCAGGCTCGGGCTTTTTGCTGATATTCTGCCTTAGTTATGTGCCCCTCTTTCCACTTTTTAAACTTGTCTTTTTTGTCATTCGATTTGTCAGAGAATTCTTTATGCAATCATGCTGGTTTCTTTTGAGAGCTGTTAGTTCTCAAAGTGTGGTCTGGAGTTCCTGAAGTCAAATAAAAATATATATTTTAACATTTCTCAGATTTAATTTTAACATCGTAGGCATTGATAAATATAACCCACATAAACCAAAGCTCTTTGGGATCCTCAATCATTTCTAAGAATAAAAAGGAAGCCCTGAGATGAAAATGTTTGGGAACCACACAGTTAGCAATTAATCATAACATCTCTTTATTTTGTATGCATGTACAACATACCTTATTTGTACTGGAATTATGCAAAACCATTGAAAATGCTGGTGGAAGTGACATTGATGCAAGCACAGCAATAATCAGACAACATGAGCAGGCATTCAAGACAACTGTATGAAAATGACATGGTTAGACATTTCAAGGGGTGAGGATTGAGACCACTTTAAGTGCGATTAACAATTCCCATATTACCATTAATGAAAAGACCATTTCTCTACTTTGGAAATACCACATAGTCCCCAGCATTAAGATCTGCACTATATTTTGCATGTTGCTTGGCTAACATCTTAATTTGTCAGTGATGTCTGAAAAGTTTTCCTTCACAGAAACCTTGCAGAGGGTTGAAAAAATGAGTGGAGGAAATTCATTTTTAAGTGTATAACTGAGTTTATAAACTGGGATTTCTGTAAGACTAAAGGGTGACAATTCAGTGTAGCACCAGCTGTCTTACTTCATCATAAAATTTGGCATCACTAAATTGTATGCAAGAGGACAAAAATTTGACATACTATACAGTGGTGGGTTTCAAAAATTTTTACTACCGGTTCTGTGGGTGTGGCTTGGTAGGCGTGCTATGGCTTGGTGGGCATGGCATGGCTTGGTGGGTGTGGCTTGGTGGGCATGGCAGGGGAAGGATACTGTAAAATCTCCATTCCCTCCCCAATCCAAGGGATGGTTACTGCAAAATCCCCATTTCCTCCCGATCAGCTGGGACTTGGGAGCAAGAAAATAGATGTGGGCGAGGCCAGTCAGAATTTTTACTATCGGTTCTCAAAATTTCTACTACCAGTTCTCCAGAACTGGTCAGAACCTGCTGAAACCCACCTCTGATATTATAAGAAATATATGTAAAATGGGCACATTGCTGTTAAAGTGTCTTTAACACAAAGGTAAGCTATAAGGTAAGCTAGAAAAGTATATTGATTAAATAAATTTGTCTTAAAAAGAGTGAAGTAAGAACTGCTTATCTACCAAAACCGTTTCCTGCGACTAATTGCACAAGTTTTAAATGCTACTTTGTTGAAAGGCGTGTTTAAAATCTGGACAATGACTGCAGATTTTTCAAAGTTGTCCTCACCCACACCAATATTGATTTCCTATTAATTATAATCAAAACAGAGAGCAATTAATGTGTTGGCATTTGATAGGAAGAAAGAACAAATTGGGCAGCAAATAGGTGCTTTTGTTGAGCAAGTAGCTATTCTAAACCAGTTTCTTGTCACTAGAATTTCTAAGGCAAAAAAAGGAAACAAGGCTTGCTGCGTTTTTTTTTTCCAGGTGAATCTGAAATACAATTATGAAAGCAATAAATCTCGTAAAATAAATATCATAAAAGAGAAGTGACAAGTTACAGTATGAAGTGGAGAAAGATAAATATTTGAATATTAGATTTATTTATGCTGCCTTCCTATACCAGTTTCTTTCTTCTGCTAGTAAGTCTGCAGTCCTAAGAGAAAAACAGCAAAGTTTTGAAGATATTTCAGGCCTCTTCTTTCAACAACTAGAAAAGTTTCTGACACTATTCTGTCAATTTTCTCAAGAAATTCATACTGGAGAAGATAGGAACAAGTGATTTTAGTGGAGGCTTTGTTTTTCGTCTTTGGTGAATATACAAGTATGCGTGTATGTTATTAAACTTTTAATTTTAGCTCTGTATGTCTGCATTCAGAAGGAACTACCCTGAATTGTCCTGTTACTTCTCGCCCTTTTCCATATTTCCATGTAAGCAATGAACTCCTTAACAATATTTATCTTTAATCCAGTGATTTTATGTGAATGATACTGGAGATGGCATGATATTTATACCAAACGTGGTGACTGGATGTATGTTTGTGCATGTGCACACATATGTGAAATCATATGAGAACTTTCTTTCAGATCTTGTTAACCTCTGTTCTACAAAGTTCTTTTTATTGTATTTGTTCTCTATTAATCCTTAAACAATTAACCTTCCCTAAAGAACCATATCTTACTTTTGGAGGAAGTAAATATGCAAATAGAGGGCATTATCTTGTTCCAGGAAAGTCTGATGAGAGGTAAAATTAGCTATGATTAACTCTATCGATCATTGATCGATATAACATGCCAGCCACTTGCTTCAATTTTTACCAAGTCCAGGGCTCAGAAAAAGAGTGAAAAATGGTGAATCAGAAAATAATCTTGGGCCTCCAGGATATTTTATAATTAGCGGGTATAGAAGCCATGATTTAGCAAGATAGAAGAGAGCATTCGTTAAATTCATTGCAGCTACCACTGATTCATAAAATTCTCTTGAGCTTAGAGTTAGCATAGAATTGTACTAAATTATACTATTCCAGTAGTGGGATTCAAATCCTGGTGCTACTGGTTTGCTATCAGTAGCACGCGGGTGTGGGTGCTCACTTCGCGAGTGTGTGGCACTTCTGCACATGCGCAGAGCATTTTTGATGACTTCTGGACGGGTGAGTGGAACCTCCCGCCGCCGCCACTATCGGTTCGCCCCGGTTCGGGGCGAACCGGGAACAACCCACCACTGTACTATTCATATTAAACATTTGCATTTCTTACCAAAGCAAGAAAATTGATATATAGCAACCCACTATAAGGAAGCATTCGAACCATTCAGAATTTCTTTCAAAGAAATGTGCAGATTCCTTTTCTGGAAACAAATTTAGCTCAGCATAGAATGACTCTGACGATTGTCAGAAATTCTTTTCCTACACATTTCTGGCTAGGGGTTGTTGAATATTAAATTTTGTATATCTATGGAATGGAGTTCCTTTGGGATTTCTTTTGTTAGTCTGTTTCTGACTTGATTGGATTGCTTCTAGCGCTGCCGGTTCTTTTAGCTACGGTGATTAGTCTTGCAACACAGTATTTGTTTTGCCTAGTTTTTGCAACCTTGTTCTTCAGTGTTACTGGCAGGTCAAATTTAAAGTTCTAAAGGGGCTTTCTATGAGAGCATAATGAAAATTAATCTAACCGTGGGATAAAAATAAATAAATAAATCACCAGTAAACAACCTGTGATGTCTTGCTCCAACGTGTCCTTATAATGCCAATTATTGACAGATCTCAAAAATATAAGCTATAAATAAACAGAAGAGTGTAGGAATGGATAGACAGCAAACTGTAATATGCTTTTCCTGGACAGCTCAGGAACAGATGATTTCTCCTGCTTTCAATAGTATTTGGTTGATCTGTTTTCTCCGTATTATGACTGCTTTGCTAAGTCAAATGATTTTGGTTTTTCTTTAATGTTTGTGCACTGCTTCTACATGGTTTACTCTGACCAGGAGAAAACCAGTATACAAGGAGGACAAATGAATTTATAAATAACAGGCCCTCTACCTTGGGTTTGTTTGTTTGTTTTTTTTCCAGTTGTGCTGATCTTTTATGCTTCCTTGGGTATAAGATGATTAGTAAACTTCTGGTTTTTTATCTTCCCCTTCTCCCTGGACTACTCCATCATCGCCTGACTGAATCTGATGATGATGAATTAGCTGTTTGGTATAAAGGATGGCTATATCTTTACTTGGAAGACTTTCTGAACATTACGGTAGTGCACAAAGTACTGGTCATAAGCGGAAGAATCAAGACAAATATCTTGGAGGACTTTTTTTTTCCTGAATACCACAATAAAAGGATCTATTTAAATTATAAGTTGCCTTGGTTTTAAGAGATTCAGTTCTGATTTCTACCTTGTATAATTCCAGGAGCTGCACAGGTTTTATGATTCCTTTGAAAATTAAAGATTTAGTTGTGTGTTATTTCTTTCCTTCTGCTAATTTATGTCTGAATTTTCTCTGAGAGAAAATAGCATGTAATGTATGGTTTGGTCAATCATTACACCATTACTAAGACACACGAATGCATTTTTTTATATATGGTTGCATGAAATACATAACCTTAAGATGCTCTAATACTTATTGAGCCATTGTCCTCTCTTTCCCTCTCTTCCTAGGAAGCAGTATCACGGTTACTACACTTTGATTGTGAAAGAGAACCCCCTTTAACTACACATAGCTTATCTAGATGTATGGTTTTATTTTATTTTTAAAATTTGGGTCAAGGCCAACACTCTGCACTAAAGCAATTGCTTTGCATACAGAGCTTAGCGTGAAACTTTGGCAGCTTTACCTAGAGTTGGCAAAGACTAACCTGCTACTAGTGGTCAGTAAAGATAATACTTGAACTAACTGGATCAATGGCTTAATTTGACCATATTTCAATTCTCGCTAGACCATAAAGATTAACAGATGTATTTGGGTTAGGTTTTTATGGAGTGCAGCACACTTCGTTGGATATAAAATAGGGATTATATAGCTGTAAAGAGCCAATGATGCTTGCAGAATGACTATTCAGTACCACCCCACCCCTCGGTTGATAAAAGATAAAGGAAACAGAGTTATAAAGCACAAGAGGAGGGAAACAAGCCAAGAGATACACAGCTATCAAATTATAGCTCTGCTAAATCTTTCATTTCCTTCTTCCTTCTATAGGCAGCTGTACCCTCCACCCAGGGATGACTTCTAAGCGAAGCTGGCAAACTGATATCAGAGAAAAAAGGGCAATTGAACTGATGAATGCCAGATAAATTCTCTATATATTTTCCCAGACAGAGGTGCTTCCGTTTGCCCTATCTTGAAGCTTTATCCTAGTCATGAATCAGAGACCCAGAAACAGCAAAGAATCTTCTTCTAAAATCAATACAGGTAGTCTTCACTTTCCCTCTCTTCCTAGGAAGCAGTATCACGGTTACTACAACGTTCAACGGCTGTTTACATTGACAAGAATACCAAAAAAGAAGATTTACAACCAGTCTTTGAACTTGGGACCATCAGAGACTCTCCACAACTACCTGAATGTTATCCGGGCGTTTGGCAACCGGTGTGCATTTATGACACTCACAAACGGCATATAAATTTAAGAAATTGCATACTTCTAATTAAGATATACAAGCCCACTTCTGAGATATATACATTGAGATTTATATAGGTATAATGTGTATATATACACACACACGTATTGTAATTTCTGCGGTATTGCTCCATGTCAGTGGATCCAAAGTATATCTGATCATTTTTAGCTGGGGAATTCTTTCGCATGAGTTTTCTAAATCTGGAAATATGTGTAGTCAAATATGTGTAGGCTGCAAAATGATGTATGTCAACCTTACCAAATAGAAACATGACTGGATAGGTTAATACTACTTTATTGTAAAAACAGAATCTTATAAGTCTTGAAAGTATAATTCTCATGTTTATAACCTGATAATTTAGGGATGGTCTCTCCTGAGTCTCTTGCTCTGCCCACTATCTAGCTGTGGGCTATGCTTTTTCTTATCTGACCATTCAGTAGGCAGTATCCCTTCATCCAAGTCAATCCCATACACCATTACAGTATGTGATAAGAAAATAAATGATCAGCATCTGCTCCCATTATGCAAAACTGTTATTATTCAAAAGCATCACACACAGGCAAAATTGAAAAATATTTAACGAGACTGAAAAGGAACAACCTCCTTCATAAGGCAAGAAAAGTTCTGAGAAATAATGGAGAAAATTATAAACATTAATGCTTCAAATCTGAGTAAATGTAATCTATTAATTCATGTATGAATCCAATTAGTCTTCAATTGTCAGTGGAGAAGAATCATATTATTTGTCACTTAAATACACTGGAAATACAGTTGTAATATAAAATAAGTATATTTTCAAGTTGGCCTGCCCATATCTTACCTGGGAGAGGAGATATGTAGTTGTTAGAGTTTGGCATTTGAAGATAATAACTTTTTAAAAAACATGTAGAAGTTAAAATTTCTCATTCTAAACTTTTCTTTTTAAAAGATGCTTTTAATATGCATACTTCTAATTAAGATATACAAGCACACTTCTGAGATATATACATTGAGATTTATATAGGTATAGTGTGTATATACACATACATGTATTGTAATTTCTGCGGTATTGCACCATGTCAGTGGATCCAAAGTATGTCTGATCATTTTTACCATTCAGTGTTCCATAGTGTTAAGGACTATAGTTTTATTGTCAAGTATTCTCTCAAGATAAAGTATTATTTCAGAGTATTGTATTTTATTTTCATTTGAAATCTAAGTGCTTAGAGTGAAGCGCTAAGTGAAATCTAAGAGCACAGTAATCAAGCCAGTTGCCCTCTTGACATTATGGACTATGGTTTGCCAACTTTGTCCTATAAAAGCAGAACTGTTCTGTTCTGAAACAAAACAAAACACAAAACCTATAATATTTGCTAGTTCAATAGGACAATGATTTTAAAAGCAAGTATAACAGTTATGGTTAATGAATTTATCTTGACAGTTTAGCAGTTAAGCTCAAATGTCAGTAGTTCAAATGTGATGATCCAAGGTAAAGATAAAATAAAAATCTTGCACGTATAATATATATCCGCACCAACAGTGAGACATTAAAAAAAAAAAAATCAGTCCCAGATACATTTAAAATGCATTTTAGCAAGCTGCCAGATTGAGAGCTGCCCAGAACTTGATATATAAGATGGAAAACTATATAAATGTTTTAAATAAATAAATAAAACCATGTCTGTCTAAAATGGCTGTCATTCAAATCACTGTTTTCTTTCTTTTTCTTTCTTTCTTCCTTCCTTCCTTCCTTCCTTTCTCTTTCTTTCTCTTTCTTTATTTTTTTACCTCTCTTTCTATTTCATTTATTATTTTAACATTTACTTCATTTCATTTACTTCATTTCATTTATTTGACCAGGAAATCATAGTATTTTAGTACTACATAGAAAATAGTACAGATAAACAGGAAGCTTAATACTTTACATCTGTATATAGTCTTTGTATTGAATAGCCAGGGGAGTCTTCAGGGGAATGAAAAAAAAATCATACAATCAAAGCAGAGGTGGGTTTCGGCAGGTTCTGACCAGTTCTGTAGAACTGGTAGTGGAAATTTTGAGTAGTTTGGAGAACTGGTAAAAACCACCTCTGGCTGGCCCCACCCCCATCTATTCTCTGCCTCCTGAGTCCCAGCTGATCAGGAGGAAATGGGGATTTTGCAGTAACCTTCCCCTGCCATGCCCACCAAGCCATGCCTACCAAACCATACCATGCCCACCAAGCCACACTCACAGAAACCATAGTAAAAAAAATTGAAACCCACCACTGAATCAAAGCCATGTGTGCTACGCATGACATACATCAAAAGAAAGTTCTGATCTTTCTGATACCTCCCCTCTTAATATATCTGTAGATGTTGCTACAACATCAAATGTCACAATAAAGTTTCACTGCTTTAGAAATAAATGTACCAATAACTTCCACTACATTTTACAGAAATATGAGTTACATATTGTTGATGGGGAAAGTAGGCTTGTTAAATCTGCCACATCTACAGCTACAGGAAACAGCAAAGTCAAGATATTTCTGAAAATTACTCATTCTAGACAGCTTGAATTGCAGCTGTTTGAAGCCTTACACTTTACTTTTTATTCCTAGCTTCCCCAATTATTGCTAAAATGTGGATAATTAAAAACAATTGCATTTTTCTTCCAGTGATTCCAAAAGCTTTTCTATGCAAACTTTTGTAAACCTTAAAGTGATCCAGCAACAAAAAAACTAGCAGATTAAATTTGACTGAATGTAATATTCAAGCCTTAAGCATTGTTCCAATTATGTAGGAAAATTTATATTTAAAAGCCACTTTTTGACATTTAAAAGCCACCTTTTACAATGCAGCTGCTTCAATTTCAGTATAGTTTTAGTTAAGTACTGCTGCCTCAGGTTTGTTCTTCTGACAGTGTTGGTGATTTCTCATCAATAGGACATGGGACTCCTATTCTCTCTTTGAAATTTATTCCCTCTTTGGTTTTACATGCTCTCATAAGCCATAGCATAGTGTACCATATTATGTGAACCCAGCCAGCATGTTTTGTAAGCTATGGTTGATGACATAGAATATTATGCAGATGCATTTTGGCTTGTTAAATAAATCATGCTTTGCAATATAACAGGGAAGGATGGCTCATGGTTAAAGACACTGAACTTGTCAGCTGGAAAGCTGACAGCCCAGTTCGTGACCTGAGCACTGCACGATGGGTTGAGCTCCTGTTACTTGCCCCAGCTCCTATCCACCTAACATTTCGAAAGCATGCAACAGCGAGTAGATCAGGGCTGTCAAACTTGTGGCCCACGGTCTGGATGGGTCACACGCTGGCCACTCCCATACCAGGTTTGGTTAAGGGGAAAAGTCACAATACATCACATGACGACGACGTGCCGATGCGAGTTTGACACCCCTGGAGTAGATCAATAAGTATCACTTTAATGGGAAGATAACAGCGTTCTATGTGCTTCGACGTATAGTCATGCTGGCCGCATGACCACAGAAATGTCTTTGGACAATGCTGGCTCCTTCAGCTAAGAAACGGAGATGAGCACCACCCTACAGAGTTGGATACGACTGGACAGGGGAAATCTTTACCTTGTTGCAATGTAAGGACTGGTTCTCTGAAAATCCCAACTTCCTCTACTTGTGTTTAAATATTCCTCCAAAATCCCCGAATGGATTTTTTTAAAAAAATGCAAAGACATATCCTGGATGTGTTACATACTAAGTACTATTCAGCTCTACCACAGATCATATATTGGGGGGCGGGGGAGGGGCGGAGTTAGTCAAAATAATTAAGACTATTCAAATCAAAGCCCATCACTATATCCATGTTTGCAACACACATACAAAAGAGAATGACTTTGATTACATGATTGCAATGCCATCTTGATATTGTTTTACCTCTATTTACCTTTATTGTGCCAGTCCAACTCCTCTGTGCTCTACACATTTACTGATTTGAAAGGAATTACTAAAACTGCAGCAGTTGTTGTTCTGGTCCTGAGTGGCAGGCAGCCCTGAGACTATATTAAAACTTTTAGATCTAATCGCTAATCCAGTTAATCCAGGATATTCTTTTTCAGTGCTGCTTCTTTTGCCCAGCAACTGCTAGTCCTCAGACTCCATTACGTAATAGTGGGATGGTGAGGAAGGAGTAAAAGTGAAGTCTTCAAAATATGCAACAAAAATAATCTTGGTTTTAATTTCCTCAAATATCAAACTTGAGTGGTTGAATATCTTACAAACATTATCGACTTGGATAAAATGTACTGTGTTCATTTCTCTGGATGTTAACAAGAGAACAAACAAGAACGAGCGATAGAAGGAATGTCAAGGGGCAATGGGTGGAAGAGGAAAAAAGTGAACCTGCTTGGTTAACTCTTTGCGGCTTGGGATATCCAGAAGACTTTGGGAAGATTCATGCATGAGACCCTTCTGGCTGTGGATGATGAATAGGAAATCAACCCACATGGAAAGTGTCAGGATGGAGAAGGTTGTCCTATATATGTTCTGTCAGGGCGCTGATTGATCCCATTCTGCTTTGGGATAATCGCACCTTGATTAAGAGGAGTGGATCGAGACTTTTCCTTGCCAGCATACTTTAAGAAAACAAAACCCGAAGATATTTCTTCTAAGAAAACTCATTTATTTGTTATAAAGAAAATAAAACATATAACTGATCTAATTAGTTACATTTTGATAAAGTTTGTGCCGGCTGCTTCTCAGCTGTCGGACTTCTTGGCAAGAGAAGAAAGAAAAGGAATGTGGGTGGACATGCGCAGTTTAGCTTACTGATAAGGATTCTTGGTAAGCTACGGAAAGTCTGATAGTCCTGAAATGAGAGCTCAGCTGGTAAATAAAAGAACGCAGTGACATGTTCTTCGGAGAAAAGCTTGGAGGCTAGCATTAGTCTAATTTTATTTATTTATTCTTTAAAATTTATATAGCTGCCCACCTTACTCTTGATGATTTTGGTTGGCTTACCAAGATAAAAACCCAATATAAAAACAACAAAAAAACAGTAAACCCCCATCCCCCTGGTGACAACAATCAAATGAGCCACTTGATGGGCACCATTCTACTCTAGGGTCCCTAGGCCTATTGGAAAAACCAGGTCTTTAAGGGACTTGCAAAAGAATGTCAAACTGGGGGCCACTCTTATCTCTGTGGGAGGGAGCCACTGTGGAGAAGGTACTTCTTAGTCCCACCATATAGACATTGTTAGCAGAGGACACCCATAGCATTTCCTGCCTCCCTCCTCTGGTGGGTTGGGTGGATATGATCAGGATAAGACGGTCCTTCAAATAACCTAGTTCCAAGCCACACAGAGCTTTGAAGGTGACAACCAGCACCTTGAGTTGGAAATGAATGTATAAGAGAACAATGTAGCTGTCCAACGATTATCCCAATTTTATTTCAAGTTTCAAGTTTCAAATCTTTATTGTCAGTGCACAACATATGTACAATGAGATTGGTTGAGCTCCCTCCGTGCACCCTCAGTGAAGACAGAAAATCCCTAACCCAATAAATCATATTAACAAAACACCCAGTCCTATTGCACCAGTGTGAACATGTTACACATTGTGCCGGCCCTGCAGTCCATCATACTACATAGTTATTTCTCATTCAGGAGTCTGACAGCCCATGGATAAAAACTGTTCTTCAGCCTGTTTGTGTGGCTGGCTATACTTCTATATGTCCTTCCCGATGGTAGGAGGGTAAAGAAGTGATGACCAGGGTGAGAGTTGTCCCTGGGGTTCCTTGGGATCTCTGGTAAGGCTCTTCTTCATCTGATCCATTTAGTATAGCATGAGAAAGTTTCAAGGGTAAGAAGACCAAAAAAAAAAAAAAAAATCTCTTCCAACAGCTAAACACTCCACCATGTCTCAAGTCATGAATCTAATAACAAAGATTCTCTTTCAGGACTGCTTAAGCTTTGAATATGTATTTCTCAGAGATACAAATTCATGTACAGTGTATATTTATACTAAACCAGTGCGGGATCTTATACATTATTGGATAATAATAAAAATCATAGATCCAATCTCAGTGTCATCTCTTGAAATGCTCACCTTGTTTTTATCTCTTGCAAGCAGACATATCATGCACAATTTTGAAAATGATACGAAGCTGGACTGACCAGTTATTTCCCGGTAAAAAATGTTCAGTGTCTTTCTGGGTTGTAGAGAAAAGGGCAGTTAGAATTTAGCTTATTGATGTGTGATTATATCAGGAAATAAGAAACCAAAAGCCATTTGGATGGGAACAATTGACTTTAAGCCAGTTTTATCTCACTTAATTCACAAGCAATGGATCTAAACTCTAGAAGTCTGGCACAAATAGTCTGCCGACTGAGTCAGTAGAGTGATGCATTTACAAGCCAGTTAGGAAATTCAATTTGAGTAGAATGATATTTGATAAGAGTGCCTGGCAGAATGAAAAATCAGATCTGTGAGACAATTAATGGTTTGCTCTCCTGTTAAGTTCTGGTTCCTGGCAATTGAGAAAGCAGCAGCAGCAGTGGAAATAGAATCAAATAAATCAAATCAAATGAATCCTTAGAATCATAAGGATATGACATATAATAACTAGGAGGAAAAACTGGAGAATGAAAATGAAACAAACTTGTAGGACCTTAGAAAGTATCCTATCCTTAATTATTTGGGAATATGAATCAGCTATGTAAAGACTTTCAGATTTTTAATCACTGTTGTTCCCCATCCAGACACCAGCAAAAGATGGCCACAGCATTGCTTGATTCACTGGGGTGGAGATGCAAGACCCCACTCAATGGCAATGGAAAAGCTCACCCAGCAGCCTCCTGTAGATGTTGAATAGGAGCAGAGGGAGCACTGAACCATGTGGAACCCCACACAATAGGGGCACCCCCCCTCCAATCACCACCAAGATTGACCCTGAAGAAAGGAGGCAAGCCAGCACAACACAATGCTTCCCATCCCCTCTGGGCTGATCCAGAAGGATACCATAGTCAATGGTACTGAAAGCCACAATAAGGTCAAGTAAGGCAAGGATGGATGCATAATCCCCATCCACCCCACTTCACAAGAGATCAGTCAAAAGTGTGACCAATGCACAAAAGTGTGCATTTCCATCCAATACCTAGGGTCTGAATCCTTGATGAAAGGAATCCAGGTAATTGACTTCATCTAAACTCCTCGGAGACCTTCCATCCTCCAGCTTGCTCCTCTAAGAAACAGCCTGAACAGGTCCAAAAATCAAGTCCAATCTCCATCTCAGTAAGTGCCACCCCAAAATATTCCCATAAAGTTACAAGGGTAGCCAGCCAGTCCATAACCCCTATCCTCTTTACCATGTTAGTAGAAGTTGCTGGAAAATGCCAGGAGTCATTTGCACATTTGTCAGTGGATAATCACAGTCAGTAAAAATAAATGTGACTCGTACAGGCACAGTTAAGATCATTTTACGATGCTTCTTTGCCAGCTTCTAGAATGTTATGATGTTCAACATTCCAACTTACATCAGGGCGAACAACGTTGTTACTTTCCAAAAGTGCAGGTGACTATTGGCATCTATGGGAGGAAACTTTGAAAAGCAAATATGAAAAGCTTTCTATTGTAACAGCACATCATGTTTCAATATTTCGGTATCACCATAGCCAGTTGCATATTCTCTATCCCCCCTCTCCTATCTATCTATCTATCTATCTATCTATCTATCTATCTATCTATCTATCTATCTATGTCTTTATGTCTGTCTGTCTGTCTAGCTGTCTAGCTATCTAGCTATCTAGTTATCTAGCTATCTAGCTATCTACCATCTATCTATCTCTATCTCTATCTCTATCTCTCTATCTCTATCTCGCTATCTAGCTATCTAGCTATCTAGCTGCTATCTATCTATCTAGCTAGCTAGCTGCAGTATCTACATCTATCCAGGGGTGAGGTCTACTTACCTTTACTACCAGTTTGCAGCAGGGCCGTACGCACACTCTTCTGTGCATGCGCAGAAGCATTTTGATGATGTCGGGATCAGTGCTCGGAGCCTCCTGCCGGTTTTACTACCGGTTCGAACCGGGGGCAACTCACCACTGCATCTCTCTCTCTCTCTCTCTCTCTCTCTCTCTCTCTCTCTCTCTCTCTCTCTCTCTCTTTATCTACCATCATCTATCATCTATCCCTACCTACCTACCTATTTTCCTATCTCTACCTACTACCTACCTACCTACCTACCTACCTACCTACCTACCTACCTACCTACTTACCTATGGTATCTGTTTTCGGAATTTCACAAGTAACGTTTTCTGAGAAACAGCAACAGCTGCTTACAGCAATGGCCTGACTTATCTTCTCTCCCCGTGAATCACATTCCCACCCAAACATTTGCTAGATTTTGGAAGAATGCCCATGGAACAGTCACTCCCAGGCACTAGTTTCACATGCTAATCCTGTGCACCATTCAAGTCCCCATTCTAGTCAGCAGGCAAGTCCTGTAAAAGAAATCTCACAGAGCATGGGATTCACAGAGTAAGGGCCACAATTAAGGTTGGATGTGGCTAGTAGAACACAGGTCAGCTGTCAGCTATGGGAAAGTAGGTAATTACACAGAACTTTCCCCCCCCCCCCCGCTCCCCAATTCTGGCACAATGTGATTGACATTCTCCAGCTTTAAATCTTGCACAATTTTCTTTACAGGACTTAGAGACATACATGAGAGTACATTATTTAAAAATCTGAATTCGTTTTGTATCAGCTTTTTTAAAAAAAAGATTTCTAAGGGACAGGAGCAGGGAATGTTGAAGACACCACAGGAGCAAGGAACCATCTTATTTATCATTCAGCAGCCTTAGCAACATCATCTGGCTTCCAGGAAGGAAACTACAACAAAACACTATTTTCTCAGCATCACCATATGGCAACTCTTGGTAGAAGAAAATAGCATTTTTTTTCAGAATCTAGTCATGAATGCAACAGTCGCATCCAATATTTTATCTGGATGCAGAATCTGAACCGAGGCTCTTTGCAGGAGTGATATTAGTTGGGCAATAATTTATGCCCCAAATACATACAGAGTGGAGATAAATTGTACTCATAGAGATTGGCAATCAGAAACAAAACCTTGGTCTCCGAATACTCCTTGCTTCCATATGCATATAGCTACAGTATATACAGTATATACAAAAAGGAAATAACTAATCATACCACAGAAAGGATGGATGGGATCTTAGAGAGCATCTAATCCAACCTCTCACCAAGTGCTAGAATCCACTACTACAATATGCCCAACATATGGTCAACCAGAGAAGAATGATCACTTCCCAAGAAAATCTGTCTAGGGTTGAAAGAGCTCCTGCTGTTGGGACTTTTTTTAATATATATCCAGTCAAAATCTACTTCCTTGTGATTTAAACCAATGGTTTCTTGTCTGATATTCTAGAGCAACTGATTTATCCTATCTAATTCAAATACTTGAAGATAACTGTTGTATCTCCCCATAGTTTTCTCCAGGCTAGACAGACTAATGCCGCCAACCCATTCCTTGTAAGTTTTTCCTTCCAGCATTTTATCATCTTGATTACTCTCCTCTGCTTGTCAACATGCTTCCTAAAATATGGTGCCAGAACTGGATGCAGCATGCTAATCTTGTTAATGCAGAATAGAGAGGACAAATGACTGCTCTTGATCTTGATACTAATAGTTAAGACAACAGCTGAATCAGTTTTTTCAAATAAGAATAGGGAGGCCACCTCTTTCTTAAATTATCCAATCATTGGTTATATGGGGATATATGAATAAAGGGAGGTGGCCATTACCAATCCTTGGATTTAGGAATAAAACCTACAGCAAGGAAATATTTAGTGCATAAAATCAGTCAGGTGGATTTGAGTGTAAAGTGTAAGCAAGTAATTGTATGAGTGGATGGATTTTCGTATTTTGGAATTAAAATGCAGGATATCAAATAGATTCTTTCTCCCTTCCTTTGGTCTGATGAGTAGATAATTATATGACCAAATGATACATTGGGAACTTGAAGAGCATGTTATAAGCAATCTCACAAAATGGCTGCTATAGAGTAGCTTGCTTAATCGCTAGACGGCAACCCAAATAGACACACAGC
This sequence comes from Pantherophis guttatus, assembly GCF_059756535.1. Taxonomy (NCBI): domain Eukaryota; kingdom Metazoa; phylum Chordata; class Lepidosauria; order Squamata; family Colubridae; genus Pantherophis; species Pantherophis guttatus. Next base: position 83,879,638 of record NC_142064.1, on the reverse strand, counting down.
TTGCAAGAGACCCATATAGCAGAAGGAGGACTGGGGAGATTGTTCCCCCCTATTCTTCTAACTCCCAGGTGGTCTTCTATTCCTGAGCTATTCCAACCAAGCCACTGGGAGGTGTTGGTAACGGCATATCAAGAGTCCCCTCAGTTACAGACAACACATGGCCTACCTGCTATTGATATTTTGCTTAACATAATACAAGTTGCCTGGATACAGTTGTTCCAAAATGATCTATAAATAATGGTTTTTATCTCAGTTTCTGTTTTTGAGCAACTGAAGTGTGGGATTCCATGCTGTGCTGCACTATGGTATGAGCAATGTGAAATTTACATTAGAAATCAGATGGAATAAAACGCTCGTTTACTTAGATATTCTTGGCTTAATCAGCTGCCAAATTTTTCCACTTCTTAATGACGCTCTATAGCTACAGCCTAGCTATCAGTGAAAAGCTGTACATTTAGAAATTCACTGGTTAAGTTAGGAGAGAACGCTAATATCCACTAGCGAACCAGCCAGCTTGGGGTTAAGGCATCAGGCTAAAAACTGGGTGAATGTGAGTTCTAGTCCACAGGCACAAACTTTGAGCCAGTCACTCACCCTCAGCTATAGGAAGCAGGCAGCTACTTCTAAAAAAATTTGCCAAGAAAATTGCAGAGACGAGTCCAAGAGGTCGCCAGGAGTCAAAACTGATTCAAAGGCATTTAAAAAAAAAAAATGTCCAGGCCAGATTATTGTAAAATGCTCTGCCTGCTTCTACCTTTTCAGATAGCTTGGAAACTGTGATTGATCTAAAGAATAATTTTAAAGAAAGACATCCAGAGCAAGGTTGTGAGATGAGAAAGAGTACAATAAAGAGATTGTATTGTAGATGGCTTCCTTGCTGTTGATTTTGGGCCTTCCCACCGCTTCCTTATGTCATACCCTCACTGAAGTGAAGTCCTGTTCAAATTACTGCTAAAGAAATCACTCAGAATTGCTTTGGGTGGTAAAATAAAGATACAGATTAACAGAGTTGGAAGGGACCTTTTAGGTCATCTAATCCAACCCCACACCCAGCAGACCCTATACCAGAGGTGGGTTTCAGCAGGTTCTAACCAGTTCTGAAGAACTGGTAATGGAAATTTTGAGTAGTTCAGAGAACCGGTAGTAAAAATTCTGACTGGCCCCACCCCCACATTCTCTGCCTCCCAAGTCCCAGTTGATTGGGAGGAAATGGGAATTTTGCAGTAACCTTCCCCTGGATTGGGAAGGAAATGGAGATTTTGCAGTATCCTTCCTCTGCCATGCCCACCAAGCCACACTCGCAGAACTGGTAGCAAAATTTTTTGAAACCCAGCACTGCCCTACACCATTTTTGACAGATGGCAGTCCAGTCTCTTCTTGAAAGCTTCCAGTGATGAAGCTCCCACAACTTCTGAAGGCAAGCTGTCCCATTGGTTGATTGTTGTCACTGACAGAAAATTTCTCCTTATTTCCAGGTTGAATCTCTCCTTGTTCGGTTTCCATCCATTTCCATCCAGATGGGGGGGGGAGGGAGGGAGGCAGGGAGGGAGGGAGGGAAGGAAGGAAGGAAGGAAGGAAGGAAAGAAGGAAGGAAGGAAGGAAGGAAGGAAGGAAGGAAGGAAGGAAGGAAGGAAGGAAGGAAGGAAGGAAGGAAGGACTCTATTGAGGATGGATATTTTTCTAAAGATATTTTAATTAAGTTGCATAATAATATAAAAACAGACTTATTGAATCATGCCAAAGGACTGTCTAGTCCTGAATACTCTGTCACACAAGGGTGAACCAATTGCGGTAACTGCAAGTTAACGAAGAATAATATTGTGAGGAAGGCTGAAAAATTTCTCTCTATATTATTTCATCATCTAGCTTGCTATGGAAAATAAATATTTATCTATCCCAGTTCATGGTGGTATAATGATAAGCCAGAGGGCACCTTCTCCTATTTTACATAAACTGTTTCAACTCCTACCCTCATAATGACGCTATAGAGCATTGCACACCAGAACAACTAGACACAAGAACAGTTTTCCCCCGAACGCCATCACTCTGCTAAACAAATAATTCCCTCAACACTGTCAAACTATTTACTAAGTCTGCACTACTATTAATCTTCTCATCGTTCCCACCACCCATCTCCTTCCACTTATGACTGTATGACTGTAACTTTCTTGCTTGTATCCTTACGATTTTTATTTTTATTTTTATTTATATGCCACCCTTCTCCGGAGACTCAGGGCGGTTTACAAGGCATTAAGCAATAGCCTTCATACTTTTGTATATTTTATACAAAGTCAGCTTATTGCCCCCACAAACCGGGTCCTCATTTTACCTACCTTAGAAAGGATGGAAGGCTGAGTCAACCTTGAGCCTGGTGAGAATTGAACTCGCAGTAATTACAGGCAGCTGGAAGCTTAATACTACCTTAACAGTAGCATTAGTCTGCTGCTCCACTCAGGCGATTAATATTGACTGTTTCCTTATGACTACCATTAAGTGTTGTACATTATGATTCTTGACAAATGTCTTTTCTTTTCTGTACACTGAGAGTGCATACACCAAGACAAATTCCTTGTGTGTCCAATCACACTTGGCCAATAAAGAATTCAATAAAGAATTCTATTTAAAGAGTAGTGGGGAATAGAAACAGTTTGCAATTGTTCAGATTTGGGACAATAATTTAGAGACAAGGAGTTACCAGATGACTTCAGAAACCATCTGATTTTGACTTGTTTTAAAATAAGCCATAGTTAATGTTACCCACTGTTTTAATCTGCCAATCAAGCAACTGTTGTCCATAAGTGAAACTTCTAAACTCATTCTACAAGGGCTGAAAATTGGAAAAAGTGATGCCTGAAACCAAAGTTCGTTGTACCTCATATACTATATATCATAAAATATATTCAAGTAATTTAATATTTATTTCAATCTTATGAATATGAGTATGCCTCCCATGTACTTATGTCATTGTACAGCACTTAGTATCTTGACCTATTCCAGATTTAAAACAGCCTGTGTAAGAAGAAATAATTGCAAAAAATTAATTAACTTTTATATGTTTCAGAACAAGTAGTACCATTTTTTAAAAAACTGTAAAGGTCAAAAAGGCAATTCAACGAGCACTTACACATCTGAGAATCCTATTTTAAATATGACACACCTGCTTAATTCATCTTTTTAAAAATTCTATCTTCACAGGTAAATTGAACAAACCAATAAGAGATAAATAAGTCAGTGGTGGGATTCAGCCAGTTCTTTCCGGATCGCGGTGACAGTAGGAGACTCCGCCCACCCACCCGGACATAAGGTATGAGTACTGTGCATGTGCAAAAGGCCGCGCGCATACACAGAGGTGGTACATGCGCTCACATTTGCGAACCAGTAGGGAAGGTAAGTGAATCCCACCTCTAAATTTATTAGGAACTATATGAAGTCATGTAGTTTTTCTAGTAATATTTGCTTTTTGCTTTTTCTTCTTCTGGGACATTCCTCAACTTTCCAGTTTTGTTTATGGGTTCTGGTCATATTATTAACCAGGCCAGGTTCTCTAATTTTTTTCAAAATCAGGCAGGTGCTGCCATTTGCTGTGATATATAAACCAAAGATTGCTCCCATCTTCTATGATAAACCGTAGATTCGCTCTTTCCCTCTCTCCCTCTCTCCCTCCCTCTCTCTCTCTCCCCCTCTCCCTCCCTCCCTCCCCAATGAAGTTTAATGCATTTTGTGAATGTTCTCTAAAGTTATCAGAAGATTGAACGATACATATAGTCTACATCAGTGGTGAAATCCAAATTTTTTTTACTACTGGTTCTGTGGGCGTGGCTTGGTGGGCGTAGTGTGGTTTGGTGAGCATGACAGGGGAAGGATACTGCAAAATCCCCATTTCCTTCCCACTCCTGGGGGAAGGATATTGCAAAATCTCCATTCCCACCCCACTCTGGAGCAAGCCAGAGGTGGCATTTGCCAGTTCTCCGAACTACTCAAAATTTCTGCTACCGGTTCTCCAGAACCTATCAGAACCTGCTAGATTTCACCCCGATCTACATTTAATAAGTGTAAATATGACATCAATTAATATTGATCTTGTTTTTCTCTTTTTTCTAGTTTTCTAGTTTCTTTTTCTCCCTTTATTTTTTTTTCACATCTGTGAAAAAACACTATAGTTACGTGTTTTACAATAATCAGTGATGTATTGTTTGTTTGCTTTACTTCACTAATAAACATTTAAAAATGTAAATTGTACAATGCAGCCTTGTTTAAAAATGATAGTTAAGGCATAATTTAATGTATGAACCAGACAATTAAGGCTTATTCGCAGGATTTAGCAAAATCTAAAATGTAAACCAGTATCACAATATTTGAACCACAGCATTTATACCAGTGGTGGGCTGCTGCCAGTTCGGACTGGTTCGAGCGAACCGGTAGTTCCGACGATCAGATGGCTCTGCCCACCCGCCCTTGCTCTATCCTGTCCTATATTTCCTTCTTTCTGGCTCCATTGATTCACACGGCCCAGCTAATTTCCACGCCTCTGGTGTTCTACTTACCTGGGCTGCCTTAGAAGGTAAGCAGCTGAGCTTCAAATTGCTGTATTTTGAATGCTGCATGCAAGTGTGTTAGGCGCGTGCGCATGCTAAGTCTGTGTGCACGTGCAAAGCGCGCACTCACAGAACCAGTTGTTAAATTGGTTGCAGCCCACCCCTGAGTTATACTTCATGTTATATATGATGGCTCATTGTCATGCCTCTAATTTTGGTTGTAATCAACTTTATGCCTGAGTTGAATTTATATAAATATTAAATATATGGAGAAAAACATATTTGCTATGGGGATTGGGGATTGATCTCTTCTTGTGGGAGATCAATATATAGGCAACCTGATTCCTTTTGAAACGGTCATGGATTTATAGAATAATAGAGTTGGAAGAGACCATGGAGTTTGCATACTCCAACCCTATTCAGTGAAGGAGAACTCACATCATGAGGCAGCTTGACAGCTCATACAATAAGGAAGTTCCTCCTGATGTTTTACTTGACCTTGTTCCCTTATAGTTTTTAATCCTGGTTTTGGTTCTGCCCTCTGGAGAAATAGAGAATTTCTGTATGGATGCAAAATACCTAGTTGCATTCAGATATTTGAACTCTGCTATCCTGTTCACCCATACAGATCTTTTTGAAGCTTGTTTCTTTCATCTAAAGCCAGTTTGCTCTGCCTTGTGACATCTGCAGTCTTGCTGCTTTGTGTCAACTGCAGCCTGTGGTGCTTGTTCATACCTCTGTCCATATTGAATCAATGCTTTTTTTTTTTTAAATGAAGTGGGGCCATTAATGAATATTCTTTGAGTTTGGTCATTCAATCAACTGTAAGTCCATCAAGTAGTAGTATCACTTAATCCATTTTATGAAGGGAAATATCGTAAGGCATTCTTTGCAGAGGTCCAGGAACACTTACATCAGCATTATCCAGATCTATTAAACTAATAAAGCTATCAGCTGGGGAGAGAAGGTTAATCTGGCACAATTTGTTTATAGTGTGCTGGTAATGCTCACAAATATCCTGCTTGATTATTTCTTTGAAATGTTGCCCAGTCTAGACATCAGGCTGACAGTTTGTAGTTTCCTGGGTACTTCTTCTTCTCCTTTTTAAAGATGATTGTGAGAGACGGTGGGGAGGCTTGGAGAAGAAAGACAAGAAATAGCAGGCGAGACAGTTGTCAGCTCATTTTATAAACAACTCAGCTTTGCTGCAGAGAAATCTGGGAGAAAGGATTTAAAAATATTGAAAGAGATTTTGTCTTAATCAGTGGTGGGTTTCAATTTTTTTTATTACTGGTTCTGTAGATTTGGCTTGGTTGGCGTGGCATGGCTTGATGGGTGTAGCTTGGTGGGCGTGACAGGGGAAGGATACTGTAAAATCTCCATTCCCACTCCACTCCAGGGGAAGGATTCTGTAAAATCTCCATTTCCTCCCGATCAGCTGGAACTCGGGAGGCAGAGAATAGATGGGGGCCAGTCAGAGGTGGTATTTACCGGTTCTCCGAACTACTCAAAATTTCCACTACCGGTTCTCCAGAACTGGTCAGAACCTGCTGAAACCCACCTCTGGTCTTAATGAACCCTCTATAAATGATATTGGGACATTCCTATTACACTTTCCGGGTTCTGTATGTACCCCAAACTGGCCTTAAGAACACCTTACTTTACCCCACTCCTAAAGTTGGGTTCCCAAAAGCTGGAGGGGAGCATTGTGTGGAGATTGACAATGGCAATGGAATTCTCTCTTCTCCAGTCTTCTGGAACTTCATTAGTCCTGCAGGAGTTCTCAAAGATTACTGAGAATGGTTCTGTGATTCACTAATTCCTATGGTTCCCTGGGATGCAACCCATCTGGCCCTGGAGGCTTGGATTCATTTAAATGAGTTAAGTTCTTTCTATCCTAGTCTATCCTAAGCCACAGTTTTCTCCTTCTTCCTCCTTCTTCTGTCCTATCAGATAGGACTCCATTTCCCCTTGATCTATATCTGTCTGGTATATTGTAGGAAATATATCACAGTTTTCAAGGCTGTTTTCATTTGGTGTATCCAACAGGTAGTTTAACAGAATAAAAGAATAATGGAGTTGGAAGGAACCTTGTAGGTCATCTAGTCCAGCCCCCCACCCAAGCAGGAGACCCTACACCCGTGTTGGCGAACCTATGGCACGCATGCCGGAAGTGGCACGCAGAGCCATTTTTCCGGGCACGCGAGCCGTCACCAAGCTCACCTGAAACTACGCATGCACGCGCGCCCCAGCTGATGTTCAGGCCTCTGGTGCACATGATGCATGCAATTCAGGGGACCCAGCTGGTCTTCGGAGCTCTCCTGTGCATGTGTGTGTGTGTTTGTGCATGTGCGCAAGACAGCATTTGCACATGTGCATTTCACGCATGAAAGCTGTGCGCATATGGCGAGATTGCGCATACAGTGTGCATGAAAGCTGTGTGCATGCCCAGATGGTGCAGTTGCATGTGCAGCACATGGGGAGGAGCCGCGTGTTACTGTGGATGGCACGCAAGTGCGCGCAGGGCGCGAAGCGCGTTCCTGTTCGTCACTCGGTAAGTAAAAGGTCCGTCACCATTGCCCTACACCATTTCTGACAGATAGCAGTCCAGTCTTTTCTTGACTAGTTCTCAAATTACGGTCCACATTTGGGCCCCAAATTTCCATTGCTAAGAGCCTTGGTGGCGCAGCAGACTAAAGTGCTGTTAAGGAGCACCAGCTGCCTGCAATTACTGCGAGTTCAAATCTCACCAGGCTCAAGGTTGACTCAGCCTTCCATCCTTCCGAGGTAGGTAAAATGAGGACCTGGATTGTGGGGGCAATAAGCTGACTTTGTATAAAAAAGAACACCGCTTAGAGGGGCCTGAAAGCCCTACTAAGCAGGTATATACAAAAGTGCGAAGGCTATTGCTTAATGCATTGTAAACCGCCCTGAGTCTCCGGAGAAAGGCGGCATATAAATCGAACCAATAAATAAATAATGAATAAAGACAGTTATTGACTGAGTTTTGCCCCATATTACAATCTTTTTTGCCACAATTGTTAAGTGAATCACTGTGGTTGTTAAGTTAGTAACACGGTTGTTAAGTGATTCTGGCTTCCCCATTGACTTTGATTGTCGGAAGGTCGCAAAAGGTCTGCACGCTGCAACAGTCATAAATATATGCCAATTGCCAAGCCTCCAAACTTTGATCACGTGATCATAGGAATAAAGCATTGGTCATAAGTATGAAAAATAGTCATAAATCACTTTCTTTCAGTGCCATTGTAACTCTGAATGGTCACTAAATGAATGGTTGTAAGTCAAGAACTACTTGTAATAGCATTCGGGTTTCAAGTTAAGCAGTGTTGTTTGCTTTATAGCTTACAGCATGTAATATCTATCTTTGATGCGGCATTCATGATTTTTTTTTTTTTGGATCTGAAGTCTTTTTCATTTTTACTTTGCAATATTTTGTGGACATGCTTGGCTTTCACTTACCTAAATTAAGTTCAATTTATCTGAAACTAAGATCAGAGTCAATCTTTTTTTTTAAAAAAAATGAAATCTTTCCTCATTGTATAGTCCTTGTTTTTAAAATTGTGGAATAAACTGCATAATAAAACATTATCCATGTTTCCAGATTAAATTACTGTACTGCGCTATATGAATACATGAACATTTGTAATTTGGTGTGATTTTTCTGAATATGTACAACTGTTATCAAGACAAATTATTCTCTTGACTCCCAAGAAATATATGAGCAAGATAAATCTGCATATCTCTTAAAATGTGCCATTTCAAGGATATTTTTCTTGGAGAACAGGTGAAGCAAAGTAATTGTAAATGCAAATGGATTTAGATTTTCAGAATCACCATACGTGGAACAGTCTGATTATCTTAATGCAACAGAATGGGAAAGTAACATCAGAGCTGGCATTTCCAAGTACTGGTTTTCAGCTGTTGATTTAATTGACTGTCTAAAATGTGTTGTAGGTGCAGTAAATTATTACAGCGTAGTAATAGCTATTGCTCTGGATCAGAAATATACATTTTTGTGGTTGGGGGCCAAATTTCCTCTTTTAACTGCATGCTGGAGTTCCACCGTTTGGAATTCAGTTGGTTAAATATTATGAACAGATTTTCTTTAAAAATTAAAAAGTTGTAATATTCCTGTTCTGCATGTTAACATTCCCTTGTACTCTGTTTCCCCCAAAATAAGACATCCCCTGATAATAAGCCCAATAGGGCTTTTGAGCGCATGGCAATAAGGCCAAGCAATTATTTCAGGGTTCAAAAAAATATAAGACAAGGTCTTATTTTCAGGGAAACACAGTAATTGTTGGACAACCTTGAGGAGAAATTTGGTTATATGTGTCCACTCTATATCCTCCTGCTCAGATATGAATTCTTCTGCCTAGCACCATCCTCAGGAATCTTTAGGACACAATACCCCTGTTTTGCTTGCTGAAATGGATCCCGGGAGGAAGAAATGTTGTACAAGCTTCAAAACTGACTTAGATTGGTCTAACTCATATCATTTGATTCTGGGAAAGGGAGATAAATTTAGTTCCAAATACTGTATATCCAATTTTTTTTGGGACTAAACGAAATATATGTGGTCAATTCAAACCATTTTTTAATATGTCAACTGTCTTTCAAGTATTTATGGTGAACCTAAAATCCTAGAGAGGCTCCTTTGATGAAATGTAGTTTGTTGCTCTCATAAAAATGTAAGTAAAAGGATTCACAAAAGACTTCCTACTAAAGAAAGCAGCTGGGAAGCTACGAACCTTACAGAGGAAAAGGAGGAAGAGAAATGGGAAGCAGAGGACGGTTGAAGGGAATAGATAAATTAGGGAAAGAATGCAGCATATGGCTTTTGGTCCGTCCCCCCGACCCCAGCAGCTATGGCCAGAGGGGACCGTTGTATTGTGTTGTATCTAAGGTAGGATGGTGTTGCATTTGCGTGTACGTTTGCCCTTGGCATAGGATATTATAGAAAGAAAAATCCAGTCCAGTTCCAAGCCTGAAAAACGCTGGAAATAAAATGGAGGCTGGCTACAAGGAAATAAAGTTTCTATTTATTTGGTTTTCCAGAAACTTCAGTGACAGCAGCATGTTTTTTGGATGGCTGACAAAATGGCTGAGTGAGTGGATGGATTTTTATAGGGTTCTGGGGTTTGGTGATTGAGATGCTCCAGGAGGTTGTACAATGTAGCCTTGTGTCTTTTACTATTTCAATGGTGGTGGGTTAATCATATTATGTCCTAAAGGTCATGTCCTGTCCTTAGAATTTGGGTGGGGGATGTACATTCTTAATCCCATCAGCTCCAACCTTCTGTGGGAGCTTGTGGTTGAAGGCATTTTGTTTATGAATAGGTCGGCCCAATCTTTCTGAATGGATATAAAATCTCCATTCCAAAAGACCAGTCTCTTCTGCTTGAGATTGTTTTTATATAACAGGAAGACTGGGGCTGCTTTCTGCCTTTGTTAAGATTTTTCTCAATTTCTCCTTTGGGGAAATATAATATTCTTCCTCTTTTAATATTCTCCAAAATATTTCATTCGCTAGGAGGGGAGCAGGCGGGCTTCCCATATGCTGTACTCTTAGACCAGAAAAGAAAAAAAGCTGGGGGGGGGGATGTTCTTAGAATGGAGCAATTGGAAGCATTCTGAGTCAGTCTTTGATCTTCTTTACCATGGAGATGTGTCGCAGAATTTCTTTCTAGAAATACTTATTTCTAGAATAATCTACAGCTTCCTGCTTTATTCAGTTTATTTATTTATTTATTTTTTACCCTGATCTTTTGTCAGCTTCTGAGTCCCCGTATACACCAAAGTTGGTCCTGCCCTATTTTTGGAGAGTTAACTCGCTGACAAACTTGAGTTCAACCCTCTTTGAAGTAATTTCTTTTCAATATTGTGTTGTGTTGAAAAGAGCTACATACAAGCAGAGCTTCTCCCTAAAAGCAGCTAAAAGTGACTTCGCTTCACATCAAGGGAAAGGACAATGGGGGGGGGCTTCCAAATGGAGCAGTTGGCAACATTCCAAGTCCACTTCTCCAATAAGCTTTATTGGGGATTTTTTTCTTTCTTTCTGGAATTGGTTTCCATTTTCAAACTTTGATTTCCTGTTCACCACCACCAGAAATTTGGGGCAATTCTTTTCTAGTTCTGGAGAATTATTCTGCTGAGAGACAGACAGAGCCCTGTGCTCCTTTAAATAATTTCTTTAGCATAGTCTGCTGGGTTGGAAAGAATAAAAACAGGGGAAGGAAAATATAATCTATATAAAGGAAGACACTGGTAGCCCTTATAATGAAATAAATTATTCTGCAGGGAGGAGAGAATTTGCTGAGGTACCTCTTTAAGGAGAAATTACTGGTATCATGTGCTCATTATTCGTAAGATTTTTTTTCAGTAAAACTTTTATTAGAAGCATAAAAACTAATGGCAGAGAAAGACCCACTGGTCCATTGAGTCTGCCCTTTTGAGGTTTTATTTTGTTTTTTTCTTTTTATTTATTATTTTGTAATTATTATTATTTTATTGTATGTATCAGCAGTGAAATCCTCTGAAGTCTGCTACTGGTTCTGTGAGTCTGCTACTGAGCGCGCACATGCACGCTTGAGGTATGCCCGTGCAGCACTAAAAAAGGAACATTTTGAAGCCTTCAGAGTCTGCAAAGTTAAGTAGAACAGCGAGGGAGGGGAATCTGGTGTGCCATGCAATTTAGATTAGCTAGAAAGCAGGAAATCTGATGATTCTAGCTAATATAAATTGCGCATCATAGCTGATCATCGCCCAGCTGATTGTCAGAAATACCGGTTCACCCGAACTGGTAGCATTTTTTACTACCAGTTCACCCAAATCGGTCTGAACCAGTAGTATTTCACCCCTGGTATGTATGTATGTATGTATGTATTTATGTATGTATGTATGTATGTTGGGTGATACATGTGTTTATCGGAAGATTGTTTAAATTCAGTTACTATTGTTCCATTACCTCTGCTAGAAGTTTACTCTTCCTATGAAGTAATACTTGTTAACATTAGTTTTGAACTTTTGTCCTGTTAGTGTGATTCCTACTCTGTTCAGTATTATTCCTAGCTAACTAGTCCTGAAATTATCCATCAAATTATCAACCAAGTCTGATTCTAATCAAAATCTGAGCTCAGACAAGTCAGCTTGGCACTGCTGCCTGCTGAGGCTCACAGACACTCCACTATTTTAATCTTGTACTAGTTTTCTTCCAGAAACCAAATTATATATTTATTAAATAAACAAATAAATGGACCAAATGACTGATGCTGCCAAGCTCTTTATTTTTAAAGAGGTGCATAGGGGAACTTGAGGTTAAATGATATTAATATATCTTTCCTTGTAGGACAGATTGGGAAATGGCTTCAAAATGAACTATAAATGCATGACAATGTCGGTCAAAAATTGATTGAACTAAACAATAAACCAGCAATTTTAGTTATTTTAGCACAAACTAATAGTAGTCATTTTAGTTTTCTTCACTTCCTCATTTTCCCATTTTTTTTAGTTCTGAACTTAACTTTGAAATGTGAAATATTGTTCTACCTGTATACAGTATTCTAGTTTGCTTATGAGAAGTTTGAATTTAATACACTTAATACACTGATATGTGAACTGGACAAATTTCTTGCCAATCTCTACCCAGGAAAGAGCTTTTTAATACATTATAGATTATAAAAGGACTGTAGGTAGCAAATGTGACTATGTGGTGTTAGTTATATGATGTCCAGATTGTTATTCTGATGTCTGATAGGTCATATTCTCTAAGTGTATTTGTCTGTGACAGATAAATTATAAATTATAATAGCATGTAATTTATAAGATGTTATGTCATTTACAAAAATCATAAATTTTTCCTGGCTCTTACTCATTCTCTCCATTTAAGTAAAGATGATAGCCTATCGCTAAAATGATCATTTTCAAATCAGTTCCTCTGAACATAAAACTTATAGTGTAACTGATTTGAATTGAATTTATGTGCTTCAATAGCCTTGTACAGAATTGTAGTCTTCCAATCTCCTTAAAGTCCTCATCTATACACATATTGCTATACACCACTCTGAGGGAGATGGGCAATTATGAAATATAAATATATTTCACAAGATTTGCAGAAAATAGTTAAGAGTGACAGATCTTCTCAGTCATAGTTTGTGTAGCCCCCGTTTACTTTAATTCTGCAAACAAGTTGCATCTGTTTTACTTCAATGTGTGCTTGGTCCCAGCTAGCTCACTACAGATATCTATACTAGACTTTATCTTGGGATAATTTAAGTTTTTGCCGGAGCATGGTTGATTTTTGTTTTTTATATTATTTTGATCTAGCTATTTTGCTTTAGTTTTTATTTGATGGAATTACCACTGACAGTCCTTTGGAATTCAAATAGTTGCAAGTACTATAAATAAAATGACAAATATAAAAAACACAATTCATTTTTTTAAATTTAAGTTAATTTACCTAACTTCAAAGGAGAGACAAACTCACGGACAAACATATAGAATAAAACAGGCAAATCAAATGTCTATGTTGAGGCAACCAGTGATGGGTTGTGTGTTCAGATATGGATAAAATTAGTTCTTCAAACCTTCTAGAACACGCAGATAAAGAACGTAACTCCATGTTTGCTATAATCAAAATTGCTTTGCTATTTTTGAAAATCAATTTCACTTCTATATAAATATGTAGCATTATCTTAAGGATGAAAACAGAATTGGCATACTATCTCACACCTCTCTGGTGCCTAATATAAAAGGAGGAGGAATTTCATATTTTCCAAATCAATTGGACTCTGATTTATAAGAGGTTTTGATTTTAAGATAGCCTATTAAGATAAGTTCCCAATGGACAAGCTTACCATTCATCAACCTGATATAAAAGTTATGCTGCTTGTTATAAACCTAAATCTGGAAAATTAAAACAATTTCTCTAACTGGCAATTGGATTTTCTGAGTGAAAAATAAAACAGAGAATTTTCTGAAACTTCTGTTAATTTATGTATATATATATATATATTTTAAGAATTTATGACAAAAGTTACACAAAGCAAAACGTTCATTTCACTCTTATTCCAAATACACAATTTAAGTTCAGCTCATCTATGCAAATCTACTGCTGTTTTTGATAAATACATTTAAATGCATAATAAATAAATACATTAAATACAATCATTCAAGATACACTACAGTTTTTTCAAACCAAAGAACAGTAAATTATTACTTTCAGACATTATGGAAATTGACCCAAGCAATCAGTTTTGACAACTTAATATAGCCCCAAAACACTAATTCTGATTTAAACCAATTGATATTATACCCAGAAAAGGATCTAAAGTTATTATTTTTGGCATAGAAAACTCAGGTTATTCAATTACTATTAACTTCAGAAAATGTATTTCTCCCTGCTACACTTAGAATAGAAAACAGTTCCAATAATAGTATTTTTTATGTTGCTTATTCTAGAGAGGATACTTTTTATTGGAATTGTAACTGGGAAACAGGCAGACTTTGGAAATTAACCCATCGTCCCCCCCTCCCCCATTACTTAAGATTCAGTTTTTTAAAAAGTGATATTGCTTCAACCAGAGAGTGTTATTGGACAAGAATTGGAGTCATTTTTGAAGAACGCCTATTCTTCCTGAAAGAGGAGACAAACAGCTTAAAGCATATGATTTCTATTTTAAATCAAATATATTTTTGTTTGTTTGATTTAGATTGACACAACTGTTTATTTGTATCACAGGAGCAATAATTTTTTTGGGGGGGGGTGTCACATAATCTCTGCTTTGCTTGCAATTGCATGAGAAACAATTAAAGTATTCTGAATGATTTGCAGTTGGTATTTTAAAGTGCACTAAAATGGTGAATAGTTTCAGTTGCAGGACACTCATCCATATGGGGAATTCAGGTTACATATTCTCAATCTGTCTTCTACAGTGAGCTGAAGGAATGAAAAACTGTATTAAGTTGTTTCAGGGTGTGTGTTTAAATTGATTTATGAGCTCAGAGATGTTGAGGAAATGCATTTAGTGATTTGAAATGAATCTTTTTCTATCCTACACCTACTGATTATGAGATCATTTGGGGTATGTTGGGAATTAACATTAAATTATCACTTCGTTTTTCATTTCAGGCACTATGGTGCACTTCATCAGACATATTTCATTCAGTAGAGAAATTGTTGTTTTCAGTAAATAAAATGAGTTCATCTCTTGGTCTCCATTTATTTAAAACAATTTTATATTGCCCTTCATCTCAAATTTACAGGCAGTACTGAAAATAAAAATAAATACTGTAAACTTTCAAATGCTGTTATATTTTGGTTCATTCTAACAAAACTACGAGCAAAACAACAACCAATTATGTTTGTTTCTTGTTCTATATTTTATATAAAATTGGATTTAGGATACTCTAACTTATGAACCAAAGAGAATGTGGGCTAATAGTTACTAGGTAAACTTTTTAAACCTGATCTGCTCCAGTTACTTTAATTATAATTGTGACCAGCCCAAATAAGCATAATCAATTGCTTGTGGTGGTGGGAATTTTAGGCCAATGTATCTGAAATACTGTGCACTTTAGCTTTTTTGCCTCCATAATATTTCATACAGCCAAAGTGAATGGAATTTGCTAAGACGCAGAGCTTGTCAATCGAAAGGTCAGAAGCTCAGCAGTTCAAATTCCTAATGCCACGTAATGGGGTGAGCTCCCGTTACTTGTCCCAACTTCTGCCAACCTAGCAATTTGAAAGCACATAAAAAATGCAGGTAGAAAAATAGGGACCACCTTTGGTGGGAAGGTAACAGCGTTCCATGTGCCTTTGACATTTAGTCATGCCGGCCACATGACCATGGAGACGTCTTTGGACAGCACTGGCTCTTCGGTTTTGAAACGGAGATGAGCACCGTCCCCTAGAGTTGGGAACGACTAGCACATATGTGCAAGGGGAACCTTTACCTTTACCTAGAGAAAGGAAACATAAGTTAGGCAAAGGAAAATTTCCTAAATCACACTTTGATCTTAAAATTAGGAGAAACAACATTTTATGTTTGAATTTCTAGTCCTCAAGTTAACTGTTAGATACATTTGTAATAAGACTTCAGAGAAATGCATTGTTTTTTTAAAAAAAAATGATTTATATGCTGCCCTTCTCTGGAGACTCAGGGAGGCTTACAATGCATTAAGCAATAGCCTTCATACTTTTGTATATTTATACAAAGTCAGCTTATTGACCCCACAATCTGGGTCCTCATTTTACCTACCTTAGAAAGGATGGAAGGTTGAGTCTACCTTGAGCCTGGTGAGATTCGAACTTACAGTAATTGCAGAGAGCTGGTGTTAATCACAATGCTTTTAGTCTGCTGAGCCACCAGGCCCTTTGTGTTTGAAACATTGGGAAAAGAAATAACAACAAAGTTCTGTTGGTGCTATTCTGAAAAATATCAACATTCTTGTGGGCTGGTATATACTGTGCACAGGTAAGTACAGTGCATTCAGAAAATATTGAGACCCCCTTCACTTTTGTCAATTTTGTTATGCTGCAGCCTGATTCTACAGTTGTTTAAATTCTCTCCCCCCCCATTAATCTACACTCAATACCCCATACTGACAAAGTGAAAACAGAATTTTAGAAATGACGTAACAAAATTGAAGGGGGTCTGAATGCACTGTACAGGCACTAGAAGGAGAGAATTGTAAACTTGGAAAGGCATTCTGTGGTACATACAACTTTTGTATTTTAGTAGATGCCTACACACCCTGTACTACCTTCTCCAACTGCAGATCCTTTAGATGCTGGAATTATGAATTCCAGAATTTCCAGAAAGTAAGGGGATTCTGGGGGAAAAGCTGGCTTGAATTCAGTGGTGAAATCTGAACCGGTTTGCTACCGGTTTGCTGGCCGCGCATGCACACTGTGCGCCAAGCACACCAAGCGTGTGCTATGCACGCACATGCAGTCCACACCAAACGCTCGCTATGCATGCATGCACTACACACCAAAAGGAGGCTTGGGTAAAGTAGAACAGCGGGCGGGATTAGCTGTGCCACATGATTTAGCTTCGCTAAAAAGCAGGATTTCCTGCTTTCTAGCAAAGCTAAACCGTGCGGCACAGCTGATCATTGGAAATACTGGTTCAGAGGAACTGGTAGCTTTTTTAAACTAGTTTTTATCACTACTGGTTCGCCCGAACCAGTAGCATTTCAACCCTGCTTGAATTGTATACGCTTGAAACATGTTTGTGTGCAGACATCACCAAGTAAAAGCACTGTGAAACGATATATAAGTCTGATTATATATATACCGTATATGTTAAATGAGATAGTTAAGTGAGTTTTGCACCATTTTATAACCTTTCTTGTCACCATTAAGTCTGTTAGATCGGCGCAAAGGCAGCAGGCGAGAGTTGTTAGTGAATTCAGCACCTTTTTATTTCCAGCAAGCTGTGACTGTGCTCTGCTGGCTGGGCTGCCGGAGCTCGCCTTTTAAGGAGCTCCAGGCAGACCAGCCGGCCAATGACAGCAGGTTAAATCTCCCACGGTCCGGACAGCCAATCAGCGGAGAGCATGAAACCTTATGTAGATTCTAGCCAATCCGTGGCGAGCATGAAACTTTATGTAGATTCTAGCCAATCCGTGGCGAGCATGAAACCTTATGTAGATTCTAGCCAATCCGTACATAACAAAGTCAATCACTGCAACTGTTCATTAGCAATACAGTTGTTAAGTGAATGTGATTTTCCCATTGACTTTGCTTGTCAGAAAGTTGTAAAAGGGGATCACATGACCCTGGGACACTGCAATTGTCATAATTATGAATCAGTTGCCAAGCATCTGAATTTTGATCATGTGACCATAACTTTGAATGGTCACTAAGTGAACTGTTGTAAGTTGGGGACTATCTGTACATTACTTGGGATTGTTTCTTCAACACAATAATACAGAGACATGGCTCTGTTCCACAAATATTGGGTATAAAATGGAAGCTGCCAGGATATCAGAATCTCAGAAAGATTACACATCCTTCTAATCTTTCAAGTTAAATTAAGCCAACACTTTTCATTCACTGTTTATTAATATACTACTCAACTTCAAAGACAAACAGCTTTGCACATGCTCAAAGTCACTGCTTATGAGGGGATGTGAAATATAGTTTTATAAACAAAAAATATCCAACTATTTTATATCTTAGAATTCCAGTTGTATAGTACTGTATTGTATTTACAGCTGTGCATCTAGCTGCTAGTTGCTAGGAGGATGGCTTGAGAAATAAATTGAGGAGGAGGGAGGAAAAGGGAAGGTTAGTCTGAAGATATTGATTGCATGACACACCGAACCATAACTAACAGCCATGTTTTAGTTGAACATATTGTGTAAACTCAACTCCTACAGTTAATTTATGATTCAGTGAGTCATGCACACCCATATCATTAAATAAATCGTGCTTAAACTAAACATGAGTAAGCATATTGTGTTGACAATGAAAATATTAAAGAGGTGAATAACTTCTGTCTTTTAGGATTGACTATCAACATTAAACGACCCCATGGCGAGGAAATATGTCACAACTAGCACATGATAGAGTATAAAGGTCTTGGAAAAGATTGAAATGTTCATGCTATTGAAATGTTACCATGTGTCTATCCCTACAAAGATCAGAATTGTACAGGAAAGGGCTTTACTTGTGATTCTCTATGGAAGTGAAAGATGGGCTTTGAAGAAACAGAATATTCATGAACCTTTGAACTCTCGGGTTAGAGGGTATGTTATGTACCGCTTAGAAACAACTGGCTCATAGAACAAATCAGTTCAGAGTTCTCATGTAAAACACAAATGACCAGGGTCATATCGTCATATTTGGACATGTGAAGGCCCAGCACGCTAAAAAAAAAGTTGGGATGTTGGGAAAAGTAGAAGGAAAAAGGATGATCTGCAGTAGGATGGACAGACTCAATTATAGCCACAATGTGTGACTTCTGGAAGAACTGAAGGATAAGGTTGGAGACAAATCATAGAATAGAGTTGGAAGGAACCTTGGAGGTCTTCTAGTCCAACCCTGTCTGAGTAGGAGACCCTACACCATTTCACACAAATAGTTGTTCAGTCTCTTTTTGAAAGCCTCCAGTGATGGAGGCCAGCTATTCTACTGGTTGATTGCTCTCACTATTAGGAAATTTATCCTTAGTTCTAGGTTGCTTCTCTACTTGGTTAGTTTCATCCAAGTCTATGCGACTGCTAAGAGTCAACACCACCTTTGCGGTACATGATTATGTACCAACATCTATCTATAAGCATATCTCACAATCCATTGACCCAAGATACCAACGTTTTCTGGCTAAGTAGGGCACGAATTGAAAACCTGTGCTCTTTTAGATATCACTGAATTATAACTCCCCGAAGACCAAGCTAATGTGTCCAATGATGAAGATTGCTGGCACTTATAAATCAGCAGTATCTGAAGGACCACAAGAACCTCTAGTTTTGCCCTAATGGTTTATCATAATTGTCTTCAGCTGCAATCAGCATGACCAACCCAGATGTAAACAATTAAAGCATCTGGCAAGTACATTTATTGATTGCACCACTTCCCTCCAATTATCATTTTTAGTATAATTTTTTTAAAAAATCCTAACCTGAAGCATTTATTCTCCTTTCCTCAGAAAATAAATGGTGTCCAAGGCAGCAAACTTCGGGGATCTCACCGCTAGGGGATGGAAGGTTAATCAGGACCTTTTCTTATGCTACCTCAGCTCACCTAGTCAGATTTACTCTGAAGAACAACTATAACTGGTAAAGTGAACGGAATTTACTCTCAAGTAAGTGCACTCAGCCCCCGGGTTGAGGGAAGACTTCTTATAGCTGGAGAAGACGCCAGCGAAGGCGTATCTGGGAGAATATTCTGCGTTCCCGTGAACAGCTGGACTCAAAGAATGAGTAACAAAACCTTTGATTAGCCCCACCCGGGTTGCTTTCAGGATCGAAAGCTGCCGACTTCGGATCAGGCAAGAGGTTTGTAGCCAGACTTTCTCCCGACACTGAGAAACCAATCCGTTGGTGCGACGGTTTCCTTTTATCTGCGGGTATTTAAAAACAAACAAACCAAAAACGATTCGGATTTTCCCGACATCCTGTCGTTTCGCAAGGCAAAAAGCTTTAGTCTTACGTACTCCGATCCTATATCTCGGATATGTTTCTGCATATGGCCGGATTGCAATTGCACAGCCCTGGAGATGGCTGCTTCCCAAATGCTGGCTTTTTCCTTTCCTTACGCCGGTTGAGCATCCCACCTGCTCCCGCCCATTCCCTAATAGCGGCGACTGACAAAAAGTGAAAGCGGCCAAGAAGAGGACGCGCGTATCCAAGGGCTCCTGCGCTCGTACCTATCGCCGAGGCGTTTCCCGCGCCTTTTCCCTCCGCTGTTGTTAAATCAGGTCACCCCGGGATAAGAGGGGGTGCTGCTGGGCGATGCTTACTCCGAGAAACGCGAGCCTCCCTTGAGCTCCAAAGCGATTTGGCGGCAACGACTCCTTTTCTTTCGTCGAGGAGGCGGCGGCGGCTAGGAAAGAGTTAAGCGCCGGCTCTTTGCCTCCCCTCCGGGGTAGCGAACCGAGAGAGCAGCAGTGGAATTGCTGACTGACTCGGGAGAAAAAGGAAGAGAAGGCTGGTTACGATACCCCAACTACAGAAGACTCGTTGATCCGCTATATTGCATGCATATTGTCTTATTTTGCTTTTGCTTTTTTTTTATTATTTTGCTCCCCCCCTCCTCTCCTTTGAACCCTCCCATCCTCTTCTGCGGGACTTTCACGGCGCGTGTTCAAGCCCTGGAAGGAACCGCTCGTGCACACGCGCGCCCGCCGCCCGCCCATCCTCACCTAGATCGAGGGTTGCTTGCTTGCTTGGCTTGCTAGCTAGATGCAATTGCTGGCGCCGCTGTTTCCTTCTGCACCGGAAAGTTTCCTCCGCCTAAAGCAGCATCTTTGCAAGCGGACCGCGCTGCAAAAGCTTTGGCGAGAAGCGTTTTTCTTGGGGCGCGTCAGAATTTCGGCTTAAGATCCGTTCCCAAAAGA
Organism: Pantherophis guttatus; assembly: GCF_059756535.1. Classification (NCBI taxonomy): domain Eukaryota; kingdom Metazoa; phylum Chordata; class Lepidosauria; order Squamata; family Colubridae; genus Pantherophis; species Pantherophis guttatus. The sequence goes on along the minus strand of NC_142064.1, from coordinate 83,859,018 downwards.
GGAAGAGGAGAGACGCTGGAGTAGAAGAGACAAATCCCTCTCCCTTTTTTCCTCTCCCCCCCGCCTTTCTTGAAGGATTGTCGGATAACGAGGAAAAGGGGAAACGGCTCTCGATCGGGGAAGCCTTTTATTTCATTCTCTGCCGCCACCACCACCGCTTCTTGCTTTATTTTTTTTTTTAGTGACCATTCATCTCGGGGGATTTATTTGTGGAAAAATAACCAACTAAGAGAACCAAGCCAACTTGGAAAGCGGGGAAGAGACCCCCGCCTTGCTCTCTCCCATCCGCCCCAACCTTGTCCGTGGGTTTCCAATGTAAGGATCGCTCTCTGGGTTTGCCTTTTATTTTTTCCCCCTCCGTGACCAAATATCCAAAGGAACTGTGGAATTAGAAAGAAGCCGTTCACCGATCGTGTGTGTGTGTGTCTGTGTGACACCCAGCTGGTTCTGTTTCAAACGGCGCCGAGAAGAATCCAGGCGGCGTGCAGGTAAGGGAAAGAGAGAAGGTGCCTTTTCCCTTGGATTTCCCTTCCCACCCCCCCTTTGCCCGCTTGAAAAGGCACCTTGCATTGGATTCCTGCCTTCTCCTTCAAAAGTCCATCTCTGGGCGCCTCCTTTCCATTTCTTCACCACCAGCCTCGTTTTGGTTCCGAGGAGAGGGAAAGTTACTGGCCCCTGTAAAGGAGGATCCGAATTCGCCGATGGAAAGGAGGTGAAAACGGCTGAATGGAAAGACAGAAGGGGGACCCCGCACCCCTCCTTTAAAAAAAAAAAAGGAAAGAAAATGCACTTTAGGGTTGTTGAATTTCGGCTGTGAACGTTTGGCGCGTTTTCCCTTGGCGCCTTCTGTACCGCGGTCGCAGAGAGGGAAGCACCGGGCAAACCCAGCCTTTGCGTCTTTTAGGAGCAGCGTGGGTGGGTGAGGAGGGCGGGAAGGCACCCCTGGCCCAGTCTCCAGCGGCTCCTAAGTCAAACGCGGTTGTCTTGTGTGCGCTCCGGGATCGGCTGGGGATCGTTGCGCGTCCTTTTTCGTCCGCTAGAGGTTCCCCGGGAGCGCGGGATTGAGAACGCGGAGGGAGAAATACCCCCCACCCCGAAAATGGGGTTCGTTTCAGCCGCACCTCGGAGAGAGCGGCGCTCAAAACGGGGGGTCCCCAAGGCTTTCTCTATTCTCCCCCCCTTCTTGGCGTTTTCTCATTTCTGGTGTGTGTGTGTGTGTATGTATATATATATAGACAGCGAGCTTTGTGCTGTCACTTCTGTGCTTGACTTGGAAAGCTCGCTGTTTTCATATGGGGAATGGGGGGGGGAGCGTTGTCGGAGGTAAACCCCATCCATAGTCGGCATTTCTCTCAGGTTCTGACCAGAGGGGCTGCTTAACGTTTTAGAAATTAGTGGTTTAACTTTAGGTATCGTATTTAATATTTCCTTCTCTGTAGGTGATATTTGTTACAATTTTTCTCAAAGAGCATTTTAGGGTGACCCATTTATTTTTTTTAACGTGGTGGAATATACTTGGGAGTATCAGGAGGAAAGGTGAAGAGGAGAGAGAGTTTGGTTTTACTCCCTAGCTGTCTGTTTGAGGAGAGAAAACAAACGTGTATACATCCAACCCATAGGTTGGAACAGATGGGCAGTTTGGTGAATGCTTTTTAAAAATCCTCTGCACAGTTTTATTTAATTAGAATATTCCTTCTGTGATCTCGATTCTACTGGTCCAGACCCTTGTTCATTTTCTGCCACATAGTTATGATGTTTATGCAATCCATACATAGGTTTGATTAAGCCCTTCCTGATTTCTTCATTCTCAGAAGCCCACAAATGCTTTCCCAATGTCAGCTGAACAGCATCCAAGAATGAAATTGGATATAGTAGAATCAAGCATACTATAAAGGAAAGCCTTGTGCCCTGAACTAGTGATAGCACTCATGGGGAAGAGCATGAGTTAAGAAAATTCTGAACAATCTTCAGCTTGTAACCCAATGTTGGCATATTGTCACCAGCTATTGAAATCTTTTATTTCTTCTGGTTATTCATCCGAGAAGCTCTGGTGGCAAAAAGCTGTTGGCACTTTTTTTTGCTTTGCCCCCAAGTAAGAAAGAAAATGTGGGTAGGTTTTCTCCAGATAGCTCTGTTTCCTTGTGTCTAGACGCAAGGTGGTAGGGTCAGTTAAAATGATCCAGGAGTGACTAACTTGGGAAAACCAAACTAATTTATTAATCCAGTTCTAAAAGTTGTGTATATGTACAGATGCACACCCACACTCACATATATACTGTGTTATGAAGCATTGCCAAAAGCCTTATTTTCACTTACATCAAGACCAGAAATTTGCTTTATTATAACTAAATATGCTTGATAGGTTACAGGGCATGGATGATGCCTGGAGATTATAATCTTAGAGATTCAACATGTGAACAAGACTCACTGAATTTAGTAGGCTTGATCTCTGAATGCAGATATCTAGGACTGTAGTATTGCTATAGTAATAATGATTGGGATGATTAAGATGATAAATTTGTAGTATCTAATCTGATTCACATGTGTTGTATGAAATACCAATGCATGCTTAAAGCTCATTCATCTAACATGAGGGAGGGTAATATACTCTATAAAAACTGGCCTTTTTTGAGTTAAAGATTTAATTGATATTAACTTGTATAACTATAGCACATCTTCATAGCATATCTTAATATGGAAAAGATTTTAATAAAGACAAATACTGTCATTGATATATTTGATATACATTGTGACCAGGCCAGCTTAATTTTCAGCCAATAGTTTCAATCAGTCAGGATTGAAAAGCTTTTAAGTTTAAAAAATCCTTGTGACGTATAATTGTGTATGCTGTATAACAATCGCATTGTTGATTGCCTTTATCAGAAAGCTGTCTGCTGTTTTCTGATAAAAGGCTTAAAGACAGCAGCAGATGAGCTGAAGTAAGTTTTGTGACTCACTTTCTTACTGCAACATTGCTAGAATAGTTGTGTTAGGACCTGAGAGGGTTCCCCCCCCCTTTTTTTTTAAAGCTCAATTTTATTTGAGATTTTACTGGATCATTTTAATACAAATTTAGCTAAACTTTGAATAGCTTGCCACAAAACTTGGAGAGATAGGGGTGGGTGGGCAGAAAAGGCTGTTTTCATTTTGATACAATATTTTAAGTGTCCTAAGTGTGAAATTCATCATGTGGAGATAACTATAAACTAATATAAAGTATTATTGTTAACAACGAAAAATTATATGGGCTTCTAGTTTCAGGGAAAAAAAGAAAACCACATGAATTAGACCTCAAAGCTGCATAATTGGTTCCCTATGGTATGAGTGGATAACTAGAGAATACCTCTGGTAAAGCACAAGTTAGGTAGAATGCCAATTTTAGAAGTAAGGAAAAGAATAAGAAAATACTGAGTCAATTTCCTGTGCATATTTATTTAATTGCATTTCAGTGAGAATTACTTATAAGAAGTATTCTTACAGTTGCAGCTTGAGGGGGAACAGAGCAATCTTTCTGGGGGGGAAAATCAGTATACGTGTCTTCACTATCAACTGCCAATGCTCTGCTAAGGCAACACCCGTTACAGGGAGCACAATAAGAAAAATGGTCTTTATGCATAGCAAATGTGAAAAATGGAGGCATATGTATTTCCCAGTGTTATGAGTTGGCTATTCATTATTTTACTTGGCAGTCCTTGTTTTCTAAGAAGAAAAGGAGCTTCATTTATCTATGATTTTTTTAAAAAAGCATCTGTCATATGTTCTGATGTTATCTAAGATCATGGCATTGCTTTTAAATTAGTCAGATTCCTCTGATTTATCCTTTATTTTGCTGTTTAGGTAAATGAGTAAGATGCAATATGTTTGTGCTGCTTCAGTAAAATGACACATCTTGCTGCATTTATTTTGTGTCTAGACATTCTATGAAAGGTCTCTAGGTGGAAATGTTTTCCTGTGTAGAAAGAACAGAGGAAATACAAACTACAAGAGATGTTCTTCTATGACAGCTAAACTATCTCTAAGCCCTGTAATCCATTTAACAGGTACCAGTGAATTAAACTGAACATCCCGGGACAATATTGTTAAGTTGTAAACTATAATGGATGTGGTCTTAAGGTTCTCCTAAGACATTTTGTTGCCTGAAGGGAGAGGCAAAATGGAGTGCTCAAGTCTGTATGCTGGAAACAATCTGACTGGCCACTATTTCCCACCGTGGTTAGTATGTTTTATGGTACTGAGCACAGCAGGCTAAAACAAGACTATGTTTTGTGACGTATACCATATAAGGATCTCCCCCCATGATTTCTTTCCACTTGTCGGATAGCAGCCATTCTCTGATCATTGGCAGAGTTTTTCTTGCATAATCTTGATGGGTGAAGAAAGTTGGTCTCTCTGCTGCTAGAAATGCACCTTCACGGTTATTGCCCGAAAGTGGATAGGCACGCAGTATTCAATTGAACTGAATATTTTAGTTGACCAGGTTTGATTATACACACAAGGAATTTGTCTCTGGTGCAGTGTACATTCAGTGCACATGCAAAGCAACAGAATAATGGTCATCATCATACCAATAAGAGAGGGCAGTAAGAAAGATAAGAGGGAATAATAGATAGGAAGGAATAATAATACTACATCTCTTCTACATGGTAAATACGCATAGATAGCACTGTGAGAATTAGGTGTTCGGCAGAGAGATGGCCAAGGGGAAAAACTGTTCTTGTGCCTAGTTGTCTTGGCCTGTGGTACTCTATAACACCATCCCAAGGGGAAGAGTAGAAAACATGTCCAGAATATGATATCTTCTGAGCCCTCCTTCTGATCTGCACAATATACAGATCTTCTATAGAAGTGAGGCTGCTTGCAGTTGTATTTCTGCAGTCTTAACTATCTGCTGGAATCTGTACCTGTCCTGTTTGGTTGCTGTAGCAAACCAGAGTTATAGAAGTTATAGAAGACTCAATAACTCCTCTGTAAAATGGTTTCAACAACTTCTGAGGCAGTCAGAAGTTCCTGAGTTGACACAGGAAGAATGTTCTTTGTTGTGCCTTTTTAATGCTGTTTCTAATGTTAAGTATCCATTTCAAGTCCTGGGAGGTTATAATAGAACCCCAAAATTTGAAGGACTCTACTGCTGATGCTGTCAAATATGGTAAGAGGTGGTAAAATAGAAGGGCTGCTCCTAAAATCCACTTTCATCTCTACGGTTTTAAGCGTATTCAGCTCCAAATTGTTACAGCTGAACCACAGGGCCAGTTGTTCAACCTTCTGCCTATATGCAGAGTCATCACCATCTGCAAACTTCAAAACTTCAACAGATGGTTCCCTTGACGTGCAGTCATTGGTATAGAGAGAAAAGAGTAACAGAGAGTATATACATCCTGAGGGGCACTTGTGCTCATTGCCCAGGTTCTAGATGTAGTTTTCCCTAACTTCATCTGTTGCTTCCTATCTGTCAAAAAACTGATTATCCATCTAGAAGTAGAGTAAGTACAGTGAGTTCAATCTTTATTAAATTGGGCATCTTCCAGATATGCTGGATGAGCTGTTTGGCTATCCTGGGAGAATTTATGGCATTTAGAGGACACCAAAGCGGCATTAGAAGATTGCATGAAGCCAAATTAGCATTTATTCATAGACCAAAGTTGATTTTTTAAAATTTACAGCTGGTTCTATAAATATACTTCATTCTATGTACTATTTCAATCAATATTTTAGTCCTTGACCATTATATTGTATAACAAAAACTACACAAACTTACCAGCTATCATGTGAAACCTTTACAAGACTTTATATGTATACACATAAAGTATGCCCCACATACTTATATATTATAGAATGATTAAATCTATAGAACTCTATAGAACTAACTAAAATAATGCCTAATTAGAGTACAATAGTAATTATTTTTAAATTATTATCCAAGACAATGTAAAACTAAGACATTAAAAAGCTAAAATAAATCAGCAAAGATCAAAATAGAGAATATAAATATAGGCCATTTCTGGGCCAGTTAACATGGACTGTTATTAAAATTCCAGCCAAGATTATGTGCTGCTGCACCAAATTTGGCTACATTATGAATTGTGGAAGAGGAATAAAGTATCTAGAAGTAATAGGCCAGCAAAAAATTGATGTTTACAGGCTAATAACCTTGGGAATTATGGGTATGAAGTACTTTTAAAGGATATACTGTGAAGACAGACATAGCTGATTATTTCAATTTGTCCTGCAATCATATGGCAGGAAAGTCCCATGAAAGGAAGATTTTGCAGTCATGCAAGGTTGAATTATTATTCTATATCCATTATATGCTGTCTCAGGAGAGTTTTTGCCTACTCATCCCTCCCAAAAAAATGTGAGGGAGAAAACCCAAGTACTAAATAGTATTGTTTCCATATCTAGGTCTGTTGAAAAAAGATATAGTCTTAAACAAGTTAAGTATGGATGACTGTATCTCCAGGACTGCCTCCAGTCACAGCCCAACATTTGAGAGACATAGAGTTATCTGAAAAACAGCTTTTTTAAAAAATTGGAGGACAGAATGACATTCAGAGGGGCAAAAACCAGAGGGCCAACTGAACTTGTAAATAATTATTTCTAATAGCTTAGCATCAAAGAGTTTAAAAGTTACTGGTGTGCAGTAGCTTTCTCTAACTTGGAAGAACTTTGAAACAGTAGTAGTTATTCTTCTGAACATATAATAGTCATATATTTTCCACTGTGCTATAAGTATGAATAATTCAAAAATATAAAGCATAGTGTTTTTACATTGAAGTTTATTGTATCTTTGGTTTCTTCGGATAAAACAATTTTGATTTTTAAAAATATAATTTATTTCCATCTGAGTCCTCTTGCTCTGTTTATCCAGTATGATTTTGGAAAGAATGATCACATTGTCAAAATAAAGTAAGCCAGAAGGGTGCTTTTGTGACAGTTTTGGTGGCAAGCACAGATCAGTTATGGAGGATTTCTAACTTCTATAAATGAGTTCAGGAAATAGAGTTAAATAGTGGGTATTATGTTTATTAAAACTGCCTAGCACAAAAATGTGTTTGCGTAAAACTAGAGTCTACCATGCTGAGATGTTTTTATCAGCTTAAATGAGATTGTGTATGAATCTGAAGTAATTTTAATTGATCATATTGATTTGTTAGAAAAGTGTGTGGAAATAGTTATATGGCATTACATTTATTGGAAGAATAGTTATGAGAAAACATGGTATTTGAATTTGATCTTTCTGTGTACTTAATTTTGGCTGAACATATAACCATATTTTCTGCATTATAAATGGCAGGTTCCTAGTTGCACAGGGTAAGATCTTCAACATGGAAATTTATCAGTAATTTCTTACAATGACGTTGCAAATTGAACTTTTATCTATCATTTTTCAGATACATTAGCCATTTGTTTTCTATTGTGATATTTACAAAGTGGGATTTTTTAGTAAAGTGAAACTTGCTTGGGACATGCATATTACTTTTTTAACAAATAGAATCTAATTTGTTTCTCAACAAGCCTAACAATTTAATTTCTTTTGTTACATGTTTATCCTGTAGAACTAATTTATTTCTAATATATTATTCCTCCATGAATGATAAAGAGATTGATTTGTGTGAGGGTTTTTTTTGTGGGGGGGCAGAAATTTCTTTTTTAACTTTGGAATAGTCAGAAGTGGAATCAATTCGTATAACGTTCTAGCTGTAACTTTGGCCATGTTGACTAAGGTTTCCAGTTTTTGAAGACAATTGTTACTCCAAACTGGGAGAGGAAACTTGTTGGTCCTTTGCAAGCAAACCTGTTACTTTTTCTTATTGATTAATTGAACCATTAAGTTCCTATATTTTAACCAATTTTAGTTTTTAGAGAAAAACAATATTTTATGAATACCAAAAAAAAAAAAAAAAAAAAACCCCACCAAGTTAATTTAAAATATTTTAAATTTTATATTCTTTTAAGTGGCAATTTGGATAAATTTTTATTGTATGTTATCATTTTGTTTTGTCTTAAAAAAACTCCACATATACTTTCTGGAAACCATGTTCCAGGAAGAACACTCAGTTTTTTCACATAACCAGAACTTACCAGTAAGCCAATCATTAAAAAAATATTAATTATATAATATTTATAATATTATGTAAATATACAATATGCATAATGGTTTTCTTCCTGTGCTGTATTCCATCTAGAATTTCTCACCAATTAACATAATAAATTAATAATAAAACAATCTATAAACTGCTTAAGTGGCTTTTCTCATATTTAGTTGCTAGTTTCCTTCCGAGTCAAGGTGATGGTTGCTACCTATGAAGCCCTAATTGCATAACGGTAAAGGTTCCCCTCGCACATATGTGCTAGTTGTTTCCAACTCTAGGGGGCAGTGCTCATCTCCGTTTCAAAGCCAAAGAGCCGGTGCTGCCCAAAGACATCTCTGTGGTCATGTGGCCGGCATGACTAAACGCCAAAGGTGCATGGAATGCTGTTACCTTCCCACCAAAGATGGTCCCTATTTTTTTACTTGCATTTTTTACATGCTTTCGAACTGCTATGTTGGCAGAAGCTGGGACAAGTAAAGAGAGATCACTGCATTACGCAGCACTAGAGATTTAAACTGCTGAACTGCCGACCTTTCGATCGACAAGCTCAACGTCTTAGCCATTGAGCCACCACTGAGCCACTTGCATAGGGCCTGGTTATTTGAGGAACCACTTGTTTCCCATTGTTTCTGTCTGGCCATTGTATCTGCCTGACCAGTTGGTCCATTCTAGGTTCCATCAGTTCAACACTACCACCTATCAGGACCCCAGAAGCATGCCTTCTCCATAGTAGTTAGTGCCTGCACTCAGGAATGAGGTTCTTCCAAGGTTCAAACAGTCCTCACCCTTCTGGTATTTTGAAGGCCTTCAAAGATCTGGCTTTTCACCAGACCTTTAATAATAACAATTTTTACCACTTTGTTCTTTTTCTTTATTCTCATCTCAGTTTGTTCTCTTGGCTGTCTTTTTATGTGTTTTGCATTTTTTTCCTGGTTTTAATTTTTTTTTTTTACTGATTTGTAAATTGTCCAACATTTACATAGCTTCAAAAATAAAATGGATAAAAATACTTTTTTTTTAAAAGCAAGAGAGGATCTTTTACTGAACTGTATAGCCCCAATGGGCCCTGGTCTTATTTTGGTTTAGATACTAATATTGAACCTATTTTTCTATTGCTTGTGATCTGTGGCCCTCTGGCTAATACTTTATGTGGAGATAGCCTGCACTGTTATTCATCTGATTACTAGCTTAGTTCTGTTTTGATTTTTCTGCCTCACGTGCAAAATTGTTCTTGGCATGTTTGAATGACATTTTAGTGACCCTGTATTCTGTTACCAGAATGCCAGCCATTTTGTTTATGTTTATATTCCCTTCCTTCTTCCCCAGAAACCAACGTTTGAAATAATATTTGCAATCACGCTGATCAGAGAAGTGCTTCTGATGAGAAACTAATCTTGAATTCCCTTTGAATCCTGAAGCTGAATCCTGTCTGCTTTGCAAAGGAATTTCTTTCTTTCTTTTTATTGATGCGCTACTGGCTATTTCATTAGACTGTTTCTTGTAAAATTTATGCTGCATGGGAATAACTTCCATCTTTACACTATAACTTAGAGGAGTAATGTGCATGCTGTTTTCTGGTAAAGAAAATACATAAATTTATATGACTATCACCATTATGTGTCAGAAATGTATGTATGCTTACTGAGAGTCAATTTATGTAGTGGTGAAGGCTAGAAGCTAGGAGACCATGAGTTCTTATTCTACCTAGGTACAAATTAACTTAGGTGACCTTGGTTAGTTGCTTTCTCTCAGCCCTAGGAAATGGCAAGTCACTTCTTGCCAAGAAAATTTTTGGGATATGTCCAAGTGGTCTCCAAGTTTTGGACACAATTTAACAGAAGAAAAAAAAATTGTGTGTGTGTGCGCGCACATAGTACATATGTACTATGAAGATCAGATGAAACAAACAGTATTGTAGATAGGAAACAGGTGAATTCTAATAACCAAAATGTTGGGTCATGGCAACACTTTCTCCAAACAGTTCTTTAAAAAAAAAAAAAACCTATTCCTATGTTTAGGAATATTGGTAATTCTGTATTGTCTTCTGTCAATTGTATATTTCATCCTCTTCTCCCTTAAACTAAACTTCTGGCTTCCAATTGGGTAGCATATTGTTTTCTTGGCAATGATATGGCATCTCTTTGCCATTTCGGTTCTTTCCCTGCCCAATTGAATTTCTTTTAACGACTGATACATTAATGCAGGGTTGTGGCTTTTACTTTGAATTTCCACATTTTTCCTCGAAATGGAGATGTACACAAAGGAAAATAAACAGTAATTTGATTCTGAAAGCCATTTTTTTATAGTGTTAAGGTACCAGACTGAAAACTGTAAGTTGTAGTCCCACATTTGGCATAAAGCCAGCTGGATAACTTTGGGCCAATCACTCTCTCTCAGCCCTAAGAAGGAAGCAGTGGCAAACCACTTCTGAAAATGCTGGCAGGAAAGGTCACATCCTTGTTCACCTCCATTTGCTGAGAGTCAATCCTAATTTGAAGATAATGATTTTAAAAAAGAAACTGAAGGCTTGATTTTGGCTGCTCAAGAGCAACCTATTCAAATTAAAGCAATCAAGGCCATAAGTGAAAAATCTTCAAAAGATTCAAAATGCAGATTGTGCAAAGAGTCAGCAGAAACAGTAGATTATCTACTCAGATCATGCAAAAGATTGCACAGATTTATAAATGACATAATACAGTTACCAAAATGATTTACTGGAACATGTTTTAAAATTATCACATGCCATTAATGAAAAATAGATGGGAACCTGGAGTTGAAAAAGTAAGTTAAAATGAACAGATTAAAAATATTGTGAGATTCTAAATATGAACTGATAAACTCTTGGTTTATAACAATCCAGATTTAACTCTAGTTGAAAAGAAGAAAGTGTGGATAATTGATGTGCCAATATCAAGAGATAGTGGAATAGAAGGCAAAGAGTTGGAAATAAAATATCAAGATTTGAATATCGAAATTGAAAGATTAGGCGTAAAGAAAAAGGCCACACTGCTTGGATTGTCATATACTGCATATTACATAATGCATTTTAACATCCTAAATTCTTAGGAAGATTTCGATGTTATGAAGATCAGTTAAAGTACTGGAAGCTGTGGTTTCACTTTTCTCTCCATAATAAAAATATTAATAGTAAAATTAAATGGGGAAATTTTAAAAGCTTAAATGATTGTACAATATAGGAATTTTTCCTTTGAACTTATGGTTTCTTACAATATGCATACAAATAAATATAAAATATCTGTTAGCCAGGTTTGCATTAGAAAGATTTAGCAGAATGTTTTTTGTTTCCGCAGTAGAATTCGCAATCTGGCAGATTTTTTTCAGCTAATACAATTTTGAGAAAAAATCCAAATAAAATTTTTAAAAAAGGGAAAGCACCTATCTTTTTCAATGGAATGAAAAACTCTTTTTAATGGCGGTTTTTAACTACTGCATTTGTTTTTACAAATTTCTAATTTGACTTAATTTCTATGGTAGCAGAATTTTTAAATGGAACGATTATGGACTGAAGATGAAGTTGAGATACGGTCTGTATAGGCAGAATTATTTATATTTAACTCTGTTCTTGTAGATCAGGGGTGTCAAACTCAATTTCATTGAGTGCTGCGTTAGGGTTGTGTTTGACCTCGGGGTGGTGGTGGTTGTGGCCAGGGTGGGTGTGGCCAGCTCGATGTCACTCATGTCGGGGGCGTCTGTGGTGGCCTGAGCGCTCTGCCAGTGAAAACAGAGCTCAGGAGGGCCCTTCCATTTTCATTGGCAGAGGCACCAGATCTAAGCACTCTTGGTTTGACACCCCTGTTGTAGATAGATCAGGAAAAAGACACCACAAGAAATACTAGAATCTACCTTATTGATATAGTGTTGAAATTTGAAGCCTGACAGCATTTCTCTTCCCCTTCGTCTTATACCAAAGAGAGTCAAAGCAGTCTTGAATTTCTTCTTCGCTCTTTCCTGTCTTTCCAGGCTAAACTCTTATTTTCCTAATGGCTGACACATATCTTCTTCAAAGCTATCTCTATGCTCTTAGATTGTTGCAAAGCATAGCTAATAAATCAGGATCTGTTTGAAGCTACTTTTATTTTATTTTTTGCATTTTTGCCATTCTTTCAAAAATCTTGGTAGATATCTCATGTAGGAATATTGCAATTTTGCTAATAGAGAAACTATTTATTAGATTTTTAATCTGTCATTATTATTTTATAAGTAACTGAAAGTGATGAACATTCTTAATACTCCTTCCTCCTATTTTCCCCAAAACAACAACAACTCTATGAGGTGGGGTGAGCTGAAAGAGAGAGTGACTGGCCCAAAGTTACCCAGCCAACTTTTTCGCCTAAGGTTTCTAGATTGGTGCCTTGTTTTAAATAATGTCATATGTAATTTATAGAAATAATAGATAAAGTTTAGAATAAACTACTGGCCAGATTTTCCTAATGAACTTTCTGGTGGAATGGGCATTTGAACCCAAAGCCACATTTTCAGCCTGGGAAGTGAGAACTATAGTAGACAGAAGCTTGTGGTATTCATTTCACATAAAAATAGGTCAATTATTACTTAGTGTCATTTTAATTGAATGATTTGCTATGTAAAACTGTTCAGCTTGGACTGAAATTAGATTTCTTCAAAACAGCAGCCTCTCTCTTTTATCCATTATGAACATAAAATTTGATATATAATATGCACAGACACAGCCATTAAAACAAGTGGCCCATACCTTGTTGCACTGCCCACTATATTAGGACTGGCAGTCAATTGCATCTACTTCTTGCTAGCTGCAAGAGTTAAACCAAGCTTCAGATAGTGGATATTTTCATAGCAACATTTAAGAAAATTGCTAGCTGATTTTCCATTATAGTATGATTGTCATCAGAAGTCAGTTGTCTTAAATTTGCCCTGGTCTGGATTATCAGGGAAGATTTCAGCCACTGAATACCGATTTTAGCCCCTGAAAAGGGACTAAAATTGTAGTTTATTAATGACAATTAGGAAACTACAATTAGGACAAGGGACATGGTGGCTCAGTGGCTAAGATGCTGAGCTTATTGATCAGAAGGTCGGCAGTTCAGCAGTTCAAATCCCTAGCGCTGCGTAATGGAGTGAGCTCCCGTTACTTGTCCCAGCTTCTGCCAATCTAGCAGTTCGAAAGCATGTAAAAAATTCAAGTAGAAAAATAGGGACCACTTTGGTAGGAAGGTAACAGTGCTCCGTGCGCTTTCGGCGTTTAGTCATGCCAGCCACATGACCACAGAGACGTCTTCAGACAGCGCTGGCTTCTTGGTTTAGAAACGGAGATGAATACCACCCCTAGTGCCGGAAATGACTAGCACGCATGTGCGGGGGAACCTTTACCCTTACCTTTAATGACAATTATTGCCTTATTTGTCATCACTATTTTGTCATCTTGAACTCTACTTCATTTTTATTTCTTTAGAATGAACACTGCCACCTTCATCAATGCCAGGACTTACTTTGATAGTATCTTACATAGGTGGTCCTCGACATACGACCACAATTCAGTCCATAATTTCTATTGCTAAGTGATACATTTGATAAGTGAGTTTTGCCCCATTTTATGATCTTTCTTGCCACAGTGTTAAATGATTCTAGCTTCCCTGTTGACTTTGCTTATCAGAAGGTCACAAAAACAGATCATATGACCCCGGGACTCCGTAACCATCATAAATATGAGTCAGTTGACAAGCGTCTGAATTTTGGTCACATGACCATAGGGACTCTGTAACGGTCATAAATGAAAAATGGTCACAAGTGACTTTTTTCAGATGACTTGTAATTTTGAACAGTCACTAAATGAACTGTCGTAAGTAGAGGACTACCTGTAGTTAGCATATGCCTTTAGTCAAGAGTGTTGCTGAAAAGAATCTCATTTCACAACATTCCTTCAATATCTCTCAACGTTTCCAAGTTTCAGTATCTCCTCTTCATCTCTTTTTCAACAATAGCTGGTGAACCTCTAGATTTAGCACTTTCATTATGATTTCAGTAACAGCGGAAGAATACTGATCTGTGTAATTCAGTAGTTTTAGCTTTTGAATTATCATATTTTTCACTCTGTTGAATTTCAGGGTGGGGGAATGTTTGGGTGAATCCAAGTTTATAATCGCTTGTTGAATCAATAGGTATTTTTGAAGACACATCCTTTAGAAATCTGCTCAATACCTCTCATTTGTTCACAAATGTCAAAATATTACCTGTCTTCAGATATAATTTCATTTTTGATCAAATGAGTTGTTAATAAAAAAAAAGTGAAGAAACAACACAATGTCTCTGAAATCAACATTTTAATGCCATTGGATTTGTTATTAATAATGTACGCTGTATCATACTGCTAAGCAATTATGTTGTTAAAATGTAAGTATAAGCCTGAGAATATTGACAAAAAAATCAAATGTTATACTTTGAGCAACAGTGATGCTCGTAAACAACACTTTTTTTGTTCATTTCATGTTAACATAATGTTCATTGCATTGCTATCCATTATCTTATAACCAACAAAAGTACTTTTTGCCCAGAAATAATTTTCTATGGCATCTTAAGTAAATGTTTCACTTTGGATCATAGCACTGAGGTATATAGTAGTATTTGCATAGATCTTTGCTATTGCAGTGTTTTATATTTTTTTTAATTATCATAGAAATTCAGTGATTGCACAAAGACACTTTTGTGATTAACAGCTCTACTCTGAATTAGTTCAGAAATTATTCGCTATTTTCCACATATTTCATATACCGGTTGCTGGTGGATAAGAATACAGTGTGTGAATGTGGAGAGATGCAGAATCTGGTCCATTTGTTAATCTGTTGATTATGTATGTATGTATATATGTATGTATGTAATTTATATGCCGCCCTTCTCCCGTAGGACTCAGGGCGGTTTACAAAAACAAAACAAAGAATTACCTAAGCAATTAAAATCAGTTTAAAATTAAATTAAAATCAATTAAAAATTATTAAAATTATTTGAAGTCACCCCTATGGATTCAGCCCATTTGGTGAAAAAGCCACGTCTTCAATTCGCGGCGGAAGGAGAGGAGGTCCAGGGCTGTCCTGAGGCCGGTGGGCAGCTCATTCCAGAGGGTCGGCGTTCCCACAGAGAACGCTCTCCCCCTGGGGGCTGCCAGCCGACATTGTCTGGCTGACGGCACTCTGAGGAGGCCTGCTCTGTGTGAGCGCACCGGATGGTGGGAGGAAGGCAGGAAATGATCCTGCAGATACCCCGAGCCTAAGTCATGTAGGGTTTTATAGGTGAGCACCAGCACCTTGAAATGAACCCGGAGAGCCACTGGCAGCCAGTGCAGCTCGCGCAGGAGAGGTGTCACACGGGAGTACCGAGAAGCCCCCGTAACAACCCACGCGGCCGCATTCTGAACTAACTGTAGTCTCCGGGTGCATCCCAAGGGCAGCCCCATGTAGAGGGTGTTACGGTAGTCCAACCAAGATGTAACAAGGGCATGAGTGACTGTGGCAAGGGCATCCCGATCTAGGAAAGGGCGCAACTGGCGCACAAGGCGTACCTGTGCGAAGGCTCCCCTGGTCACGGCCGTCAAATGAGCTTCTAGGGATAGCCGTGAATCCAGGAGGACCCCCAGATTGCGGACCCTTTCTGAGGGACTAAGAATTATTACCAGTGGAATGTACCAAAACTGATTTGTTTTTGGCCAACAATAAACCAAAAAGGTGGCCTCATTTTGGTATTTTAAGCAAGATCAGTTTTGTGAAATAAATAAAAATATACTGGTTATATATAATACCAGCTATATTTAAAGTAATTTCTCTGCTTATTTTTTTCTTCTGTTGGTTTTGTTGTTCCAAATATTGATCCATTACAGGGTGATGGTTTTGTGACTGCATGCTGGAAAAACCCATTTCCTGAGTCTTCTGCATGTTTTTAATCAGGGACTTCTGTTCTTTAAAATACTGGATAACTATCTTCAATATAGGGTTCTCCACATACAAAATAAAATGCATATCCCTAAAACTGCATACTTTTTCTGTTCCCAGAAATGATATATACAGGTAGTCCTTGACTTATGAGCACAATTGAGCCCCAAAATTTTCATTATTAAGCAAAACAGTTATGTGAGTTTTGCCCCATTTACAACCTTTCTTGCCACAGTTGTTAAATGAATCATTGCACATAACATGTTGTTACAGTAAGTGCCCCAAAGGTGCTTTTTCAAGAGGCAACTGGACTTTTTGGTTTTTCTTTGAAGATGTTTCGCTTCTCATCCAAGAAGCTTCTTTAGCTCAGAGCTGAAAAAGCTTCTTGGATGAGAAGCGAAACGTCTTCAAAGAAAAACCAGAAAGTCCAGTTGCCTCTTGAAAAAGCACCTTTGGGACAACCATGACCTGGATGACTGAGAATCTCCATAGACATGTTGTTAAGTAAGTATGGTTTCCCCATTGACTTTGCTTATCAGAAGGTTGCAGAAGGTGACCACAAGACCCCAGGACATTGCAACCATCATAAATATGAGCTAGTTGCCAAATTTTGATCACATGACAATGGGGATGCTACAACGGTAGTGAAGTCTAAAAAATGTTCATAAATCACTATTTGAAGTGCTGTTGTAACTTTGAACAGTCACTAAATGAGTAGCTGTAAATTGAGGACTATCTGTATTGTGACAATGTAATCTTGGATATGGTGGTAGAGAATACTGTGCAAGCTTACAAATACTTTAGTCTATTGGTTTGATTCTTGGAAATTCGCTGAATTATTAGTGACTTGAACTATACAGTCTTTTTCCAAAGCAACAAATAGCTTTCTGATAATAAATGAATTAGGTTTGTATTTTTTTCTATTAAAGGTGCTACAATATTGCTTTAGACAGGAATTGCAGTATTTGATTTATTTCAGCAAGAATGGAAATACGATGGATATTTTACATGGCCATGGTGATAATGTGAGCATTTAGCAATTGAAATAGATGTTTCTAGGTATCAAAAACTTCACCTTTGATAAAGGATCCAGTCAGACATTCTTGGCACACAAAAAATAAATCTAAAATGTAATAGGCTTTACATTTTAACTCCAAAGGCTTTCCCATAGAGTCACTTTGGCTAACAACAGTACACAATTGAGCCCAAAATTTATGTTGCTAAATGAGAAATTTGTTAGGTGAGTTTGTCCCATTTTACGTCTTTTCTTGCCACATTTGGTTAAGTGAGTCACTGCAGTTGTTAAATTAGTGACACGGTTGTTAAGTGAATCTGGCTTCCCCATTGACTTTGCTCGTCAGAATGTCGCAAAAGATGATCACATGACCTCAGGACACTGCAACTGTCATAAATATGAAGCAGTTGTCAAGCATCTGAATGTAAATCATGCAACCATGGGGATGCTGCAACAGTCATAAGTGTGAAAAGTTGTTATAAGTCAATTTTCCCCCTCCCCCCGAGATTTGGATGGACCCAATCCTTAGCCTTTTGGATTTGGCTCTAAAGGCCTGGCTGTTTTCCAGGGCATTTGGGCTAGGAGGTTAGGTGAAGTCTGCTGTTGATGTGTTTCTTTGCCAGGCAACAGGAATTATTATTTGTAACTGTTGATTTTAATCTTTGTGCACTACCCAAAAGGAGGGATAGCAATAGCAATAATACTTACATTTATCTACTGCTTTACAGTGCTTTGCAGCCCTCTCTCTAAGCGGTTTACAGAGTCAGCATCTTGCCCCCAACAATGTGGATCTTCATTTTACCGACCTCGGAAGGATGGAAGGCTGAGTCAACCTTGAGCCAGTGAGAATCGAACTGCCAAACTGCAGGTAACAAGCAATCAGCAGAAGTAGCCTGCAGTGCTGCATTCTAACCACTGCACCACCACCGATAGTTTAAAGGGAGGGCTTTCTAACCCCCAAATACAGTTTTGCACACAATTTCATTCTGGCTGGGAAAATACCATCATACTGTAATCAAATCAATTCACATTGTTGCTTGTCTTTGTCTCCTTCCCTTTCCCAGCATTATAGACTTCTCTAGGGAGCCAGGTTTTCACATAATGTATCTGTAGTATGATAATTTTCTCCTAGTCATTTCAATCCTAACTGAAGATCTGGGTTGATTCCAAACTGCAATACTGTTTCTATCCTTCTTCTATAGAGTCCAACTAGTGCTTCCATCTTGGTATAACAGGAAAAAACAGCCTGCACAATTCTGATTTTTGTAGATATGGACCAGTTGCGGCATCTGAATATTAGACCACCCTGAGATATTACAGCCTTCGTGTCTATATGCTGGTGGCCAATCACTTGAGTTGTGAAGAGCGCTACAGTGGTCGTAAGTGCGAGGAGTGGTTATAAGTCACTTTTTCCAGCAGTTTCATAACTTCAGCTGGTCACTAAATGAATGGTCATAAGTGGAGGACTACCTTTACTTACTAAGAATGGAATGTATTGTCCTAGAACAATAGATTCCTAATATTGTCATTTTCCTTTGCTTAACTTTTGAAGAGCCAAGATTGAACACTTGGCAGTTTTTCTGTGTACTGCTTATATACTTCTGTTTAGCTTACTTCCCTTATTCACTCCTAAAATGAGTATTGGTATGTACTTTTAAAAGCACAATTTAAAACAACATATCAATTAAAAAAGATTAAAATTAGAATTTGTTTTAAAGTGGAGCGCCATCAATAAGACATATCAGAACTACCACTAATTGCTGTGATGATGAGAATTACTTTCATCTTGTCTGATGAAAGATAAAATTATGACAATTTTTTTTTGTTTACTCCATTTGAGAAAAGTGTAATAATCATAGTTGTTTGTTTTCTACTTCTTTAGTTTAATTCAGTGCATGATAGTATATCTGCTAGTAAGCTAGCTAATTCCCAGGGGAATTCTACCCACAAAAAAAAAAAAAAAAACACCAGTTCAGATGGGTTCAAATGGATTTACGGTAGTCAAATCTTTTTCTTTTCATTGAAGTTTAGGGCAACTCTTTCTTCGAAGTAAAGCTTAGTTCAGCATTATGTTCCAGACCTAGAAAGCAAGACTACTGAAAGCTGGTGGAAAAGAACCAAAGAATGCACTGCGGAGCACTTAAACACATCAAAAGTAAAGAGCCCACAATTCAACTTGAGCCAAACAGCCTTTTCCTTGTTTTCCCCTAATTACACATTCTAGAACTCTGCGCATTAAATGTTTACTAGAACCAATTTGAAGCCTGTCAGGGCTTCCCTTGAGCTTAATGGAGCTTACTCCTAGGAAAATGAGCATTTCAGACCTAATTATTTGAATGTTCTAAATAGAGACAAAATTGAACAGTTCCAGAATAAATTATTTCAGTTTGCTCTTCCCCCCCTAGTATAGCTGTGGAGGAATCATTATAGTAGCTTAATTTAAATTCTTCCAAAATGCAGTACTCTCAAAGCAACAAGTGTAGTTTCTATGATTCAAAGAAAATGGGGTGTAAGCCATAATTTTAGAAACCTTGATCCCAATTTTGCTTTGAACTATTCTTCACCATAGTCTGTTATGTGCAATATTTCTATTTATTTCTGTGTGCAATATTACACATGGCCTGCTTTTTGCAAGTGGCTATACAAATTGATTGGACGAATGAATCAATGAATGAATGAGGTTTTGAGTTAATTGTACATTCCAATGGTGATTAGCAATAGTAGGCAAGACTGTCAGATTATCGTCTCTGCCATTGCAGGTACTGCTCAGGAAATTCATTTTTAAGGAATATTTGATCTTCTAGGATATGGTTGCCTCTAATGATTTCCCAGCCCATTATGGATAGTCCTTGATTTACAATCATTTAATAAATATTCAGAGTTACAATGGCACTGCAAAAAGTGACTTACAACCCGTCTTCAAAATTACAATTATTGTACTACTCCATGTGATCATGTGATTGCAATTCACTTAATGACCACTGTAAAAATGTTCATAGAATCAGGCCCATATTTGTTCAATGTCACATCGCTTAGTGATTGAAATCCTAATCCCAATTGTGGTGACTACTTGTATCATCTATGAGTGATTTATGTTACAGTGGTGGTTTTTCAAGGCTACTGTGCTGTTGTAAAGATTTTCTAGGACTTTTTGAGATGGAACTATATTACTACTTTTATCTCTTTATTTTACCTTCTTATCAAGTTGAGAGAAATCATTTGAAAGACAAATTACCTCTTTTGATGAAAAGTATAAATAAAAAGTGAAAATAGAATAGATGCTATCATTACATTCTGCTTCAATATATATAGCATGTGAAAGCCAAATGGCAAAATACTGCATAATTCACTTTGCTCACTAATTCCTCAAGGACAATAATGTAGACTTCCAGAGAACATCAAGTAAATGGCTTGAATCTAAAACTGCTGTTGCACCAAGTGATAAACGCTTCTCTGCTTGAAAGCTGGATGCCTGATTTTCTCTGAACAATGTTAACTTTATTCCGCACCAGTTTCCCAACTTTTTGGGGAGTTTATTGAATAGGAAGTCAACAAAAAGTAGGTTTCTCCTTTGCACAATTAGAGTTTTTTTCCATAATAATATAATTTTGTCCAAATTTTGTAGATTTACAGATTAATCACATGATACAAACATTTTTCACCAAGTGTACATTCTCTTGGGAGCCTCAGAGTCTCAGATTTCTAATTAGTATACCTTTCTTTACACCCATGTTTGCAAACAACTATGTGCTGTATTCACAGTTAAAATAGGTGATGACAACATGCAAAATGGCTCCCATCGGTTTGTTTGTTCTCAATATTTCCTTCCCGCTTACTTAAAAAAGTGTAACATTTGCAGAGTCCTGGTGAGGCTGCCTTCAGAGAACATTTCAATTTTTTTTTCAAATAATTGTATTAAGATTATAATTGGAAAAGTAAAAACTAATCAAACCTACTAAATTATCACCATCTCTTAAGATAGAACAAATGCACATTTCTTCTCAGTTCTCATCTCTTTAACTATTAACAAAGCCTTAAATTCTTATCATTCATTCCTAGTTAACAAAAATCCATTAAATACTACCAAAGAAAACTGCACAACTATTTTAAGCTTGATCAAATAAACCCACTCTCAATTCCTTTCCTGTACTTTGAATGATCTTAGGTTTAATTTTTTTTAAATAATGTCCTTGATCCTGATTTGTTTTTATCTTCTCTTTGTCATCTCTTGGCAAATGCTTCAAAGTTTTAACAGCTCTTTTGTAAATCCAGTTAAAAATATCTGTATTATTCTTCTGAATTAATACTTGTATGTCCTTTTCAGATGTCACGATATTAATCCAGTGTATATATTTTTTTTGCATATCATTCTTAGAGCCTGTCATATTTAAATCCACATTCAAATCAATATTTAGTTTTATCTGATGTAACTTCTGTAAGAGTGTTTGCCCACTGTCTTGACTATGATAAATCTCAATAAAAGCATCCACTGTTATAATATATTGTTCCATTTTGTATTAGCATGTCTAATCTGAATGCTTTTCTTCTTTAAGTAAGTTTTAGTTTTATCTGGTTCCCTCAAATGTCCAACACTTCAAAGTCCCATCTTAACATGTTATCTTTACTGAAACCAAAACAGTTATCTGCTTAGGGCAGGGGTGTCAAACTTAATTTCATTGAGGACTGCATCAAGGCTGTGGTTGACCTCGGGAGGCTGGGGTCATTCCCACCCAGCTTGACGCCACTCACTGGATGTGCTGATTGGGTGGGTGTGGCCAGCTGGGTGGATGTAGCCAGCTTGACGCCACTCCCCAAACTGCTGGTATGTTTCCTCTTTGCATTGGGTAGACCGGGCTGAAGCCACGCTGCCCCAATGTTTCCTGTTCACATTGGGTAGACTGGGGTGAAGCGATGTGGGCCGGCCCCTTACATTTTCTAGGATGGCCCCACAGGCCGGATCCAACCACATCACAGGCCGTATCAGGCCCGCGGGCCTTGAGTTTGACACCTCTGGCTTAAGGATTCTGTTTTTCTTCCTATACTGCTTAATTTTCTTTGCATCAGAACACCAATTGCTATAAATGTGGAAAGTGCAAATAGTCTTCAACTTACAACCAATCGTTTAATTACCATTCAAAGTTACGATGGCACTGAAAAAATTGACCCTGAATTCATGTGATCAAAATTCACTTGGTAATTGGCATGTATTTATGATGGTTGCAGCATCTTGGGTCATATAATCACCAGTTGCTATCTTTTCAGGGGGCTTTCAAAAGAAATGTCAATGGGGAAAACCGAATTTGCTTAACAACCAAGGGAGTTACTTAATGACCCTGGCAAAAGAGGACAAGACTCACTTAAAAACTACATTGCTTAGTGATAGAAGTTCCACTTCCAGTTATGATTGTAAATGAGGATTATTTATATTATGAATTGAGATGGTGGTATTTATATTGCTCTAAGATGCTCAGTGTACTGTTATTAGTCTTTTTAGAATACAGATAGTGTCCAGAACCTTTTGTTCCTTTTAACTGAAAATGGTATTGAATATACAACCTGTTGAAACTGAGACCATGAACTAACCCTATAATAACAACTTGCCCTTGGGCGGTAGCCTAAAAAAACGTTGAATTGCACAAGGTATATTAACATACGGGGGTCATATTTCTTTCTTGGCTGCACTGAAAGAAGAAAGCAGGGTTCACACATTGCACTAAGCCAGTGATGGCAAACCTTTTCGGCACCGAGTTCCCAAACCGGAACGTGTGTGCATGTGTGCGTGCCGGAGTACTAGCAACCTGAAGACCAGCTGGCCAGTGCACATGCACACGCATTTTTGGAAAAACGGCCTGAAAACGGCCTGGAAAATAGCCTGTTTTTTGGGCTGTTTTCAGGCACTCCAGCGCCCACAAAGACCAGCTGGCTGGCGCGCATGTGCGTGCTGGAAACCAGAAGAGCAGCTGGCAACGGTGTGCGTGCCCACAGAGACGGCTCTGTGTGCCACCTCTGGCACGTGTGCCATAGGTTTGCCATCACAGCACTAAGCCATATTGTGATTTGTTAGGAAATTAAAGCAGAGCCCAGTGTGTAAATCCAATCCATGTTTTTAATCAATCTTTTAATATTTATATATTTTTGTGTTTCAATTTTAACATTTAAATAGGCAAAAAAATTATATTACATATTTAAAAGGAATAGCAATACTAAAGAAAGCCAAAACAATTGCGCTGTAGCCTATATTAAATGGTTTAAACTAAGGAATAACATTCTGTAAAGTAGATGATGGTTTTAAAATATGAAAAACCACATTTTGAATTTATTGTTACACTATAAGGAAATCATGCATTTTGTGTGTATGGTTACGTGTGTGGGTGACTGTATAGGTTACATTTAATACCCACATACACACACACATTAGCTCAAGGTGGCACATATACCTAATATTCCTCTTATTTTCCTGACAATAATAGACTTGTGAGGTATGCTGGACTGAAAGCGGCCTAAAATCACAAGACAGGTTTTTGTGAGTAAGGCAGGATTAGAACTCACAGTTTCCTGTTTTCTAGGCAGGTACTTTCACCACTATACCAAACTGACTCTTTTATTTCCTATTTGATTTACAGTATATTCTATTTATAAAAAGAATATAAAAATGTGTAAAAGAGCATTGTTTAAAAAGAAAAGTGGAATAATTTAAAACATTAACATTTGGTTTCCATTTTTTATTTATCTCTGCATAGAGTGGCCTAATTACTTTTATACACATTTCTTTCTTGATAGAAATATTAAACCTACTTAACATGAAATATATGTATAAGACTGAATTAATGTATTATTTTTTCTTGTGCATAGTTATTTGTTTCCTTTTGTTAAGCGTATTTTCAAAGCTTTGTTGAATAATGTATGTTTAAACAAAATCAGATAAATAAATTGTTTCTGAACTCAGGTAAATCTTTTTACTTTTATCCCTGAAAAAAATATTTTTGAAATATTGTATGTTGTGAGTTGAGCCAAAAAAATACCAATCCATGTTATTATTGAAGCATTTATTATTACAAATATGAGTGTTGGGGTGATAAATATGTAAGATAAAAATAAATCGCCTAAAATGTCAGGAATGGAAAATGTTTTTGGGAAAACATCACAGACAACAGTGGGCTGATTTAACTTTCTTTTTATAGGCTAGTTTGCTCACAAATGCAGTAATTGTGTTTCAGGTTATACATTTTCTATGGAAATGATTAAGACACTAAAAATGAGAATTTATCATAAATTGGTCATTCCTGAAGAATTGTGGGATAGATATTTATAATGTCAGACTAAACAGCAAGGGAATTTTTATTGTAATGTGTAAAAGTTACTACATCTCTACATCTGCCTCATGTAAATATTGCCCCAATATTTTTGAAAGACCTTACCTCTCAAACTTTACATAGTTTTTTTCTTAATAGGCCTTGAAAGAGTGCCAGTTAGTGTAGTGGCTGAGGACTAGGCTAGAAATGGGAAACTGTGAGTTCTAGTCTTGCCTTTGGCACAAAGCTAGCTGGCTGATCTTGGCCAGTCAGCCCTAGGCAGGAAGGAAGGGCAAACTACTTTTAAAAATCTTACCAAGAAATTTGCAAGGACTGGTTCATCCAAGACTAATTTGTCAAGACTGATTTGACAAACTAAAAAAGGTCTTGACAGACAACTCTTGAAACATGTCAATGAAAACCTTATTGAAAAAGTAAGTAAAAGAAAAATTGGTATCGTCATGTGTCATGGTTACTTGTTTTTCCTCATTGCAGTGAATTAAAAAGCAGTGGAACTGTAAAATTGCACTGGACATGTTCCTTTTCTCTGGTATTTATATTCTCATCAAATCTTCCAACCATACTACACTGCAGGACTCCTTCTCAAAGAACATTTGGGATTTAATTACGGTAGCTAACTAATTTCTCATAGCACGGACTTTGGAAACTGATTTTAAAAATATCTCCTTTCAGATAGAGCATCATCTTTTGTGTATTAAGTGATTACAAATAATTTTTGTTTAGCAACCATAATTGGGCCTAGCAACTTGGTTGTTAAGCGAAACAGCTAAATAAAACTAACTGTGCTTATAAACTTATTTCGTCTTTCTTTTGGCTTAACATACCTGTGAAAATCATGAATGCAACGATTGGTTGTAGTTACTTTTTCATCACCATTGTAACTGTGGATGGTTGCTAAGTGAGGCATTCGTTAAACAAGGATTACCTATATTCCTTTTGTGAACTGAAGCTTGGTCCCTCTATTTGTTTTTTTTAAGCAATAGATTAAGCATCTGACATGCAACTGCATGCAAAGATTTCATTCTTTGCATCTCCTTTCTCAAGGATGTAAACTTTATCAGGTAGAGCAGAGAAGAAACCCCACCAGATAAGCTAATACTATTTAGTCATCAATGGATACGTGGAGATAAACCACATTTACATACCATTCAAAGTGACAGTTAGAAAACTAAGAGGGGAAAACATCCTCTCCAGCAGTCAAATCCAGCTAAGCAGGGATTAACCTCAGCCAGTCAAGCAGAAAACAATACCCTAATCTTGAAGCTACCAAGGAGAAAACCACACCTCCATCAACACTGGCAGGGAAAGCTACATGTGGGCTTTGCTGCCTGTTTATACATTTACTACCAATAATGGTTCACTACCCCAGTTAGGCAATGAAATGTCTGCAAGCAAACAATGAATCTCAGAGAGCATCAAGGACTCCATAATTCTACTTCAAACAGAATCTTGCAAGTTTGAAAGTACAATGCAGATAGTATCTCAATTTACAACAATTTGCTTAGTGGCCATTTGAAGTTAAAACGGTACTGAAAAAAGTAACTTATGACCATTTTTCACACAACTGTTGCAACATCCCCATGGTCACATGATCAAAAATCAGAGTCTTGGCAACTGACTCATATTTATGACCATTGCAGTGTCCCAGGGTTATGTCATCACCTTTTGCAACTTTCTGATAAGCAAAAGCTGGGAAAGCCAAATTCATTTAACAACCGTGTTAGTAACTTAAGAACTGTAGTGATTCAGTTAACAATGGTGGCATGAAAGGTCATAAAATGGGGGAAAATTCACCCAACAACTGTCTTGCTTAGCAACAGAAATTTTTGGCTCAATTGTAGTTGTATGTTCGGGACTACCCAAATTGTGGTTGTATGTTCGGGACTACCTTTACAGCCCAATAACTTAGAGAGGGTCCCTCCTAAGTCTCTTGCTCCACCCACTCTGAAGCTGTGGGCTCTGCTCTTTCTTATCTGACCATTCCCTAGGCATCTTTTCTTTACCTAGTCGCCCTAAGTCATTCTGAAATCCCTTTTTTTAAGATCATGGAGAACTGCTTTTCTTAGTGTATCTTTAATATTAGGCTGGATGGTTATATAGTTCGAGATAGTTTAAGGCATGTTGTTATAACTCTTACTTACCTTAAATCAGGGGTGTCAAATTTAAAGCCCGCGGGCTGGATCTGGCACACAGGCTGTTTAGATCTGGCCCACGAGGCCACCCTGGAAACTGAAGGACCAGCCCGCTGTGCCTCTCTCAGTGAAAACGGAGCTCGGGGGGGGGCTGCCTGTGGCTCCCAGTCTCCGTTTTTGACTACAGCGGCCTCCAGCTCTGCCAGCGAAAACAAAGCCTGGAAGGGCCATACGCGGCCTTCTTAGGCTCCGTTTTCTTTGGCAGAGGGCTGCAGGACATCAAGCTGGCCATTCCCCCCTGATCACGCCCACCCCAGCCATGCCCACTCGCCCCCCCTCGAGGTCAAACACAATCCTGATGCGGCCCTCAATGAAATCGAGTTTGACACCCCTGCCTTAAACTAAAATCAGTGGGCTTTTCATGAGACAATTATTCCTCTAATGAGTGTTACCCTGAGATCAAACCTACATTTTTATTCTTGATTGTTATTCACCTCATGCTTCATCTTGATTTATTATATTTGAATAGTGAATGCTTCATATTTTATGTGTCATCTAAAATATTCATAGCAGACTGTTGCAGAGCAAATACCATATTTTTCTTTAGTGATAGTACTTTTAGAAATCAAATCTGCGCACGCCTGTCTTGCGAGAAGGGTTTCATGTCCCAGATGGTGATAAATTTAATTTCAAACAAGACAACTGTAGGATACAAACAGAGTTAAGAGTGGCTTGCATCTAGCATTCACAATTAATATTTATATCTATATATTTTATAGGCAGTGTTAAGAACAAAAATGTGGATGCTTTAGTAGCGAGTTATTTTTCTACCTTGCTTTTGTAGTCTTATGAACAGGTATTGGTAATGAAGTCGAATTAGAATGATGTTTTCTAAACGTTGCTTATAGAATGGAAGGATTGAAATTTAATTATTAACTTCCTGTTTATGTGTGTTTAGATTATCAGTATAACCATCCTTAACAATAAGGGACTAAAAAAAGTACAATTTGAAAATGGAGCTGGTTTACCTCATGTCCAGTTGCCAGTTTAAAACTAATGAATGCTGCTTCTCCCATGGGAATGCCACAGAAACTTGGGTAATCCTCCCCCCCCGCCCGGACTATCTTATTTGCTTATCCCTGATTTTAGTGGATTATTTATCATTAGGGCTGGTCTCTTCAAATTTCCAGGTCTCTAAAATATCTTGCATTGCATCTGCCTCATTTTATTTCTGTTATTAAACATTTGCAAAAAGGCAGTGCTAGTCTCTACTTTTCTGTAATTATCTTCCTCCCCTTCCTCCTGTATTTTTTTTTTTTTTTTGAGAATGTACCTCTTAGTGGAGGGTTAAGTTCCCTTTGCTATTACACCTACATACACTGCATGGTGCTTGAGGAAAATCTGCAAGATCCAGAAAAATACTTGGTACACAAGAAAAGTCATCTTAAATAGAATGTTTGAAACAACTAATGACTGTTTGTTAAAAATAGTTGCTTAGTGACTTTTGAAGGAGAAAGTGTGTATGTATGTAAACAGATTGTTAAAGAGGCAGATTGCATTTATGACTATTTCAGAGATCTCCAGTTTTTTTTTTTTTTAAAAAGTACTTTATTTTTCCAGTGCTTCCCATGTAAAATCTCCAGAGAAAACCTGTTTAATGAGATGGGCTTAGTGAAGTGGTTTTATGAATTGTGTGTTAGGCTGGCGAGAAAGAGCTGTTGAAGTTTGCTTATTTCTCTATTTGTATTTTTATACTCTCATTACTGCTTTTAAAATATGAATAAAATGAAACTTTGCTTACATTCTGGCTTCCTTTCTCAATAAAAGCAGCAGCACTGTTTTTCCACATTATGTGGGAGATGATTATGTATGAAAGGATTGAAATGCTTGTATTGGAGATCTTCATGTTTGTGTTCTCCTAAATGGTTTTTGTTTTCTAGACTTCTTGTTATGTATTCTGAAGTATGTTTGAAAATTTGGAACTGAAAAAAATGCATGATTCTCTAATAGGAATTAAAAAAATAGAAATAGCAGCTACTAAATATTTATTTAGAGAATTGTTATGCTGCCTATTCCCTTAACAGCCTAAGGAAGACTTTCGGTGAAATGTTTAAAACAATAAACATAATTAAAACTATTTTTTAAAACATTATTAAAATTGCATATTTTTAAACAATGAAATGTTTTAAATTTAAAAGGTCTGTGGAAACTACCGCATTTCTCTGAAAATAAGTCCTAGCATGATTTTTCAGGGTGTTTGTAATATAAGACCTACCCCCAAAATAAGCCCCAGTTAAGTTATTCAGCCAGAAGGATGCATTTAGTACTGCATTTCCCCCAAAATAAGACCTAACTGGAAAATAAGCTCTAATGTGTCTTTTGGAGCAAAAATTAATATAAGACCCAGTCTTATTTTTGGGTAGTATATTTCTAAATTGCAATTAGCTTTAATTCTACTGTTAGTTTGCTCTATATTATGGGTTCTGCAGAAAGCAAAATAGGATGGGGGGGATGGGCAGTTTCTTAAATAGCTTGATCCTCAGCGGTGCAGAATTTTATATAGGAGTATGAACACCTTGACTATCCATTAGGAGGCATCACGTACTACTCATATACCTACATGTAGAGTCAAAATCACGTGAAGTGTTAATATCACTTTATAATGCCTTGGTAAAACCACACATGGAATATTGCATCCAGTTATGGTCGCCACGATGTAAATAAGATGTTGAGACTCTAGAAAGAATCCAGAGAAGAGCAACAAAGTTGATTAGGGGACTGGAGACTAAAATATATAAAGAATGGTTGCTGGAATTGGGTATGTCTAGTTTAATGAAAAGAAGGATTAGAGGTAACAGGATAATGTTTCAATATCTAAGGGGTTGCCATAAAGAAGTGGGGGTCCACCTATTCTCCAAAGCACTTGAAAGCAGGAGAAGAAGCAATGGATGGAAAATAAGGAGAGAAGCAACCTAGAACTAATGAGAAACTTCCTGATAGAACAATTAATCAATGTAATGACTTGCCTCCAGAAATTGTGGATGCTCTAACACTAGAAGTTTTTAAGAAGAGATTGGACAACCATTTATCTGAAATGGTAGAGAGCAGGGGGTTGGACTAGAACAAGGCTGTCAAATTGGGCTCCGCGAAGGGAGAAACATCACAATACGTCATGTGACGGTGATGTGACACAGCAAGTTTGACACTCGTGGACTAAAAGATCTCCAAGTTACCTTCCAACTCTGTTATTCTGTGTTGCAATTTTGGACAATTTCCAAGGTTTACTGGATTGGCACGCAAATCATTAAGCTAGGTCTTTCATCCAGGTTAGGATTCAGTTTCTCAGTTGAAAGATATTCAATGGCTACCCAGAATCAGTATTGGATCCAGAGGGTCCCCAAGACAATAAATACAATCCTTTTGGATGAATGCTGCTCTTCGAGATTAGAGAATTTTCACAAAGCTCTTGTCAGGATTGGCTTTCAATTTGTTCTCTTATTCCCAGCCTTGATCTTCCAGGGATACTGGAAAATACGCAGGCTCAAGTTCACAGAGAAGAAATATAATTTAGTATGAACAGCATAATGATGACTATTGATTTCAAGCCTGCGATTAATCCTTCCCAATAGTTTCATTCATTCTCTATGTTCTTCCTCTGTGGTTGCTGCATTGATCTTATGATAATGTCATCATTATTCCCACTTATAACATAGTTAATCAAACCTCCTCCTTGCTGTGAACCTCAACATGGTCCTTAGAAGTCAATATATGAAGGCCCTAGAAGACGTCGGTAGACTTTGGACTGGCTGCTGTTAGGGCAACCATCCTGTTTCAGAAACATACCTCTCAGGGCTGCCTGGAAGCCAAAGGAGTCTGCTGGCTTCCATGTGTCGGCTGATTTAAAAATTGAACCCCATCCATACAGCAGGGAAAAAAGAACTAATAGAAAAGATAAAGATAGCAGTTCTGTGATCCCTGTTTATAGATCTTTCCCCCCAGGACAGAAAAAAAATTCAGACTGTGAGTAGGAAACAAAGAGAGCCACTCAGGCACATCTGTTAAAAACAACCAAAACTAAAAGTCTTGTGGTATCTGGCACTATTTCTAAGACTGTTTACATTAAGGGCCTTTGGCCACTCTATGGATCAACACTCTCCATGCTCCTCTGTCTCCCTTAACTACAGGTAGTCCTCAACTTATAGCCACAGTTGAGCCCCAAATTTATGTTGTTAAGTGAGAAATTTGCTGAGTTTTGCCCATTTTACAACTTTTCTTGCCACATTTGTTAAGTGAGTCACTGCAGTTGTTAAAAATTAATAACATGGTTGTTAAGTGAATCTGGTTTCCCCATTGACTTTGCTTGTCAGAAGGTCGCAAAAAGCAATTATGTGACTCCTGGGCACTGCAACATAAATGTCACAAATGTGAGTCAATTGTCAAGCATCTGAATGTAAATCTTGTAACCATGGGGATGCTATAATGGTTTTAAGTGTGAAAAATGGTCATAAGTCACGTTTTTCAGTGATGATGTAACTTATTTGAACAGTCACTAAATGAACTGTTGTAAATCGAGGACTACCTGTATTGCTATCTTCCAGACCCTGTCCACAGAAAGAATTCTTGCCTCCTAACTGTTTTTCTTTTCCTACCAAAGAGGACCTCAATATAGAAAATAAAGACAGATAAGCAAAGTATTTCCTAAAATGATATAGTAGTGGGTCAGATAATCAACTTCTGGTTCTTGCTAATAATACAAACAGTTGTGAGCAGTGGCCCTATTTTATTGTCTCAGTTGGGTCTTGTAGATTGCAATTTAGAAGACCTAAAAATATTCACAGATCTGATTACTTCAGGCTTCATGAATTCCTCTGAGATCCAGTCTCAAAATAGATCCATGATATTTTCCTAAAGCTTGCACTCAAAACAAGCAGGTAAACAAGTATTGCATAGCCAAATGTGCTCGTGCAAAGAGAATGACCGCTTACCGTCCAAATTTGTTAAAGAAGTAGTGATAAGTAGTGACCCCATAAGAAAAAAACAGATGACCATTGGTGTTGCATCAACGGAAGTATGGGTCTTCTCTTGCTGACATGGCCATCTCATCGAGTGTAGTGATCACTTCTAAGTCTACCATGTTTCCTGAAAATAAGACCCTGTCTTATATTTTTTTGAACCCTGAAATAAGTGCTTGGCCTTATTGCCATGCACTCAAAAGCCCATTTGAGCTTATTATCAGGGGATGTCTTATTTTGGGGGAAACAGGGTATATGAAATACCACTCACGCATCATCACAAAATCTCCAGAACCATAAAGCCTACAAACTTGAAATTTGCCACGTATGTTCCTCTTGGCTTCTAAGTGTTCACTAAGAAAGGATTTTTCGAAATGACAATCAGATCATTAGTATTTCCTATATTATTTTTAACATGCTCTGTTGCTAAGGAGTTCTTCTCCCCCTCCCCACCTGAAAAGAAATCTGTTCCAAATGCAAAACACAAGCAGAGGACAGGAATTTCAGTTTCAGTTTTATTTTCACAGCAGCAAGTAGGGGATAGGATAGGGGAGGCTTCTGTGGGGCAAGGCTGAGGGAGAGAAGGGGAGAGGAGAGGCCGATCATAACTACTCATTAATTTTCAATCTGTAAATGTCGATTCATCAAGCCCGATCACATAGTTTCGTAGCAGAGCACGGGTATTCAGTTAGTAGATATATAAGCCCACAAGTGGGAGCAACCAGTGTGGTAGCTGACAACCAGATGGGAAGCAAGGAAGATCGGAGGCTGCAGTGTCGAGATTGAACCGTGTCCTCCCTGCCTACGTGAGAGTGAACATCAGGAAGGGGCCGGCGGAGTCGGGCGAGAAGGGCTTAAACAGAAAAGAGTGGCGACGGAGAGTGGAGAATAGACTGAAAGATCACGGAGCTCGACAAGCCGGCGTAGAGAACAAGAAATTGAGGTCGCTGAATTACCTGCGCAAGAAGAGGATCGGTGGGCATAGGGAGTAAGGAAGCCAAAAGAATTCAGAAGAACTTTTTTTTCTCTATTTGCTGGTTAAAGCAGAAAGATGAATTAAGCTGGAGATTGGACTCTATCTAATTGTGCCAGAGAACAGGAAGTGCAGCCATTGAAGAAGTCTGACGGAGCAAACTGAAAAGGACAGACACGGAGACGATCTAGCTTCGAGGCTTACCATAGAGTTTTGACAGTGGCAAAAGTAAACGTGAGAAGAAGACAGGACTGGATGAGACTGGCGGCTGAGTGAGAAAGAAAGAATACCCTTTGCTTTTGGGAAAATATTGCTTGCCCCCAACTAAAAACTTGGAGATTTCCCCCTCTTTTCCCCTCTTTCTTCTGAAAAATCTTTTTTTTAATATTTTGATTCTCTGCATATTATCATTGTTATCAACAGGAAGCGTAGATCTCTATATTAATTAATTGCTTATATATAAGATATATTCTTACAAAGTTTATTAGATTTATATCTATTTATTCAACCATTTAATTGTATTTAATTATATCTATTTACATTTATATTTATCTGTACAAATAATATTTCCATATATTGATATATTGCTATATTAGAATTACAATTCCTACACATATTAACTTATTGGTAATCAGAAGTATAGAAATTTGAATTAATACTTTTTTAAGCAGTAATTTAGATATAAGAATTGTAGTTATAGAGCATAGATTTACTTAGGAGTTAACGGGTTATTGTGATTAGAATTACCAGGTCTTGCTTACTTAACACACTAATTAATTACTATTATAATTACATAACTATAAGTCATAAATCAACTCTTGTTATTTATTTAAGACACTGATTGGAAGTAATATAGATTGATGAATTGATATTGATTGTTAAGTTTATTTAAGATAGTGATTGGAAGTGATACATGTGACACAAGTGATAAATAGACATTGATTTTGGACATTGATTGGAAAAAAAAAAATCTCCCCCCCATACTTTGAGGAAGTATAAAAAAAGGTGACAGCCAGTGTATGAAAATTTGGAGAAATATCGAGAAAATAATTAGAGAACAAAAAATAATTCTGAAAGAAATGACGAGCATGTCATCAACGATCCTGAAAACAGGGAAGAAGACCCCCTCAAATCCCACCATATCCATGACCTCCCCGGCTACCCAAAAATCAACAGAAGGATTACAAAAAACGGACAAGGCCATAGGAACACCAACATTACTAACAGTACAGTCAACACTGACATTAATCCAAGAAACGATGATGGCCATGCAGGAAAAAATGTCCAATAACCATACTGAACTAAAAACAGATATCCACCAACTGGACCAGAAGATGAATGAGATTCAAGTCTCAATCTCGAACAACGAACAAAGGATCCAGAAGGCGGAGCAAAAAATAGAACAAAATGAGAAGAAACTGGACATGGTAGATCAGACGTTGACGATGCAAAATAAGGAATTAGAAGATTCATTAATACAATTAGAGATGGACAGGGCGTCGTTCTACTTGCGCTTTCAAAATGTGGAAGAAGATAAAGACGAGGATTTGGGAGAGAAGATGGCAGAACTAATTGCAGAAGTACTCCAACAAGACAAACACGAGATTATTAGAGAACTGGACGACGTCTATAGAGTCCAAACAAACTATGCGAGGAGGAATAGGCTCCCCAGAGAAGTCCACATTAGATTCGCAAGAAAAAAAGTAAAAGACATCTTATACAGTATGGCGAGGGATGGACAAATAACATACAGAGGAAAAGAAGTGATAATACTAAAACAGATCCCGAGAAGAGTGAGGGAGGTGAGAAAAGGATATAGATTTTTGGCTGTGCAATTGAATAAAAGAAATATATTATTCAGATGGCTCCTGCCAGAGGGGATGCTAATCACCTGGCAGGGGAGAAAAATAAAAATAGACAGCTTGAGTATAGCACAAGACTTTCTCGACCAGTTAAGAAGAACAAAGTAGTAAGGAGGAAATAGAGGCGACAAATCTAGGAGAGGAAGAAACTGCGGAGGAGAAGAAGACCGAAGAAGAAGCCAAGGAGAAAAAAATAAGACCAGTAAGAGCCGTAAGACTAAATAAGAACTAAAACCGAGCAAGGAAAATAGGAATGAAGGATTTGAAATTAATCTCAGTAAATGTCAATGGTTTAAACGATAGTAAAAAAAGGAAATCAACACTTACAAAGCTAGCAAAACAAAATATGGATATAATTTGCTTACAGGAGGTCCATATAAAAAAGGATGAGGGCAAAGAGCCTTGGTACTACAGTGGTTTAAAGCAACCTGTTATTAACACAGCTGCCTGCAATTTACTGCTGGTTCGAATCTCTCCAAGGCTCAAGGTTGACTCAGCCTTCCATCCTTTCTAAGGTAGGTGAAATGAGGACCCAGTTTGTGGGGGCAATAAGCTGACTTTGTATAAATATACAAAAGGATGAAGGCTATTGCTTAACGCACTGTAAGCCGCCCTGAGTCTCCGGAGAAGGGCGGCATATAAATCAAATTTAAAAAAAAAAAAATGTTTGGAGTATAAAAAATATGGTAAACTATTTACCTCATTAGCAGAAAAAAGAAAGAGAGGGGTAGCAATTTATGTTAAAAAAGGAATTGAAGCAGAATTGAAATATAACGATACAAAGGGCAGAATACTTATGGTTGAAGTTACGATAGAAAACTCTAAAATGTTACTAATGGGCATTTATGCTCCAAATAAAAAACGAGAATTTTTTCAAAAGTTACGTGAACAATTAGGGAATATGGAACATAATGAAATTTGCATGATAGGTGATTTCAATGGAATTGTAGATCCAGATAATGACCATAAAAGCAATAAAATGAATAAAAATAAAAGAGTGACCTTACCAAAAACCTTTTTCGATTTGGTGGAGGAAATGAATTTAATCGACATATGGCGAACTCTGCACCCAAGCGAAAGACAATTTACATTCTATTCCAACTCGCAACAGTCATGGTCGAGATTAGATATGGCTTGGGTTACCAGGACGTTGGGGTTAGAAATAGAGATGGCAGAAATTAGCCCAAACATCTGGGCAGACCATAACCCCCTGGAAATAAAATGGAGAAATGTAAAGAGAAAGAAACAACAGAGATGGAGGTTCAATACAAAACTATTATGTGACAAAGAGTGCGTAGAAAAACTGAAAGGAGAAATAAAGACTTTTTTTGGAGAAAATGAGAACCAAGGGACACCCCGTGAAATAGTATGGGACACAATGAAGGCTTATTTGAAGGGGGTAATAATATCCTACACCGCATATAAAAACAAACTAAAAAGAAAATCCAGGGAAGATCTTATCAAACAGGAATTTCAGTTTCAGTTTTATTTTCACAGCAGCAAGCAGGGGATAGGATAGGGGAGGCTTCTGTGGGGCAAGGCTGAGGGAGAGAAGGGGAGAGGAGAGGCCGATCATAACTACTCATTAATTTTCAATCTGTAAATGTCGATTCATCAAGCCCGATCACATAGTTTCGTAGCAGAGCACGGGTATTCAGTTAGTAGATATATAAGCCCACAAGTGGGAGCAACCTGGATTCATAGGTGAATACCGAAAAAGATGTAAAAACAGTCATGGTGGGAAGGGGAGAAAAGAAACCCTAAAATTAATTTAAGATAATCCATTTACTGCACACTATTAAGCTAATTTAGGGTTACAAAATAATATATAGGTAGTCCTCCATTTACAACATTCATTTAGTAACTGTTCCAAGTTACAATGGCTTTGAAAAAAGTGAGATATATGACCAGTTTATACACTTATTTGACTGTTGCAGCCACCCCATGGTCACATGATTGGAATTCGATTGCTTGGCAACTGGTATGTATTTATGACAGTTGTACTATCCCAGGGTCATGTGATCACCATTTGTAAACTTCCAACAAACAAAGTCAACGGGGGAAGCCAGATTCACTTAACAATCGCATGGTTCACTTAATAACTGCAGCGATTCACCTAACAAGTGAGAAGAAAAGGTTGTAAAGTGGGCACCTCACTTAACAACCATCTTGCTTAGCAACAGCAATTTTGGGGTCCTATAAGTCAAGAACTACCTGCATAAACTTTCAGTTTGCAACATTCTTCATTAGGCAACTTTTAATTCTTTGTTTAGATAAAAACACGACAAAGAAAGGTGGAGTAAATGTCTTATGTCAGGTCATGTCTGCATCAGCTACAGTTTTCAGAGAGATGGGTAGTCGATTTCAAACTAGTACCCTGTTTCCCCTAAAATAAGACATCCCCTTATAATAAGCCCAATCGGGCTTTTGAGTGCATGCACTGAAGTAAGCCCTCCACGAAAATACTTAAATGCATGCGCAGCCGGTCCCCGCCATTTCCTCCATGAGCCCCAAAATTATAAGACCTCCCCAAAAATAAGGCCAAGCCTTATTTCGGGGTTCAAAAATATATATGACAGGGTCTTATTTTCGGGAAAACACGGTAAATCAGGTGCTATCAGATACCAAGTTGATTTTTTGTAGCACTCATAAATGTTGTTCTTTGTCAGTTTTTTGAGTACTACTGTAGTCTCTCTAAGTTTGGTAATACTTTTAAAGTTTCAAGGTCAAAACAGAAACTAGCTAATTCTGTTTCATATGGATTTCTTCAAATCAGTCTTGCCTTGTCAAGTACTTGCCTTGTACTTTTCTTGCAAGATTTCAAAAGTGTTTTGCCCTTGCCTGCTTCCTAGGGCTGAGAGAGAGTGACTGGCTCAAGGTGACCTAGCTGGCTTTGTGCCTAAGATGGGACTGTCTTCCAATTTCCACCTTGATTCCTTAACAACTTCTCCAAACCCGCTATTGGTTAGAATAATATAGAAGTTGTTTTAAGCTAACACCCTCCACCTATGTTGTGCTACAGTTACCATAAGTCCTTATCATTTGTCAAGTTACCTACATAGACAATCATACTGCAGCTTTGTAGCCTCCTAATTAAGGTTTAATAGAATATGCTTAAGTTTTTTGTAACGATGTACCCTTTGAAAATAGACAATTGCAATATTTAAAAATATACTGTTTTTTGCGTGATGCAAATATTGATTGCTATATTATGAGTTTGGGCTACTCCTGATGACAACATATCTAAGGAGGCTTCAGCTGTCAATGCAAAAATGCTTCATTTATTCAGACAGCCACTAATGTTGATGATAAGGTAAAGGTTCCCCTTGCACATATGTGCTAGTCGTTCCCGACTCTAGGGGGTGGTGCTCATCTCCGTTTCAAAGCCGAAGAGCCAGCGTTGTCCAAAGACGTTTCTGTGGTCATGTGGCCAGCATGAACAAACGCCAAAGGCGCACCGAATGCTGTTACCTGCCCACCAAAGGTGGTCCCTATTTTTCTACTTGCATTTTTTACGTGCTTTCGAACTGCTAGGTTGGCAGAAGCTGGGACAAGTAACGGGAGTTCACCCCATTATGCGGCACTAGGGATTCGGACCGCTGAACTGCCGACCTTTTGATCGACAAGCTCAGCATCTTAGCCACTGAGCCCCCACATCCTGATGTTGATGATAATGGCATTTTATTTGGCTTCCTTTCATTTGAATTTAGAGCATTTTCATTCAGATATTTCTTCTACTCTTGTCTCATTAGGAATCATAGAATATTTGATCTTTTATTATTATTATAGGGTTGTCTTACCTATAGCTTAGGATCACATGCAACCCTTAATTTAACTTTCATCTGGTTGCAAACACAACGTAAAACCTTTATTTCAGGACTTTGGGAAAAGTAGCGTGTCATCCTTCCACAGCCTTTACTTTACTTTAAAAGAGAAAGATAGAACACACATAGAATGAATGATCCTAATGATTAATTCCAATGAAGACCTTTCGCTTATTATCCAGTAAGTTTCTTCAGTTCTGAATGAATGGTGGACAATGGAAGAATGTATATTCCTTGCAGTCATCTGACTGTTAGCACTCTTTCTGAGAATCATTGGAGGTTTATCTGTGCCCTCAGGGTCACCTGAATAGTGCAAATGAGTGTGGAACCTCCTTGGAACTGCTTCAAGGACTGTGTTGTAGACAGGAGATAGATGGTGTCGTATCCCTCCTCCTCTGTTGAGAGAGGACTGTTCGGTTGTAATTTAGAAGGCCCCTTTGATCCCTCTTTCAAATCACTTGCTTCAACCCATTTGTGACTGACATGTAGCCCTCAAAAAAAGTACTGTATCTTGAGGAACAGTTATCAAGAGACATATATTCTTTTAGGGTTGTCCCTGAGCTATTGAAAATGAGAAATGTGGTGAAAGCAGGAGTTAGTAATGTTTCTAGGACCCAAATAACACTACAATTGCTTGAAATGCCACCCTGTCCCACCTGATCTGAAATCAGTGGGGTTGTGCCAAATCCTACAAATCTTTGGTGATTTGCTGCCACATTTAACAATATCTTACACGCTGTGGGCAAACAAGACTGGCACCTATTCATCCATATTGGCTTAGGACCTGGTTATTTACGGGACCGCCTACTACCACCAATAGCCTCCCACCGGCCAGTACGCTCTCATAGAGAGGGACTCCTCCGGGTGCCGTCAGCCAAACAGTGTCGGCTGGTGGCCCCTGGGGGAGAGCCTTCTCTGTGGGGGCACCTACCGTCTGGAATGAGCTCCCCCCAGAGATACGGAGGATCCCGGATCTGCGCACCTTCCGCCGCGCTGTGAAGACCTTTTTATTCCATCAAGCGGGCTTGGCCTAACCTCCCTCTTTTAATATGTAAATTTTAATCTGTTTTTAAATTATTGGGGTGTTTTAATCTGTCCGGGCCAAAATGATTTAATTTGATTTTATCTGTTTTTTAAATTTTGTGTATTTATGTATTTTATTGCTTGGCTGTTCACTTCCCTGAGTCCTTCGGGAGTAGGGCGGTATACAAATCAAATAAACTAACTAAACTAAACATATTACAACAGCAGCGAGAATGGCACTTGCCCAGCATTGGGAAAATGTAAATACACTATCACCGTGATGGCGAACTTATGGCACGGGTGCCACAGGTGGCACGCAGAGCCATATTGGTGGGCACACGAGTGTTGCCCTAGCTCAGTTCCAGCGCGTATGCGCGCACCAGCCAACTGATTTTTAGGCCTTCCGGTCCCACCGGAAGTTGGGAAACTGGCTGTTTCTGGCCTCCAGAAGGCCTCCGGGGGGGATGGGGAAGGCTGTTTTTGCCCTCCCCAGGCTCCTAGAAAGCCTCTGGAGCCTGGAGAGGGGGAAAAACGGGCCTACTGGGCCCACCGTGCCATCGGGTGCCAAAAGCAGGGGGAAGTGGGGGGGTCATGTGCACATGCATGGGAGGGCGGGGTGCATTGAATTATGGATGTGGGCATTTGCACCCGCGACCCCCCACGTTCCCCCCACTTTTGGCACGCGATGGCAAAAAGGTTAGCCATCACTGCACTATCAGATCAACTTATAATAAATAAGATATTGAATTGTGCCAAATTGGACAAATTAACGTATATCCTAAGAGAGAAAAAAGAATCCATATATTACAGTAACTGGGAACGCTGGTATATATGGCTAAAGAAGAGGACAAACATAGAATAAATAACATAGTATTAAATATATACTTAGTTATAATGAGATAGCATTTGATATTTAAAATAGTCAACGCTATTTGAACAAAAGGATTTACCGGGATGTAACTTTGAATAAGTATCTGGGGGTTCTATATGACCTCCGGTTAGTCCTGTCTTTATGTATTATGTTGTGTACCTATATATAACTTATATCTGTTTGAAAATTACATTGTATGTTTTTTTATTTGTAAATAATTAATAAAGATCTATTTAAAAAAAGAAAAAAAGAAAATGAGAAATGTGGTGAAAGCAGGAGTTAGTAATGTTTCCAGGCCCTAAATAACACTACAATTGCTTGAGATGCCACCCTGTCCCACCTGATCTGAAATCAGTGGGGTTGTGCCAAATCCTACAAGTCTTTGGTGATTTGCTGCCACATTTAACAATATCTCATGCGCTGTGTCACGTGCTGGCCACACCCATATGTGCGGGAAAACGCGAAGGGGGAAAAAGTTGTGGTACGTCACGTGACATTGCCGTGATGACACGAGTTTGACATCCCTGTTCTAAGGAAAAGCATCACATACTGGTTGATGTGTGACAGTTGGATCCCAGCGTCTTTATGAAATGACCGATTTATTGATACTGGGCTCAAATATTCCATGTTACAGATTCTCCCCCCCCCCAAAAAAGCTTGTCATAATACTGGACTTCAACAATTCAATAGAATTTTGCTGACACAAATAGGATTTAGATTTAATAACTCACTTCCTGATTACTTTATGTCTTGGTATTTCTTGACATATTGGATCTCAACCATAATACGCGGCTGTAAGCGCTTCAATAAAAAAGCAGGAGACATGAAATCTAATTACATACAAATATGAAAATTGAACAGCCTTCCTGATAATTAACTGCAGCTCACCTGAACCTGCCTGATTTAATCATTCTGTTTTATTATAGGATTCCTGTTCAAGATATCATAATTTAAGGGCCTGTCAAGGTTTCTGTTATAAATTACTCCTATTGCTATTTCATGGTTTAGGCCCACAAAGCAAGGAAGGTGGTATTTTTTACTGGAATATAATTTAGGTTGATGAACTGAGATGTTTTCAAAGTTTGTAACACAGTAATTTTTCATATAGAAATATGGAATCTATAGATGAAATCGTCTTAAAACCTGGAATATGTAAACCTGTGCTGTTTACACATACAACACCCTCCCCTTCGTTAACCTGTCCTGCAAAGACTGCTATGTTATTTCTTGTTACAATTCAAACTGTTACTGATTTTCTTTGTCGTCTGAGTTCAGAATATCTTTAGGGATTACATACCTTTTCCACCTTGAGGCCTATTCCATTATATGCCTCAAGATACATAGCTGATGTGGCAGGACAGGGAAGAGGTTGTTAACCAAGAATTAGGGACAAAATAATTTGTATAGAACTGTGTTGCTGGCAAATTGCATACCTTGCAATGGAAATTGCATTCATTGCATCAAAGTCTGTTATTGAAGTCCATTCATTTTATATCAATTTCAGGGTGGCCAATGAGGATAGGTTTCCATTAAATACATTTTACTATCAGTTATTTCAAACAGGAAGGTTACATACTGTGTGCTATTAATTCAAATCTGAAAAAATACGACAAATGAAATTTATCATCTGTGTGAAAAAAAATTAATGATTGAGCCTTTGAACAAGATAAATGGGGATAGATGATATTTCAAATAAATTCAGATAAATTTAATAAATGAATAGCAAAGGGTTTACAATACAGGTAGCCCTCAATTTACAACCATTTATTTAGTAATTGTTCAAAGTTACAACAGCACTGAAAAACATGACAGATGACTGTTTCATACTTACGATTGTAAAAATGAGTTGTTAATTCACTTAAGAATTCTCTTGCTCAACAACAGAAATTTTCTGCTCAATTGTGGTCATAAGTTCAGGACTTTCTGTATATAGAAAAATACCATGTGTGTATGTGTGTGTATGTGTGTGTGTGTGTAAAAATTGTATCTATATATCGGGTGGTATTCACTTACCTTCGCTACCAGTTCGCAAATATGAGTGCGTGGGCAGAGTGTCAAAAACAGGATGTGATGATGTCCGGGTGGGTGGGCGGAGCCTCCCACAGTTACCACTACTGATTCGCCTGAACCGGATAAAACCGGCTGAATACCACCATTGCTATATGTGTATATGTGTGTGTGTGTGTGTGTGTATGTGTGTGTGTGTGTGTATGTACATATTGTAATTGCATTTATTGCAAATTAATATACAATCTATATATAAGGATAAGGATAATTTTATTTCTATACCGCCCCTCTCCCGAAGGACTCGGGGCGGTGTACAGCCAGGTAAAAACACAATACAAATATCACAATTTAAATTTAAAAAATTCTTAAAAGTATTACATTTAAGGCCAAAATTAACTAAAAAACCCAAAAATTTAAGAACTCCGAATTTAAAACTCAATTATGAAGCTAGTCCTGCCTGTCGGAAGAGCAGGGTCTTAAGAGCACAGCGGAAAACTCGGAGGTCAGAGATCTTGCGTATGTCCGGGGGCAGTTCATTCCAAAGAGCAGAGGCTCCCACAGAGAAGGCTCTCCCCCTGGGTGTCACCAGCCGACATAATTTGGCCGACAGCACCCTGAGGAGTCCCTCTCTGTGGGAGCTGACTGGTCGGTGGGAGGCTATCGGCAGAAGGCGGTTTCGTAGGTACCCAGGTCCTGAGCCATGGAGCGCTTTAAAGGTGGTAACCAACACCTTGAATTGCACCCGGAAGACCACTGGAAGCCAGTGCAGCTCGCACAGGAGAGGTGTTACATGGTGCAACGAGTTGCACCCATAATTACCCGCGCGGCTGCATTCTGGACCAGTTGGAGCCTCCGAGTGCTCTTCAAGGGGAGCCCCATGTAGAGAGCATTACAGTAGTCCAGCCTTGAAGTAACAAGGGCGTGAGTGACTGTGTGCAAGGCATCCCGGTCCAGAAAGGGATGCAACTGGCGAATCAGGCGAACCTGATAGAAAGCCCCCCTGGCCACAGCCGTCATATGCTGTTCTAAAGACAGCCGTGCATCCAGGAGGACGCCCAGATTGTGAGCCCTCTCTGTGGGGGGTAGAGATTCACCCCCTATAGACAATATACCCTTTTTTCCCCAAAATAAGACATCCCCTGATAGTAAGCCCAATTGGGCTTTTGAGCAAATGACAATAAGTCCAAATGCTTATTTCAGGGTTCAGAAAAACATAAGACAGGGTCTTAATTTCAGGAAAACACGGTATTGCACA
The DNA here is from genome assembly GCF_059756535.1 of Pantherophis guttatus. Taxonomy (NCBI): domain Eukaryota; kingdom Metazoa; phylum Chordata; class Lepidosauria; order Squamata; family Colubridae; genus Pantherophis; species Pantherophis guttatus. The sequence continues at coordinate 83,815,725 of NC_142064.1, read as the reverse complement.
CATACACACACGCACACACTGTCCTAAATATTCAATTTCAAGCATTGACAGTTTAATTGTTTTATTGGCTGTCAACCATTCTGTTTATAAGTATTGAAAGGGTGAGACAATAAAACAAGTGAAACTATGAGTTATTCATATGATGACTTCAATACATGCTTGAGAGTATTGACAAAACTTAGAATATTGCAGAACTGTACTGGAAAATTTCATTAAATTTCAGCTCTAAGGTGATGAAACATGTTTTAGTTGTATTTCTTTTAGGAAAAACAACATTTTCCTCTTAGGTTTCAGTTCATCCCCATGGAATACCTGACACCCAAATATCCAGATGACCCACTCCCTGGGATCATTTAGTAAGGTATAATAACAAAACTGTCCCACGGAACTCTTATTCTATAATTTTAATCTTAACATTGCTGCTAGTTAATGGATGCTGGGGTGTGTGGATGTTTTACGAATTATATGTTATGTCTTGGTATTTAACTTGTTGCAGTGTAAACCATAAGGAGTCTAGCAATCTATAAAACATAGTGATAATTTGGGGATACTTCCTGTTCGTTTACTGCTAACTATGCCCTATCCTACACCATTGAGGAATATCTTCCAATTTCCCAGACAGGTTTTAGAGGATTTGAGGAATGCCAAGGTAAACATGTGGACTGGCATTAATGTTTTCTTTCATGCATAGGGCTCAGGAACCAAGCCTGATGGTTTACATGCTCTTTTTAGAGACCTAGAACTGGAACCAGGGTGGATAAAAATCAATGATTTTTTTAAAAAAATCAAAAAAATCAGATTTTTTAAATTTAAATCGGATTTTTTTTATTTAAATCGAATTTATTTTAATAAAAAACTTTGGGGGTAAAAATCTATCGTAAGATAGTTTTCTATTTAAGATACATAAATAATTTAGTTTATTCAGCATGAAATGGAGCTTAGTTATGTAGCATGCGGCTGTATATTCTGCAACACTGGGACTCTCGGTGAGTCAACAGTGGGTCAAAGGAGTAGCAGAGATGACAGTTGCTCTTTAAAAATTATGATTTAAATCGAGTTGATTTAAATCAAGCCTTTTTACTAGTGATTTAAATCATAATTTAAATTGTGATTTAAATCAACTCGATTTAAATCAAATCCACCCTGACTGGAACACAACACATTGTTTTGTTTTCAGGAGATATTTCTGTCAATTATGAATCCAGCCTAAGCCTTTTAGAAATGTCAGAAATTTTCTATCAAATGTTTTTTTCCCCCAGTATTGAATAAATTATACCAACATTTCTTGGGGCCTCCATACGTTTTGAATGATAGATTTATAGTTGTTGATCATTGGCCCCACTGTTTGGGATGACAGCTAGAAATTTTATCATTTTTTTTATATCTTAGAAGGTACCATGTTGGGAAGGAATTGCACAGCTGGCTATTTTAGCTACTATTTGTATCCTAACCAATGCTATAAAACACACTCTTTTGAAAAAAGTAACCTTTTATACCTGCTGTTTTCATGGTTAAGAAAAGCTTATAAGATTGTAGACTTAAATGAAATTCATTCACTCTATCTCTTTCATTTTGCCTGAAGTCAGTGCAAGATTGATGTGTTTATTAAGAACAAACACGTGGAAATAGAACAGGAATGTGTGATATACACAATGGAGTAGCTCTGTGAGTAGGATGCAAAATTGAAAATCTGCTTGTTAATTATTCTGACATATAATGAATAAGGCTATGTGATTTGGAGCACACACGGCATACATATAAGCATCTGTCAGGAAGACTGTAAGCAGCTATGTCATTTTTTTGGGCTTGTGGTATGAAAGTACATGCCTTAAAACAAATGTAAAATAGAATATACAAATTGACCCAAATTTCATCCAATTTCAGTTGCTTGCTGGACACCCCAAGGTGATAACCAAAGGGCCAGATTTTGTTCATATTTTATGATTTTATGTTTTATGGGTTTCATAAAACATAAAACATGTTTTTTACTGGAGTGATGTGGTGGCATAGAGGTGGAGCTCTTGGCTCACAATCAGGAGGCTGTGAGTTCGATCCTAATAAGAGGCAGATATTTCTCTCTCTGGGCACACGGAGAATATATCTGCTGAGCAAAACTCCATATTGGTGACAGGAAGGGCATCCGGTCTTTAAACACTCTGCTAGCTCCATTCAGTTGCCTGGACTCCAAGGGATTATGGGGTCATGAAAAGAAGGAGGAGGAGGAGGAAGAGAAGGAGAAGAAGAAGAAGATGATGATGATGAAGAAAATGATGATGATGATAGTTGGGTCTGTTGTGGCCTGCCAGTGGTGGCAGATTTGGACAGTGAGGAAGTTGGGGAGGAACTTGGGCCAGTTCTGGAGTTGGGGAAGGCTTTGATGGATGCTCTGCATCGGACACAGAGATAGAGCCAGGGCCGTCCTACATTTCCCAGCCACCGGAGAGGCAGCTGCCTTTGGAGGCTGATACGAGTGAGGAGGAAGAACAGCTGGGGCCTCTTCCAGATGCTCATATGCGCAGAGCAGTTAGGAGAGGTGAACAATGGAGGACAAGGAGTCGACTCAGGAAGCAAGGCACACATGGATGCTGAATGGCCCCTCCCTGGCTGGGGAATAAATAGAAGGAAAGGAGAGTGGTTGTCATAGGAGACAACAGTTTGTATTTCTGAAGATTTTACTCATTGTGTTTTGTGCCACAAAGACTGCTTGCCAGAACTTAATTTGCAGCCTTTCGGCTGGGAGCCCACGGCCTTGCAATTATCGCAAGAAATTGATAAGATCTGTTGCTGCAGTTAACTCCTTGAAGGACTCTTGCCTGGACTTTTCGGTGGGTGAATGCCATTAATTCACAAGCGGTAAATAAAGAGGGGTTTTTCATGACAAGGAGTCTGTTTCTTGCTTCTGCTAAGGCTGGGTCAGAACAGGGTCTTTTACTGTGATGAGATATCCAGAGTCATGTTTTAGGATAGATGGCCGTATAGATCGTTTAAAATAATCACTGTTAATACTTGGCTACTGGCAAATGAGGGAGCTAGGAATGCTTTGTTTTAATTGCTTTTAAAAATGGCCCACAGGGTGGAGCCCACATGAATATCAGGGGAGGTCCTGCTTCAGATTTCAACCACCCACATACAGTTTCTTGGGAATTATTAGTTTTCTTTTCAGGCAGCAGAGCTAACCATCAAGCAAGAGACATCCACAAAGCAAAGGGTTTGCCTGTGCCACTGGCTTTGCAAGAGGAAATGTACAAGAGTCATCCAAAGTCAGTCCCAGTTTCAAGAGCCAAGTAAAGGTTGTCAGCCAGTCCAAGAGTAGCATTCACACACAGGAGTCATGTATGAGACAAATCAGCGGTGAAATCCGGCCGGATATATCCGGATTGCGCAAACAGGTGGCGGGAGGCTCTGCCCACCCGCCAGGACGTCATGTCCCATTTTTGATCCTCTGCGCATGCACAGAAGGCTCTGTGCACGTGCAGAAGAGGCACGCATGAACGTACGAGTGCGCATGCGTGCTCACATTCCCGAACCAGTAGCGAAGGTAAGCGCATTTCACCACTGAGACAAATGTTTCCACCAAAGAGCTGAATAAATCTCTCATATAGAGTACAGCAAGCTGCCACTAATCAGAAAGTTTATTTCTTTACTTGTGAATAACCTAAAAAACTTTCTGGGCTCTGCTCTTCTTTTTTCATGGCTGGTGTGGGGGAACTAAGAAGCCTTACATCAAGGGTGTCAAACTTGATTTCATTGAGGTCCGCATCAGGGTTTGACCTCAGGGGACCGTGGTGGGCGTGGGTGGTTGGGTGTGGCCATCTTGACATCACTCGTGTTGGGGGCACCTGTGATGGCCCAAGTGCTCTGCCAGCAAAAATGGACTCCCAATCTCTGTTTTCGGCTGGGACAGCCTCCTGCAACCCTCTGCCAGCCTTCCCAAGCTCCATTTCTCTGGCAGAGGCACCATGGGCTGGTCCTTTGCTGTTTCCAGGACGGTCTCGCGGGCCAGATGTAAGCATCCCGCGGGCCAGTTCTGGCCCACTGATCTTGAGTTTGACACTTGCCTTACATCATCCTCACCTGGCAGGTCCAGTTGCTGGAGTGATGCCTGTGATTGATTAGCTTCCTGTGATGTCTGGCTTTGTCCTTCCTAAGGTTGACATTTCACAGGCTCAGCTGAAGCAACTTCTTCAGCTTCAGACTCAGACTCAGAATCTGAATCCAGAGTCTGGGCTCTGACAGGGAATAAGCTATTAAAGCCACCACTGAAAATGTATTATTATTCCCCAGCTTCTCCTATATTTTTACGGGAGCCTCTAATCACTTCTTTTCTAGATGATTGCTCCGGGTACCAGAATCTTAACTGGATGAGATTGCAGGTACAAAGGTACCAAGCCATGTTTGACTTTCCTGGCAAATACCAGTAGTTTGAATTAGACCTTCAAACCAGCTGGAAACCAGTGCAGCATCCGTAGCACAGATGTTATTCCATTCAGTAGCTTAACTTGCATTTGCAGCCAAATCTTTAAGTTTTGCACAGGCTGCAATTTCTAGATCATTTTCACAATCAATGAGCCACTGCTTTTGTGGATGCACTATAGCTTTATTTTTAAATCCAAGAAACTATGAATATGTATTTTCACCCTCTTCAGCATCAAACAGAGAAAACAGAAATCATTAATATTTATTGAGCTCACCTGTGAAATACTCATGAAAGAAAGAAAGTGACTGTGTATGTATCTGAGTCTTATAATTTTAATATACCTGGACAGGGTCAGAGAGTGGAGGGTTGCTTTAGAAAAAGTTAAATTCCTGTTTTCATTTTTTTTCTGCATCAATTTATTGACCACTAATGCAATGTGATAAGATGTCACTTTTAAGCAAGGCAAGCTACCTAGGATAAGTCCTGCATCTCACCCAACAAGAATACATTTGCATTAATATTATGTGTAAAGGAGTGTTTATTTCACTGTAAGTTTAAAATAACAGGGCATGATTATTAACATATACCCTTGCAACATTACACTGGAAAGCTGGTGAGCTGAGCCAAAATTAATATTTTTTCTTATTCTATGTAAAAGTTGGTAGAGCTTATTATAGAATAATATAATAACTATTATTATTTAAAACCTGGTTTCTTTAAAGTAGACCAAATAATGAGATAACCAGTGCAAACAGTCATACATATGTGTACAGGTATGCAAATACTTTGTGTGGAAGAATGAAATATGTGCTTAGGTACATACGCAAACACAAATGCACACCTATGTACAGTTACAAAAACTGTAACTTAAGTCAACTACAAAGGATTTCAACTTTAAAAGATTTCTTTCCAGATTTATTTATTTGGAAGGAGAAGAAGAAGAGTAAAGGAAATGAGTGACTGATAACAGAGATTGGGAAAATAATTGTCCAGATGGGCTTGTAGTTTAGCACCTGGGTCTTAACAATATCTGACTGGAACAATAGGAATCCGTGACTAAGAGACGAATAGCTTTAAAACAATATGAAGTTATAATTACACATAAGGGCTTCTTAAAATGATTTATTGCTCTGAGCAACAGCTGTTAGGACTTCATCTTTTCCTCATGTACATTATTTGACAGTATAATTGAAATGATGGAACATTTTACAAATGAGCCAGACTGACAAGAAAACAAAAGCTTTGGGAGTTACATGATCCTTTTTCTCTCTTGTTGCTTTTAGAGTAAACATACTCTCAAGCGATCCAGATGGTGAAGTATATAGCATACAGAAGTGCAACTGAATGCTGACTTTGTTCTATTGGTTTATGTGGGAGTATTAAGATTTCAGTAATGGGAAGAGGAAGGCAAATACATCTTTATCTTTATTGGTTAAAGAGGGGTAAGCATTGACTTCAATACACTGAGATTTAAGAAGCATCACTGGTCAAATTATCCCATATGATTTTTCTTCTTTTGGACATAGAAGGTAATTTATGTCGCCAATAGTATTTTTTTATAACTGAAATGAACTGAAATGAAATATAATATGGTGGTAAATAAAATAAATGAGTAAATAATAAATAAATAAGTAAATAAAATATGGTAGTACATGATTCCAAAGCAAGCCACTTTTTTCATTCTGGTATGCCATAATTGGTAGGACAGCAGAGGTAAATTATTATTTTCCTATCTTGGTACCTATGTGAATAGACCCTTTGCTCAATTTGGGAATCCTGGACTCACATTTCCTGTCGAGGAGCAGATAGCAATTGTGGTTAGGAGGCTTGTGTGCAACTTTGCATTCTTCATAGTTCCTGGAGAACAGGGCTCTGGTCACGGTCACTCATGCGCTGGTCACATCCCCATTGGGGCTACTGCAATGTGCTGTACATGGGTCTACTCCTGAAGAGTATCTGGAAATTTCAGCTGATGCAAAATGCAGCTGTGTGAGCAGTTATGTGGGTTTTCAGTAGAGTGCATCTTATACTTATTCTGTACAAAGTGCACTGGTGGTCAGTTTGCTTGTGGGTCCAATTCAAGATGCTGTTCTTGATCTTTAAAGCCCTACATCATATGGGACTGTTATTTGAGGGACTGCTTTTTCCTTGTTTCATGTGACAGTCCCACCAGATGCCAAAGAATGGGTATGTTACAAGTTCTGCCATCCTGGGGCAGTGGTCCCCAACCGTTGAAGGTCTGCGGACCGGCAGCAGCGGTGAGGGGGAGAGGGGAAACGTGCATGTGCCCACTGCTTGCGTAAATGGAATTTCACATGTTCACGTGTTCTCCTGCCTCTTGTGCAGCCCAGTTCCCAATGGGCCGTGGCTGTGTATTGGCTGTGGCCCGGGGGTTGGGAACCCTTAATCTAGGGAGCTACATTTGGTAGACTCAGATGGGCCTTTTCTAATGTGGTGCCTGCATTGTAGAATCTTCTCCCCCTGAAGATCGGTCTACAGCTCCCTCATAACTCCTGAGCTTTGAAGATCCCTCAAGATCTTGAGGGATCACTCATGCCCTCATCACCTCCCGCCTGGACTATTGTAATGCTGTCTACATGGGGCTCCCCTTGAGGAGCACCCGGAGGCTCCAACTGGCGCAGAGTGCGGCCGCGCGGGTGGTAATGGGAGCGGCTTGGCGTTCCCATGTAACACCCCTCCTGCGCGAGCTGCACTGGCTCCCGGTGGTCTTCCGGGTGCGCTTCAAGGTTTTGGTTACCACCTTTAAAGCGCTCCATGGCTTAGGACCTGGGTACTTGCGGGACCGCCTACTACCACCAATAGCCTCCCACCGGCCGGTACGCTCCCATAGAGAGGGGCTCCTCCGGGTGCCGTCGGCCAAACAATGCCGACTGGCGGCCCCCAGGGGGAGAGCCTTCTCTGTGGGGGCACCTACTATCTGGAATGAGATACAGAGGATCCTGGATCTGCGCACCTTCCACTGCGCTCTAAAGACCTTTTTATTTCACCAGGCGGGTCTGGCCTAATTTTCTCCCTCTTTTATAAAAGAATTGTTAATTTTTAATATTTTTTAGTATTTTATATATTCAAATTTTAAAATTGGTTTTAAATTGATTGGGGTTTTAATTTGTCTGGGCCAAAACTATTTAATTTGATTTTAATTCTGCTTTTAAATTTTGTTTGTATGTATTTTATTGTTGGCTGTTCACCGCCCTGAGTCCTTCGGGAGTAGGGCGGTATAGAAATCTAATAAAATGAAAATGAAATGAAATGAAATGAAAGATCTGGTTATGCCAGCAAACCTAGGGACCCAGGGGATGGGTGAACTCATGAGGTAGATTCATTATTATTAACCTCTGTCAAGCTTCAAAAGGCGCTTTTTCTGTTGCAACTATTATTGCTTCTCAGCTTGCCAATGAACTATGGGAGGAGAAAAGGGGGAGATAGAATTTAAGCACCAGACATCAAGATGCCAGCCATGGGAACCAAGGATGTTTTCTCACATGTTTACTACAGCCGAAAAAGACTTTCTCACAATAATACCAGAAGTCTCCATTGGACAATATGACCGGGTCTAATGGGGGGGGAGGGAAGACCTGAACTTTAACTATATGGGTTGGTGCGGGTAATGGTTAGATCTGGTTTTGCCCTCATCTTTGCCGATATGACGTACTCAATAAAGTTGTGCATTAAAAGATTGGATCGTCTGAACCGAGCTTGCTTTGGTTGAGTCCATCAGTCGTTGACACCTCCATCCATTATTTTCTCTTGCTGATTTAATTCTGCTATTGTAGTTTTTAATGCTTTTAAAATAATGATTACATAATGATTTTAGGTAAAGTTTAGGGGGAGCTCCACACTGGAGGTGGCTGCAGGACTGATGCCATTTTATAATTGATAGGTGAAAATTTTGTCAATGCACAGATTTTCTAAATGGCATCCAAATTTATTTGTGGTTATGGCATCCAGTGTGCCAATAACCACTGGGATATCAATAGTTGGTGCTATAATTTTTCAACTTCAGTTTTCAGATACTTTGTGAATTCTTTGTCTTATATTCTACTATCCCCAGGTATTGCCACATCAATTATCCACATTATCTTTTTTTCAACCACAGTTACATCTGTTGTGTTATGAGCCAAAATTTTATCATTTCTATTCAGAAATCCCACAATAGTTTAACCTGCTCATTTTTGACTACTTTTTCAACTATATGTTCCTATCAATTTTTCATTAGAGCACATGATTATTTTTTACAGATGTTCAAGTGACTCATTTTGGTGGCTGTGTTATGTTATTGTTTATAGTCAATTTGTATTTTTTTTTTTTGCACAAGCGGAGTGTATAGTTAATGGTTTCTTCTGCTTCTTGGCACAATCTGCACTTTGAATCATTTGATGATTTTTTTCAGTTCTGGCTTTGATTTCATTGGTTCAAAAACCTTGTTCTTGCCCAGTCAAAATCACACCTTCAGTTTCTTTTTTTAATGTTCCAATTGTAAGCTGATTTTATCTTTATCCACTTTTCCCTCACTTTTTAATAGAAATTGGCCATGTGATGCTTCTCTTTGCCAAATTACTGTTTGTGTTTTTATTAAATTACTTAAAATTCATAATTTATTTCCTGTACATTCAGTAAGTCTCAATTTTTAACTTGCATTAGTCCTTATTCTTGGTTGCCTTTTACATAATCACACTTTTCTTCTTACATAGTTTGTTTGATTTGAAGTAAGCCTCTATCTCCATTTCTATGGGGCAGTTATAATATACCACATCACCGCAGGGATGTAATGCATAGGGTGCAGTCATGTTTTTTTGGTCCAAAGTCTGCATTTCAGTTTGCCTCCAGTTAATAATTCCAGCAGTGTATCATATCACAGGTGTGCCTTTGATGGTGTTTCAACTGCTTATTTTTTTCGTTAGCAATTTTCTTACTCACCAAACAAATTCTTTACTAATCAGAGTTTTAATTTATCCATGCTTGAGGTTATCCAACTGTAAATTATTATTTATACCTTTACCCCCAAAGCTTGTTGATTCATGAAGACAGACCTTGTTTCAGCTTTCTCATTATGGCATGGATGAGTACCCACAAAAAAGTGGCTGATTTCAGGTTATTTTTGCCTCATGGCACAGTAACTTACATCTGAAGAAAGTGAGATGGGAAAATTAATACATGCAGACCTTCCCAGTGTGAATAACTTTTGATAACATCAGCATGCAAATAAATATTACTTAAAATGATATCCTGTCAAAATCCTTTATATAGCTGATGGATTAAGGTGATTAATGGATTTTAGAACAAAGCTGAATTGTGAGTTTTTCTCCAACAGAAACACTTTTAATAAGGATTCTGTAAGATATTATTGTCATTTTGTAGCAAAGCAAAGATTCTGTCTTTGTAAAATATTTTGTACAATGGCTTCTTTATCATTGAAATCCAAATTCATAGAAGATTTATATACTGAAAAAAAGTCCTGATCCTTGTCCTTGGGAATATACTTTGTTCCTGTAGAATGTGCATCAGGCCTTCAGGGGCTCTGAGTTCTAGATTGCAGCAATAGCTTAGCTGTACTTAAGAGAAGCTCATCATATTTATTGATCTTAAGAATCCACTTATAATTTTTCAAGACCCTTTATTTTTTCCTGATTTCCAGTTACAAAAAAATGATCAGATATTTTGCAATTAAGTAGGCAATTTGTGTTCCCTGACCTTAAGAGGGTGAGATTACACCAATACTTTTAAACTTGATCAGTATTAAGGTCTTGTGTTAATTTGGAATACCAAGGTTCATATCAATGAGTATACTCATCCAGCACTTAACAGACAAACTTCACTTCTAAATCTGTGGGTTTCCTTCGAATTTCTGTTCCTTACCATGGATGCAACTATAGTTTTATTGATTTGGCACTATCAGTGATGACTATAAATGGAAAAGAATGGATTTCTGTAATCCTGAGACACTGTGAAATGGCCTACAAAAGGAGAATGATAGTCTCATTCTTCAATTTTATGACTTATCTGTATATCCCAAGGAAATAAAAGCTTATTATGTGGACAGTCTTTTATTATTAATTTTAATGGCTGCAAATCTTTTCCATGAGTAATATGTGGTGACTGAGAGGAAAGAGACTTTTTTGGGGCAAAACTGGCTCATTGAAAAGAAGAGATATAAAAACCTCCTTGTGGTCTTTGTAGATACTCTTGAGATTCTAGATTGATGGTGATTGATTGATTTGGTTATGTGCCATCATGACAGTATCAACTCTTAGCAACCACATAGACGGATCTTCAGAATGATCTGTCCTCAGCCTGCTCCTTCAGGTCTTCCAGTGGTATACCCATTGCCATTGTAGTAAAATTTATCCAACCTGTTAATGGTCACCCTTTTCTGCTCTTTCCTTCCACCTTTTCCAGCATTATAGGTTTTTGTTGCAGAGAACTAGGTCTTCACATAACGTGCCCAAAATATTATAATATAAGCCTGGTCATTTGTGCCTCAAGTGAAAAAATCTGGATTGAATTGTTTGATGAACCAGTTGTTTGTTTTCATTGTTCTCCATTGTATTCTCAATGATGTCTTCTCCAACACCAAAAGAGTCAATAATCTTTCTATCCTGCTTCTTCAAAATTTCTATAGAATGTGACAGGGGAACCTATTGCCTGCACAGTTCTGATCTCTGTAGACATAGAACCATCCCACCCTCTTTTCCAAGACCCCCAATTCTGACTGTAATACTCATAACATGATGTTGCACTGCTTTGCTACATTCCTCTGTAGCAATTCTTAGGAGAATGTCGCTTAGTTCAGGGCTTGTTTGCATCCTTTTGGCCAGAAGCCCAGTGATCACTGTAGTTGTGGATTGTCATGGCCCAGGATTCAGATAACTCTAAATGTGAAGAAGCTCCTCCATCAGAATAGGTGAATCAGCCAAATAATAAGACTTAGTGGATAGAGCAGAGAACAGAGCAAATATATTCAGTGAGGCTCCTTGCCAAGCAAGGGCATGCCATTCCCTAATTAAAGACCTCTGGCAGTAGCCTGATTTAAGAGACAGTCCTGACCCATGTTTTCTTGCTGGAAACAACTATCTGTTTTTCTGTTCTGTCATTCCTGTCTCTTCTGCTCCTATAAGAAACCTGAAACTTTGATCCTTGACTGGCTGATGAAACTTGCTTGGCTCTCTGAACTTTGGACTGAATCTTGACCATTCTTCTGCATGTCCTATGGAAAGTGAAACCACTCATCTTTATTTTCAGAGACTGATTTATGTTCCTTTTCTTGTCTGCTCAGCCTTGAGTGAGTTGCTTATAATCCCCAAGCAACTGTGTGTTTGAACTGTGTTTCAAACTGTGTTTGAAACCTGAAACAGGACATGCATGCCAGTAAAATATACTTTGTTGCATCTATCACCAAATGCTTTGCTTTGGTTCCTTATTTATAGTGATTGGTTCCTTATTTATAGTGAGTATTTTTCCCATGATAATGGGATCTTGATTGACACTTCATCTTTATTATTTATTTTTATTTTATTTATTCAATTTATATACCGCCCTTCTCCTAGTGGACTCAGGGCGGTGCACAGCCAAAACTAAAATACATAACAATACAAAATTTAAAATTAATTAAAAGAATTATATACTTTGGCCCGAATTAAAACAGTGCGAATTAAAACCCATTAACAAATTAAAACTAAACAATTAATAACCATTAAAAACTAAAAAAGGGGGGCGGGGTTCACGCCAGCCCTGCTTGCTGGAAAAGAAGAGTTTTCAGGGCTCGGTGAAAGACCCGAAGATCCAATATCCTTCTTATCTCCGGGGGCAAATCGTTCCAGAGGGCGGGGGCTGCCACAGAGAAGGCCCTCCCCCTGGGGGTTGCCAGCCGACATTGCCTGGCCGACGGCACCCTGAGGAGTCCCTCTCTGTACTGGACGGTGGGAGGCTATCAGCGGCAGAAGGCGGTCCCTCAAGTACCCAGGTCCTATGCCATGGAGCGCTTTAAAGGTGGTAACCAACACCTTGAAGCGCACCCGGAAGACCACTGGAAGCCAATGCAGCTCACGCAGGAGAGGTGTCACATGGGAGTGACCCCTCGCTCCCATAATCCCCCGCGCGGCCGCATTCTGCACCAGTTGGAGCCTCCGGGTATTCCTCAAGGGGAGCCCCATGTAGAGAGCATTGCAGTAGTCCAGGCGGGAAGTGACGAGTGCCTGAGTGACTGTGCGTAAGGAATCCCGATCCAGAAAGGGACGCAACTGGCGAATCAGGCGGACCTGATAAAAAGCCCCCCTGGCCACGGCCGTCATATGCTCTTCTAAAGACAGCCGTGCATCCAGGAGGACGCCCAAGTTGCGAGCCCTATCCGTGGGGGCCAATAACTCGCCCCCAATAGCCAGCGATGGTACCAGCTGGCTATATTGGGACGCCGGAAGCCACAGCCACTCGGTCTTGGAAGGGTTGAGTCGGAGCTCAAATGTTCCTTCCAGGACATTTATAAGTGTATATATCTTACTATGTGCTTGAGGAGACGTGGCTTCTCCTCAAATTGTTCTTCCCAACATTTATATGAACACAGCAATATTTATCTTTGCCTCCTTCTACAGAGACATTGGTCAAGTCAAGTCAAGTCAACACCAAACCTACTGACAGTCTTTGACTTTTGTCTGCCCCCAAATTGTATGGCATTGAAATCTAAGACAAAAAAACAACAAACTTCAGTGTTTTTACTATAATTTCTTGCTGTTAGTACATGCTAATATCCTTCCCCCCCTTCCTTTTGTAAAGGTGTGAATAAATGTTATGCAGCAAGAAAAATTATATGGGCAAAAGCGTTGTTTTATTTTGTTTCTCCTCTGAATTTCATAATTGATATTTATTTATGATATTGATTAAGCAATGGCTACGAGCAACTGCAATGAAACACATATGGCACGATTTTGAAATTATTAATACTTTAATGCCCTATTTAAAAGTGGATTAAAAGAGAAAAGTGCAATGCGTAGTTGTAAAATCATGACTCTTAGTGACTGGTGAAGGCCCCAGGTTGCCAGTAAGAATAATAAACACAATTATTCCATTGAAACCCACTCGTAGATATCTGAAGACAGGAGACTTAATAATGAAGTAAGTTTCAAGGCACAAAGAATTTGAAGCAAATTGTGTTTAGCAATTATATTTTCTTAAAAAATTAGTCAAATGCCTTATTTTTTTAAAAAAATATCCCATTCGTTATTTCTGATGCCCTGTGTCTCCCATATCTCTTTACATCCATTCTATTTTCTTCTCTTCTGATAGGTGGAAATAGAAAATAACAGGAATAGCCATTCAAGTTTAGAGTAATAGCCCAAATCTCTTCCCCACTCCCCTTAAAAAAAATATCGTAAAAGCTACTTAGGCAGCTAGGAAGCACAGCTAAATGGCTTTCAGTGTGAGGCCAGAATGTCACTAAGAATGATGCAGTGTGATAAGGTATTGTATTCCAAAGATATAGTTTGGGAAGGGGGGTTGGCAGTGGAAAAGGGCATACTGTTCCCACTTTGAAAGCATATGATGGCATTAGCCTCTTCCTTGTTCCTTGTTAGATGGAGTAGCTTTTACTTCTAAGTGGATTTTTTTAAAAAGAAGAAAATACTTTGTAAGTAAGCCTCAGATCTCCTCCCTAAATATTGGACCTCCTCTAAGAACTTTCTTTCTCCTGACAGATAGATGTCACTATATTTCTAACCTCTACCTCTATTGACAAGTCAAATATTAACAAATATGGGTGGAGGATCTTTGCCTAGCTGTCTTTTTATTGTGGTTCATCCAGTACTTCTGGTGCTGATTTGGAACAACTCATTAGGATCAAGAAGCCCCAAAATCCACAGAGATTTCAACAAGATTTTGGGGTTCTCTCTGGAGATCTCAGGATTGTATTTGGGAGTGAGTTGCTTTAATAGTCAAAAGAGTGAGGCTTTAAATTTATACCAGTCACTGTTTCTAGAAAAGTTTTATATAGCAGCTGGGGCCAACCCTAATTTTGTTCGCCCTTCTCCTCGACTTAATCAGGGAAGTCCAGAGGATGTGAGCTGCAATGGTTGATCCTTGAAAAGAAATTGTTTTCTGCATCTTTTTTCATCCATGCAGTGATTGTCTAAATTTTTGTGGCTGAGGTAAGTACCCCTAAAGAAGTAGGCTAACCAATGGCTTCCAGATAATGTTTAATTCCCAGGATGGACGGCTGTGGGGGAAAGCTTGGAGTTATGATTTAACAAGGATCATGGTATTCCAGAAAAACTGGAATTTCATTCATTATAAGAGGTAGAGTCTTTCAGAGAAATTGCTGGTTATAATTCTCACTTAGGGGCGGTTGTTTATGCAACATGACCTGCCCAGTACACCTCTAGTTGGACAGCTTAACTCAGGTGAGATGAAGTATGTTTTTCCTCTGAGATAGTTCAACTCTCTCTTCAGTAATTCATCTTAGGAAGAATTATCTTGATGTTTGTTCAAACAGCAGAATATTCGCACAAAGCCTTTTCAATAATCAGTAACAATTTTTGCTCACTCCCCCAAATTTCTTAGGTAGATGGGAGCCATATCGATTGGATTGATAAATAAATAAACAACGGGTTTTGGTTTCCTTGGTGCATATTATGATTTTGAAAAGCATACATTTAAACCGAGTAAATTAACCTTTTCTCTCCATACTAATATTAAAGGTAGTCCTCAACTTACAAAAGTTTGTTTAGTGACCATTCAAAGTTACAACTGCGCTGAGAAAAGTGACATGACCATTTTTCACACTTATGACCCTTGCAGCATCCTCATGGTCATACGATCAGAATTCAGGCACTTGGCAACTGGTTCATATTTATGATGGTTGCCTGTGTCCCGGGTTCATGTGATCACGTTTTGCAACCTCCTGACAAGCAGAGTCAATAAGGAAATCAGATACATTGAACTACAATGTCACTAACTTAACAGCTGCAATGATTCATTTAACAACTGTGTCAAGAAAGGTCATAAAACAGAGCAAAACTCATTTAACAAATGTCTCACTTAAGAACATAAATTTTGGGCTCAATTTTGGTTGTAACTCAAGGACTACCTGTATTTTTGACCATGACAGAACTGAATGACATATATTGAAATATTTGCAGTGGTGCTACAACTTGAAAAGAGGAGCTCCTGCCCAGTTCTCCATGAAAACCTTACAAGAGAATTGTTCTTTAATACCCTGATTGGACAGGAAGGAGAGAGAGAGTGAAAGGGCTGTAGAAGTGCTTCAGACTCTACTCTGATGCCAGATTCTACAATGAAATACAATAGTTACAGTTCATAGCTTCTTCTGTAATTATACAGTGTTTAATTATAGTTTATGTCATCATGCTGCAAATACAAGGTTGTAAACTGCCCAGAATGTTCAACTGTAGAGCAGATACATTTTATTCCAATGTTATAATGCAGAGAGGCTACAAGATAAGTTATTGTGAACTCACCGAAATGAAATGTTATTTCATTTATACCAATTTTAATTAAAGGGATCATGTAACAGAACTTCAGTTCTTGGACTAGCTAGATTTTGTAAACAGCATCACATCAGTAGTGGTATTCACTTACCTTCACTACTGGTTCACAAATGTGAGTGCGCACTTGCTCGTGCCACCTCTGTGCATCCACAGAGTGTCTGTGATGACATTCAGGCAGGTGGGCGGAGCCTCCCGCCACCACTACCGGTTCGCCCGAACTGGGTAGAACCGGTAGAATCCCACCACTGCATCACATCCCTTTTGCATAATCAATATGCATTTGTATATTCACGGCTATCACTTTGCTAGTTCCCTTTCAATCAATCAGCAGATACTTCAGTGAAAAAGTGCTTATTTAAAAAATACTAATACTCTACTAAGTTGAAATGAGTTTCTAAGTAATAGTTCAAAGCAGTCTGAACTTTGCAAGGGTTTTTGTTTCTTTGTAAGCCCAGGATGGACTATCGCAAGTATTTTATCAGTTATCAATCAGGTGAATAATCCTGGGAGGAAAAAAAATAATTAATTTTCAGCAGAGAAAATATGTTTATGGCAGGATGTGGACTGTTGGATAATTTGGGATGTTTATTCACATAATTAACACTGGCATAAGAGTGTATGATTAAACTTAAGCTTGAAGCAAAGTTTGCTATTTTAAAAAAAATTGTTTTCGGGGTTTTTTTTAAATGGGAGATAGCAATAGCACGTAGACTTATATACTGCTTTACAGTGCTTTATAGTCCTCTCTAAGTGGTTTACAAAGCCAGCATGTTGTCCCAAACAATCTGGGTCCTCATTTTACCCACCTCGAAAGAATGGAAGACTGAGTCAACCTTGAGCCAATCAGGATCGAACTTCTGGCAGTGGGCAGAATTAGCCTGCAATACTGCATTCTAAGCACTGTGCCACCACGGCTCTAAAATATTTCATTTTTAAAATGTCATACCTCAAATGTAGTTTCATGTAGATCTTTATTATAAGGAGTAAAGTATGTACAAATGACCGTGTACCAATGTCTTAGCATTTAATGCTAACAACTATTCCCCAGGCTTCCATTCCCCAGCCATATCTTAAGGGAAGATCTTCAAAATTTTTCCATCCTATTTTTCACAATAAGGGTAAAACACAATGCTGCAGACTCCTACTATGGTTGTATGAATGGTTCTCACATGGCCATTGGCTAATTAATAACTAAGGTATGTACAGGTAGTCCTTGATTTACAACAGTTCATTTAGTGACAGTCTTAAGTTTGAACAGCCCTGAAAAAAGTGACTTACGACCATTTTTCACACCCTTGCAGCATCTCCATGGTCGTGATAAAAATTCAGATGCTTGGCAACCGACTCATATTTACGATGGCTGCAGTGTCCTTTGGCTCATGGGATCACCATTTGCGACCTTCTGACAAGCCAAGTCAATAGGGAAGCCAGATTCACTTAACGACTTATAACAACTGCAATGATTCACTTAACAACTGTGGCAAGAAAGGTCATAAAATGGGGCAAAGCTATCTTTACAAATGTCTCTCTTAGCAGTGGAAATTTGGGGCTCAAATGTGGTCATAAGTTGAGGACTGCCTGTATAAGAATGAAAAATTCAACCCACAAAAAGTTCACTGACATTTTCTTCTCCTTCAGGAAATGGATGAAAGCATTTTCCCAATGAACCTGCATAAGAATGGCTTGGAGAAAAATTGAACTAATATTTGGCATTCCACATTTTTTCCCCCCCACTGGGGAAAATTTTACACACTGGTCCTGAGTAAAGAGTTTTTAGATTTAACATGGTGTACAAGATGCTGGTTGTTATCTGGCAAGAATCAGATATGTTTTAAAATGAAATGTGGTAGCACAAACGTTTTTCATTTTCTGTAAAGTATATTTGGTCTCTGAAAACTGTGTTAGTAGTCCCCTTGGGGATCTGAAGTCAGTTATGATGGATGATAACAACATCTGAGTAAAATTGTGAATCTCTAATGAATGTTAGCTCTGGCTGCTAAGATTCCACATGAATAAAATGATGGCTGAGGCACGTTTCTGAGCTGTTTTTTCTCAAATACTGCTTCTATAGGGGATGGTTAGAACAAAAATACTGCAATCAGAATATCAGAAGCATTTGGTTACATTCAGCCTATAACAAGCCAGGGTTTGTTAGAAGAAAAAATGCTGTAAATCAGGCCTGTCAAACTGGCGGCCAACGGACTGGATACATCACGTGCAGGCCACGCCCACCCCAGCTCTGCAAAGGCAAAAACCTTCGCGATACGTCACGATCCGGCCCGTAACGTAATCAAATTTGATACCCGTGCTGTAAATGATGCGCAAAGCTTATGAAATGGGTGGAGGAAATACAACACCGAAGAGTTTATGTTCTTCAGTCTGTAATTTTGAAGAACTGGTATAAGGTACAGCTGGTCCTTGATGTACAAAAGTTCACTTAGTGACAGTTCAAAGTTACAACAGCACTGAAAAATGTGACTTATGACCATTTTTCACAGTTACAACCTTTGAAGCATCTCCATGATAATGTGATCCAAATTCAGATGCTTTGCAACTGTTTCACACTTATGACTATTGTTATGTCCCAAGGGTCATGTGATTCCCTTTTTTGACCTTCTGACAAGCAAAGTCAATGGGGAAGCCAGATTCACTTAACAACCAGGTTACTAACTTATTAACTGCAGTGATTCACTTAACAGCTGTGGCAAGAAAGGTCATGAAATAGGGCAAAACTCACTTAACAAATGTCTCACTTAACAACAGAAATTTTGGACTCAATTGTAGTCGTAAGTCGAGGACTGCCTGTATAAGAAGAGATGGAAGAAGTAGAACTTATGAACAGCAAAAATAATTATTAGTAAAAAATTGGTTGTAGCCAAGACGTTTTGATAGATAGATAGATGAATTTTTTTTAATGTCTTTGATAAAGTGATTTTTTCTATATATTTATCCTTTTCTATTTTTAACATATTCTGTTCTAGAATATATTAAATCTATTCCATTTTCTATTTTTTTCTATTTTTACTATTTTATACAGCAGGGGTATATCGAACTTGATTTCTTTAAGGGTCGCATCAGGATTATGTTTGACCTCTGGGGGCCGGGTTAGGTGTGACCAGGGTGGGCGTGACCAGCTTGACGTCATTCATGTCAGGGGCGCCTGTGGAGGCCCAAGCACTCTGTCAGTGAAAATTGGTTCTCAAGATCTGTTTTCGGCTGCGACATCCTTCTGCCAGAGAAAATGGAGCTCAGGAGGGCTGCCCACAGCCTTTGCGAGCTCCATTTTTGGCTGTAACGGCCTTCTGCCTCCCTCTGCCAGTGAAAACGGAGCTCGGGAGGGTCAAATGATCCTCAGATGGGATCTCAAGCTTTTTATATTTTAAGATTTTTACCTGATCTTTATCCAGTCTGACAATATCCAGTAAAATATGCTTTGTAGAGAATATGAAAGACGATTCAATGATTATGATGGAGAAGCAAGCTGAAATGCCTCTTCAAAGATTGTTCCTCTTTATTGAATTCTACCTTTTCACCCTAGTCTGCTTTTAATCTAAGAAAACCCATAACAGAATTGTTCTATAGCTTTTTTTCTTTGTTGATATGCCCCCTTTAAAATACTTTAACCTAAATGAAACGTTCACTGAAAAATAAGTGAATGATGACAGATTAACTTTAGTTTGGAAACATCCATTTAAAAAAACCCCAAATCTTTGAAATGATCTGATAGTTCTAACTTTATGTGGGCACATTTTCTGAAGCTTCTCCACTTTATGGGTTCTATTTATGTGAAGTTGTAAACATCACAGTAAAAGTGGAGAATGCCATAAAATATCTAATATGATATTCTTAACAGGGATCTTATTGGAACATTTCCATTATTATTTTAATGTTGTAAACAATCTAAAATCATATACAGGTATTTGATATGGGCAGCTATATCAATCTATGAAATAAATACCCCTTTTTAATCTGAAGCTATTATTACAGCACAGCAGCTGGTCTGATTCCAAATGAAAAAAATACAGTGACTTCAAAGAGACAGTGAGAATCTTCCTCTGAAACATGTTGTCCATCTCTATAAATTACAAGAAGTATCAACCATACCTTAAATTATACATATGTATGTACCATAGACATGTACGATGTGATTTCACATTTAATTGATGATGGTATGAGGTCCAAACTCATATTTCTTTCACAAGATAAATTTTCATTCAGTACAAAAAGAAGTTTTAGCTTAGTGTTCAACATATAAAGAATTTAATGTAACTTTCCCTAGTATTAGGTCCAGTTTCATAGTTCATTAACCCCACTGAAATATTGAATGAAATGAAGAAAACTGTTGTGGTCTGATGGCGGCCTGTGGAGCTGGCAGCAGAGGTTGTGGAGGAACATGGGCCAGTCCTGGAGTCTGGGGAAGGCTCGGATGAGGACTCTGCATCGGAGGTAGAGAAAGGGCCATCTGGGAGGTATGTGCTGCTTCCAGAGCCTTCAGAGTCAGACCTCAGCGAGGCAGAGGAACAGGGGGAGCCTTTTCCCAGTGTGCCCATGCGCAGAGCTGCCAGAAGGCAAGAACAGTTAAAACAAAAGGGATGACTCGGGAGTAGGGCTTGGAGATGATTGGCCCTTCCCATAAGACTTAAAAGAGGAACAAAGGTCTGTGGGCCTTTGCAGGAAACAACGGTGTTAATTCTGTTCAGTTTAAAGTCTGAAGCTCTGTTTGATTGTGGACTCCGTTTTACTTTGCCAATTAGGTCTTTGGCAGCGTGTCAAGGGAGATAAAGGTGGGTGATTATTAGCCTTATAAGAGTCCTTATGTAAAGAAGGACTCTTTACAGCTGTTTGGGACTTTTCTGTGAATGAACAGAATTCACAGCCTTTGAAATTAAAGAGGTTTTGGGGACTACTCGTGTGTTTTACTGACTCGGGAAGCCTAGGTCAGAACAACATCTTACAAAATATTGATGTTCTTGCATGCTTCAATGCCGTTTCTTCTGTATTCATGTTACCAGTTGTGAGGACTTTCTCCAGTGTAGTAGGCTTCTAGATGTCATGGAGTGTAGATCTAAATAAAATAGGCACAAAGGAAAATATTTCTGCCACATTTTGTAGAAAGAAATGGGCACCAAATAGTCCACAGGTTTCATTCCTGCATCCTATTTGCACCCCTAAATGACTGTGCATCAACTGAATAATTATTTGCTTTATGTTCAAAATGAAGGATCTTCATTGGAAGATCCTTTCTCCTCTTTTCAAACTTAACTTTTTTTTTGTAGATAAGTGGGAAAAGCTCACAAATAACCCACAACTCATTGCCACTTTGGACTAATGGATGAAACAGTTTCCTTCCATTTTTATTATTAAGCACGATTACAAACAAAGTGATTGAATGTTGGTTAGCCTTGCTAGTTCTGGTGATTTGAGTTAAGCCACAAACGGACACCATAAGGACTTCAGGAAATTGACAATTTTGAAAGCCTGCCCAAAACCTTCAGGATCAATAGCAATAGCAGTAGCATTTAGACTTATATACTGCCCCATATTGCTTTACAGCAATCTCTGGGCGGTTTACAATGTAGAAGCATTATTTACAGATTTCCCCCAACATTCTGGGTCTTCATTGTATCCACCTTGGAAGAAAGGAAGGCTGAGTCAACCTTAAGCCCTATCAGGATTGAACTCCAGGCTGTGGGCAGAGTTAGCCTGCAATACTGCACTTTAACCACTGCACCATCAGGGCTCCTCAAGATCAAGGCAAGACTGTTCTGAATCTTCCATGCTTTCTATTTTTCCAGGGATGACTAACCATTTCTCCTTTTCCATTTTCTTTTGAAGGCCACAGCTAAATTCCTATACAGTGAATGTACTGACGTCATTAAATGTCTTGTTGCAATCATTTGAATTGAGATTCCCCTCCAACATTGCTCATTGTTGATATAGCATATGTCCGGTGCGCATAAACTAGAATCATATTGCTAAATTCACTTATTTACTGTCGATTCAAAAATTCTAGATGCTAAAAATTCAAGTCAGAACTTAAACATTATTTTAAATGTTGAGCTATAATATCAGCAACTTTATCACCATCTTGTATATTGTTGAGCTATGACATTTCTACTGCACATAACGTTGAAAATCTAAGCAGCATACAGTGAATTTCAACTTTGGTGTATTATCTCGAGTTAATTTATTTTGTTCTGAATCTGGCATGCAGTTCGTTTAGCTGTGCTGCTATTTCTGTAGATTTTTTAAAAGGTTATAATGTCCTTTACAAAAGCCATAAAGTCATCTGGTTCATCATTAA
Source organism: Pantherophis guttatus (assembly GCF_059756535.1). Taxonomy (NCBI): domain Eukaryota; kingdom Metazoa; phylum Chordata; class Lepidosauria; order Squamata; family Colubridae; genus Pantherophis; species Pantherophis guttatus. The sequence goes on along the minus strand of NC_142064.1, from coordinate 83,793,491 downwards.
TCATTTATTTTTATAGAGCTCAGTTGTAGATGCATAAAGTAAATCAAGGCAAATAGCTTATGAAGTGCATACCTTGCCATGTAATTGTGGTATTTTCTTGTCATTTATGGCCACATTTAAATCCAGAGTATAACATTTCCACTAGCTATTGGCCTCTTTTCCTAGGGAATAAATGTCTCTTTACAATTAAGAAACTCTCAGGTGTTCGTTCCAAGGAAATTGATAGTTCAGGAGGCTTCAAGGATATCTTTTAGTTTCATGGGATTCTGAGCTTAATGTAAATTTCACATTATCTTTTGTGCATAAGATTTCTCGTACTAAGAAAGGGAGCTGCTGAGGGGATTTCTAAGCAATGGAATTAGGGCTGAAAACACATTTTTAAAATTTTTTACCCTATAGGACTCTTACTTTGGTTTGTTTTCTATTGAAACGAACCAACAAAATATGAAGAAACTGCTTTTGGACTTTGTGCTTGAGTGGAAAAAAATGAAACTTTGATTTTGTGTTTTACCGATTAGATAGATTTGTTGTTATAGAAATGGCTAGTTTATACTATTATGTAAAAGTAAAATGCTGAGATTTGATGTTAATGCCTTATTCTATTGCACCAAAGGGAATTGGATGTCAGTGCCTTTTTTTTTCCCCCTCTTCTTTCTGTGGGAAGCCACCCTCCTAGAAGAATGAAATATTTTGGAAAATATTAAAAAGGCTATTATATTATATTATATTATATTAATTATATTATATTATATTATATTATATTATATTATATTATATTATATTATATTATATTATATTATATTATATTATATTAATTATATTATATTATTAAAGTGCGTCTAATTGAAGTCTGCTATGTATATTTCCCAAATTTCTGTTAAAAGATAAAGTCACAAGCAAACAAAATTAAGTCTCTAATGTAAATGAGTATAATTTTATTTAATTTGTTATAAAAGCATTTGTTTTATATGCTTACTAAAGGTTTATCTTCTTGTGTGGCGATACATGAAGAAAAGCCTAAAACATCCATAGTAAAAACATAAAACAAAAGCATGATATGCAGAAATGAGAAGCAAGCAACACACCTTCTAAAATTAGAGAAGCATGGAAAGAAATTTCACAAAAAAAGAAGCCTAGGGCGGGGAAAGTAGCATAGTTAAGATGATCTCAACTACCTCAGATGCAGAGAACATTAACATTCTCTGTACAGGCCCCCTCTGCCTATTCTGGCCACCAAAATGCAGTAGCATGATCTAATAGTAGATTATCAAATATATTGTCGGAGGCTGAACTACAGCCAATCTTCTTCACCAGTAACTAATCCTATCTTGCTGTACTAGGCCATCAATTGGCAGAGTAGAGGGATTTTTCCTCTTTCTCTTAGCTAGATGTTCAGGATAAATGCCAAATCAATACTTTAATCCCTAATATGACATGTTTTATTAGCAACTGACCCAGCAGTGAAGAGCAGGACTTTTTGGTGCAGAGATACATGGACTGTGACATTAAATTCTTTGGTTAGACTGCAGCCTGATAGAATGGGAAACTTTATTAATTACTATATAGTCAAATGTGCCTTCCTATCACATCTCTCCCTTGCTGTTATTACTTCAGGGTTTGGCCAGATAGTCTTTTCCATTATATATGGATTTTGAACTCTGTAATATATGCAGAAAATAATTCAATACTTCTAGGTTCTTTTTGTAATCAAGAACTTGTAAAATCCATTCAGACATCCGTGGCTCGCTCATATTCATGGCAGTAGGTAACACACAATACATGCCTGATACCAAATACTCACACTGAGATGGCCCCATCCTGATTTCCATCTTCAAAGTTTTCTATTCCAGTGTAGTAAAGTAGGCCATGTCATAAATAATGCATATTTTTTTTCATAACTCAATATAGCAAGCAAGCAATTCTTTACCATAGCTTCCATATACTCAAATTTAATATGGTTTAGTTTGTTGTGTTTGAAAATGTAGCAAATGAGTTAACTTCTTCACTGTGTGCCAGACCTGCGACAACTTAAACCTCTAAGAAGAAATGATCCTTGGCTCCAATTTTTGAGAAAGGTATAGTTTTATTAGAGATCAAGTGTATCACAGTAATACATAGCCAGAACTGAGAATCCTGCGCCCAAATCCCTATATATACTTTCCCTTCCTTAACTCTTATTGCCCACCTCAATGTAACCAATCCAGATTATGCAAATGGTTTTCATAACAGTCAATCCAAGTACGCTTTGGTATGCAGCTCCTCCTCTCTTCTTCCAGCTGGGTGACCTTGAAGCAGTTTCTTTCTTTTTTTTTTTTTTTATTGTAAAAGTTTTACAATTACATTTTCACCCCATTTTCACCCCCCTAACCCACCCCAAACTCCCCAACCCACCCTCCCTAACCCCCCCTAACCCTCCCCTCCCCCCCGGACTTCCATAGAGTATACCCCATCATTGTCCCCTTTATATAAAAAAAACCTTGAGCTTTAAACCCCCCCAACCCCCATATCATTTTTCATCTTCACATAGTTCAAATATTTCTATCTTAATATAATATAATACTATCAGTAAAAAGCTATTTGATACTTCCTAGTTTGATATTTGTTCTGCACATAATCTATCCATTTTTTCCATTCACATTCATAAGTCTCTTGTGAGCGGTCTTTTAAATATGCTGAAATCTTCGCCATCTCAGCGAAACTGGCCATCTTCAAAATCCATTCTTGAACGGTAGGCAAAGCTTCATTTTTCCAATATTTACCTATCAACAATCTCGCTGCTGTAATCATATACAAAATCAACTTTGTTTCGTCCACTGTAAAACCCTTAGCTATACCCAATAGAAACAATTGTGGAGAAAATTGAATTTTTTTCTTCAAAACATTCTGCATGACCCACCAAATTTTTATCCAAAAAGCCTTAACTTTCTTACAGGTCCACCAAATATGATAATATGTAGCATCTGTACAATCACACCTCCAACATTTTGGCTGAACATTAGGGTACATACACAACAGTTTCTTAGGGTCTAGATGCCATCTATAAAACATTTTGTAAAAATTTTCCCTCAAATTCTGCGACTGTGTAAATTTAACATTCTGAACCCAAATTTTTTCCCATGTTTCCAACATCACTGGTTCTTCAAAGTTTTGTGCCCACTTAATCATACAGTCTTTAACTAATTCAGATTCTGAGTCCCTTTCTAGCAAAACATTATAAAGCCTTTTGATATGCATTGGACCTTTCTCTCTTATATGTCTAACCAATTCTTCCTCATGCAACATAATACCAGTTTTTTGGTCCTCTTTCCATCTCAATTGTAATTGATTATATTGTAACCAAGTTAAATTAATCCCTTCGTCCAACAGTGTCTGCAAAGTCTTCAACTGCCATCTGCCCGCATCTGTAAAAAGAACCTCTTTGTATAAACCCCCCCCGAGTGACATTATATTTGTATTCCACAAAGTATGACCAAGATCCAGCCATAGCGGTATTTTATAATCCCATTTGAATCGGTGCTTCTTCCAAACTCTCATCAAAGAGTCTCTAAGTATATGACTTTTAAATACTTTATCAACTTTGTCATCATAAAATAAGTAAGCGTGCCATCCAAATTCAAGATCAAAACTTTCTGCATTCAATATTCCAGCCTTTTTACTTCCAAACCAATCACTTGTTAAGGTTAAAGCTGCTGCATCATAATATAGCTGTAGGTTTGGAAGTTTAAGACCTCCTCTTTCTGGAACATCTTGCATAATTTTCAATTTCACTCTCAGCTTCTTCTTGTTCCAGACAAACTTATTCACTCCAGATTGCCAAACTTTCAATTGTTTATCACTTTTAAGCACCGGAATCATTTGAAACAAAAAAAGAAATCTTGGCAAAATATTCATCTTAACTGCTGCTATTCTTCCAAGTAGAGACAGCTGCAGTTTTTTCCAAGTCTCCATATCTTTCTGCACCTCTCGCCACAACACCTCATAGTTATTTTGAAACAATTTCATGTTTGATTCTGCAACCTGAACTCCTAGATATTTTACCTTAGGTACAGTCTCAAAACCTGCCCTCCTTTCAAGCTCATGTTTGCGATCTTGTGTCATGTTTTTAACTATCATTTTAGTCTTTTTTGGATTCAATCTGAAACCTGAAACTTTACCATAATCTTGTATAATGTCCTTCATCAAGATTATTGATTCCATTGGTTGTGATAGGGTAACAACCAGATCATCTGCAAATGCCTTTATTCTGTAATCCTCTTGCCTAATCTTTATACCTTTCAAGATATTAGAGTCCCGTATTGTATTTAGCAAGACTTCTAGTGTTAAAATAAATAAGAGTGGGGACAACGGGCATCCCTGTCTTGTTCCTTTTTCAATTTTGAGACCTTGAAGCAGTTTCTTGAGAAGGTACACATCTACTTTCGATTTCCCAAGCATTTTCCCTTTCATTATCCCTCCCCACAATTCATGGCAGTCTGTCGCCACAATATCAGCAAAGCAGAAGTAAGCATAAAGTGACAGTTGTGACTGGCTACCATTCATCTAAAAATAAAATCCCACTCTTCCAATTTTAGTTTCCATTCTTCTGAACCACGAACCTGTAAGTCTGTAGATTTATTTTTGTATTATTATCTTTGAATATTTTTTTTACAATTATGGAGCTATTTCAATATCCTGAATATTCAGTATTAGTAAATGCGAAATGATTTTACCTATTTCTATAAATTCCTCAAAGTTCTAATATCAAGAACATATAACAAAAAATGAAGCTATGTATAGTTCTCATTGTATTTATTCCAACAAAAGTAGAAAATTATTTTTGGTTACATATGTCGGTATCACTGGAGTGTCAAATTCACTAACATCAATAGACTATTTTAATATAACATTCTCTAACTGGGGCAGAGGAAAAAATAGGTCACAGTAGTATTTTTTAATTCAGTGTTTTTATAGCTAAGCACAGTATGGGTAAACAATATGTAAAACAATATCAACCATAGAACAGTAAAATAAGCAGTATAGAGCATTTCTGAAAATCAACATGTCCATAACATTCCTCTGTATCATATAATAACAAACAATGTCCTACTGGTTTTATAAAATTTCTATAAAAAGAAAAATGTTTCCAAATATAATTCAAAAGAAAGTAATTTCTAAAGCTTAGATCTAGATGTGGGAAAGGCCCTACAATGCAAAATTGTCATTTCAGCATAAGAGAAAAAAAAAAAACCCAACCTAATTGTGATTGCACAATTAAACCAAGTGGATAGGAACATGAAGTAGATTTGTTATTTGAATTTTTGGGTGTTCCTTTAGATATGGTCCAGAGATACAAAACCAGTAATTGAAATTGGTAACACTCCCCAGGATCCAACCAATGTAGTGATTGGTTTAAAAAATAAAGAAAAATACTGATGAATTGGGAACAATCTGCAGTAGGAGCACATTAACCTTGCTAAATCTGGAGCTAAACCACATTTTGGTTTTAACAGAAATAAGAGCCATGAGAAAAATTATTCAGTATATTGACTGTTGAAACTAAGTTAACAATTACAACTTAATTGCCTCAGACAATGTTGTTCCAATGTGTTCCAACTTAATACTTTTCTATGTTAAGAAATTAATCCTCTCCCTAAAGAAGCTCTTTTTAGGAGAAGGAAAGTACAAGTATCAGGGACTGATCCTATTTTAGTCTCATCCCTAGCTAAAAATGTTGGGTTGTGTACAACCCTAAACAAGTAGAAGCAGATTTGAAAGTACATGTGAAACTGCATGGAGTAACAAAGCAAATGACTGTTAGAACACCCATCAATGTCTCTGGAGGTTCTCAGTCATCCAGGTCATGGTTGTCCCAAAGGCAACCCATGGTTTTCAAAAGGCAACTGGACATTGTTTTTCCTTGAAGACGTTTCATTTCTCATCCAAGGAGTTTCTTCAGTTCAGACTGAATTGTGAAGGATGGAAGGAGTTATTATATTCCTTGCGTCATCTGGTCATTAGCACTCTTTGAGAGTCGCTGAGGACACCTGGTCTATCTTTTTACCTACCTGTTTGTATGGAACTGTTATAATATGAAGCTAATTTAGAGATATATTAGTCTTGAAGAAATATTATGTCAATATATATATGTATGTATGTATGTATGTATGTATGTATGTATGTATGTATGTATATATTAGTCTTGAAGAAATATTATGACCCAAAGACTCATTTCACATTCTATGTGGTTCTATTTAATTAATTGTATTCTTTGCTGCTTAATTTGGGGTCATTTCTTTATATACGTGTGAATTTCAGTCTTTGAGCAAGGAAAACTTGTAGGAATGAAATCACACACTGGAGAAACCACAAGCCTTTTCAGTTAAAAGTGTTATTGTATATCCTCAGGGTATGTAAAGCATTACAAACATTCTAGTTTTTGCTATTTTTGGTACCATTAAATCAAGTTTTCTTGAGAAGGATTGATAGCTTCCAGTGAGACTACCAGAGGGAAGAGAAAATGAAAAGAAATCTGTTCACACAGCTACTAATCAATGTAACATCTCTTGCTGGTAATTATCTTCAGAACTTGACACAACCACAAAGCTCCCCTCACATTCAGTGTTTCTGTCACCTCATCTTTTAGATATATCAGCCCTGAAGAAATTGGTTCCCTCCCCCCATCTCTTTTTTTGTATCATAAGCTTTTGCTAACTCTAAAGAAAGTGAGTGAAGCACAAAATGAGTTCCACATCTTGTGATTATTTGTACAAGCACATCAGTATCTTCATAGCGCTACTCTTTTCTGATTTTTGTTCAAGCTAAATAAAATTGTTTATGTTTATTGGA